>NW_019154181.1:676658-882353 GCF_002288905.1 Enhydra lutris kenyoni | reverse complement strand
TGGTAGCAATGATGGTGGTGATAATGATCATGATGGTGGTGATGGTGACGTTGATGGTAATGATGGTGGTGATAATGATCATGATGGTGGTGATGGTGTTAGTGATAATAGTGATGATGGTGGTGATGGTATTGGTGTTAAGTAATGATGGAGTTAGTGATGATGGAGTTAGTGATGGTGATGGTAGTGGTGATGGTGACGTTGATGGTAATGATGGTGGTGATAATGATCATGATGGTGATGATGATGGTGATGATGGAGTTAGTGGTGATGGTGATGGTAGCAGTGATGGTGGTGATAATGATCACGATGGTGGTGATGGTGTTAGTGATAAGTGATGATGATGATGATGTGATGATGGTAGTGGTGATGGTGGCATTGATGGTGATGATGGTGGTGATAATGATCATGATGGTGATGGTGATGATGATGGTGATGATGGAGTTAGTGGTGATGGTGATGGTAGTGATGATGGTGATGATGGCCGCGATGATGGTGGTGATGGCGATAATGGTGTTAGTGATGATGGTGGTGATGATGCTGTTTTTAATGATGGTGATGATGGTGTTAGTGATGATGAGGGTGATGGTGATTGATAATGATGATGGTAATAGTGGTTGTTCTGTGTTGGTCTCAGCCTATCAATAGTGGTGCTATCAGTTAGGACGGTCTGGGGTATTCACCTGGGCCTGTATTACTTGTGGTGAGATATTTTCCTGACCATAGCCAACATTGTGGGTGGTTCTTATGATTGCAGCCCTTGTGGTTCTTATGATTGCAAGACACACCTCAGCAATAATCATCTGGGAACTTGGAAACACAAGGTTTATTACTCACAAGTCCTGGAAGGTACGCCCCACACCCAGGCCCACACAGCAAGGTCAGAGAGAGAGAGAGAGAGAGGACTGAGAGCAGACCTAGAGCTCTGCTTTTTTGGGGGGGGGTCGAGGGTGGGGAACCTAGGGGTTTTCAGATTACTGTTTATTGACAGATTTAAAACAAGGGAGCAGGGATTAGGCTGCCAGAAGGGAAAAACAGAATGACTCAAGTGGTCGGTGATCTAGGTCATCCAGGGCTTTCTAAAAGAGGAACTTCCTGGGTAAGACAGCCTGGCTCTTTATCTCATTGTGTAGCTGGTGACTACGTCACGCAGCTGGCAATGTGTTGCTCTGATGTGGATGTGTGTGAAAGAGATGCCTCAGCCATCAAAAGCTTAGTGTCAGGCACTTACATTATAATCCAAACAGGGTCTTCTCAGGCACTCATGCCACAGTGATGGTGATGATTACTAGTAACACCTGTCGGCCTGTTGGCTGGAGGGAGGGGGTTGACTAATCACTCTCTAAGGCCCATTCCTAGTGGTCTTCTACGGAACATTCTATTCTCCATAGAACAAACCCAGAGGTATTAGCAGCCAGACCCCATGTCAGCAGGGCACTGGGGTCCCCTCTTCAGCCCGAGTTTAGCTTTTGTGGCTCACTTAGACCATAGAACAAGCAACCCAGGCCTGACTTCTACAATGATGTGCGGTCCTGCAGAGGATGAACTGCGTTGCTTTGTATAATCTGGCATATCCACGTACACTCCTGGGCTAGGGATTTAGGACACAGTGACCCATGAACCCTTCTGTCTCTCTAGAAAAAAGAATAGATATTCCCTGTACCTTCGTGGAGGAAACTCTGCCTCCCTAAGTGCACTTGCTGAATCAGTAGGTTGAGTCCCAGAAGGCCTGAACCCTGTCTGTCTTGGAGTGAGTGGATTTTACAAGTTTGCCATCACATGGCAGAACTTCTCATTCTTCGCTCCTCACCAACAAACCCTGGAATCACTCGCATACTAACGCTGGTACTAGTCTCTAACTTTATCCCCGTGATTGTCATGGTGATGCTGCAAATCTGGGGATGGTTTTATTACCTGCGCAGCAACGACCCGCTGTAGCCCCATGACGGCTAACGTTTGCGGAGCACCGCCCTCGGCCAGCCCAGTTGTGGGAGCGGGATGGGAATAGCACTGCTCTGTCTTCACTTTTTATTTCTGGCCATGTTGATGACTGCATGTCCCTGAAGGCGGAAGAGAGGCACAGCAGGGCTGAGCCACCCATACTCATGGCCACGTACATCACGGTGGCGCTGCGAAGGGAAGGCCCCGGGAAGCTGTTCTTCTAGCTTCAGATGCCCTGGCCTGGTTCCCACCAGCACAGACTTGCGGAAAGGGGTATGGGTTCAGCCGATGGAGCAGCCAAGGGCTGAGATCGGGAGAGCATCTCTGGGGTGAAAATCTGAGGCAAACCCATGAGTCTCTGACCCCTGATCCTTACGCTCTGACATCCTCATCTCATTAAGGGGTGATTACTATTTGCCGTCTTTTAGAAAGTTCTTTTCCTTTCTTGTCTATTCCTCACACAGGAACCTCAGAGATGGATGTGCCCAGGGATTAAGCCAAGTTGATTCCATGAGAAGAGCATAGTGTCTGCTTTTGGATGGAGTTTAAAAGAAAAAAAGGAAAGAACTACCCCAAAGCATCCTGATTCGTGTTTAGCCCCTCCTCAGACTGAGTACAATCCTGTCCTGCTGGGTATAAGCAGCCTTTCCAGGCAGAACGATTATAAAACTAAATGCACTTGACACCTTCTCTGTGCAAGAAGTCTTCCTCATCCTCCAAATCCATTTTTTCCCCTAATAATGGAGCTTTGAAGATAAAAAAAAGGTCTCAACCCTAAATACATTTTAATGAGCTCCTCATTGGGCATGACCTCGCAGATCCTCCCCATGTGTTGTTCGGAGCTTTTTTTGAATGTGTGGGTCAAGGCATCCCTTGAAGGCGGAATGCTCAAGGTTTTATTAGCCAGACTGTCATCCCCGGAGCCAGTCTCCTGGAGGGCTGCAATGAGGATTCTATTGATGACAATGAGATGAGAAAACACAAAGAAAAAAGTATCAAGAGGGCTTTAAAACTCCTAACAGGAAGGCACAGGCCAAGTGCCACCTCCTGAGCGAGTGCCCTGAGCGCTCCCATCCCAGCCAGACCTTGCCGAGCACTTGGCCTTGCAGCGGCTGGCTGGGGATGGAGGCTGGAGGCCAGGGCCAAGGAGCTCAGGAGCCATGCGCCAGGCTGTGACTGACAGCTGTTGCTAGGCATGCAGGCGCCCTGAGAGGTCTGGGAGTGGGCTTGTTGCACCTGGAATGATGGAGCAGGGCTGTAGGCACCCGGAGGTGACTCAGGAGGCTGCTGAACAGGGACGGTCCACCCCGTGCCTCACCCCCAAGGAGAAGGACTGCTGTCTCCACCCCCCACCCCTCAGAGGCAGTAATTTGATGCTGCCAAGTTAGTCTTCCTCACACTAACCTGTAAGGTCCCTAAGCACCAAAGACTCACACAACTCTCTTCTGGGTACTAGGATGCTCTGGGTCCTTCCGTAACACCGGCCCCAGGTGCAGAGACACTAACCAGCTTGTTACCCAATCAATTTCTCCCCCGTCGCTCCAGAACCAAACTCCCCAGCAGTCACTCAACTAGTGTACATTTGTCTCTGCCACTGTTCTAGATGCAAAGGACGCCCTGGGAACAGGACAGACAGGTCCCATCCTCTCCCAGAGCTGACTCTCCTTGTGGGGAAGAGAAACAACAAGCAAACAAATGCATGGGACACTTTCAGCGAGGCGTGGGAGCCAGGAAGAATGGTGAGGTCAGCACTGGGACCCATTCATTGGATCCTCTTCCCCAGGGAGGTGATGGTGGAGTTTCCACCTCAATGTTGAGAAGGCGACAGGGGCCAGGGAGCTGTGGGGTAGTGGTTGGTGGGGAGTGGAGGGCGAGCTCTGTGGGTTCTCAGGGTGCCCGCCATGGGCAAGATGCACAGTATGGAATGCACAGGGACTCGGTGTGCTGGCGGGTTGCTCTTCCTTTCACAAAGGGTTCCCACAAACACCTCGTCTCCACTGGCTTCTCACAATAGCTCCGGGAGGCAAGTTGGTCGGGCAAATGAGATTCAAGAATTAAGGTTCTCACTATCAATAAATTAAATGAGCCCTCCTCGCCTTCCCTATCTTTGCAAGAAAAAAAAATGGGGCCAGTTCTTTGTAAAGATTTGCTGCACTCTGAAATATTCCATGAAATTAGGGCTTTTGGTAATTAGGACAGTTACATCCAAACAACACAACAGGGGCTATTGTCTGCTGCAAAACTCAGCACCAGGTTGTTCGCATCTGAATAAGGCCCATTTGCTTTGGTGCAGAGGTCAAGATGGATGTTAAATTGGATTTTTGAGGCTGCGTTAGTGGTTAGCGTGTGCCACTTAGCAGGGGAAAGCAGCCTGCGCACACAGCCCTCCTGCTCTGCATCCGGTCTGACCCACTTAGGCAAAATCAGGGTATCGCAAAACTGAACACGGGACCAGAGGACAGGTGCCCAGTGTGCGGAAAGCAGGGTCGCCAGAGTTCCTGGGACCCGCACCGACAAAGAGAAAGCTTGAAGGAGAAAGAGGAGAGGCTGAAGCATGCTGGAGACCCAGGTGGGGACACACATCCCACCAACTGGGGCTTGAACTGGCTTGTTTCTCAGGGTTTCAGGGTTGGACACGGAATGGTGATGTGAATTTTCTTTCTTTACCCATCCAGCTGCTCACCCAGGCTGTGGCTGGCGGAAGAGCTCTCCAGACCCTATCAAACAGCGCTGATGACCTTGAAAGCCCGCTGACCTTGAAAGCCCAAGGATGGGCCCGGGTCAGGAAGTGGCACTTGCTTCAAGCAGACAGGGGATGGCAGGGGGAATTAAAGTCTGAGAGAGGAACCCTGATGCCAGCCAGCTGAGCCCGGTCCGAAGTGGCAGCAGCCACATTCTGAGGATACTGTGTGCCAGATCTCTAATGGGTTTATTTCCATATGGCTTCTAATTTAATCTATTTAAAATTTACATTTGATGACAATATTGATCTCCTCCACTATATGCCACGCACTGTTCTAGGCGCTAGGGGGTGGGGAGCAGCGGGGAGCAGGAAGACTTTCAAGAAATCTTGGTCTTTGTGGGACTTCTAAAAAGGGGAGACAAAAACAACACAGAAACAAAAATGTAATATAACTTCAGGTGGTGAAACTATCAGCTCTAGGTTTGATTCCCAGTTGTCCTTTGGGGTAGACACTACCTAGTTTGCCCCAGTGTCTACGTTTTTCCATAGCGGTAGAGCCCCACGTTTCACCTGCCTGTGTGGTCACTCAGGACAGTGATTTTATTCTCCCAGGCCCTCTTTCTGCTAGGTGAAGCAATTGACAAAGTTGGGGCCAGTAGCGGAAGTCCTGTATAAAATTTTAGGAAGTATCCTTAAAGGCACAGGACATGACCTTCCTCCCTTCCCTCCTTTATGCTGCCTGGAAGGTGGATAAAATGGCTAGAGCTCCAGCAGCTATCTTGGACCATGAAGGAAAATTAAACTATTTTGCTTAGCCTTGGTACTTTAGGGGTTTTATTTCTATTATTCACAGCTGGATCGAATCTTAATGAACATAGTCCCTCTTGCTAACTGTGTAACTTGGGACAGTTGGCTCAAACCTTCTGAGTCTCCCTATTTCATATGGTTGCATGTCACTGGCCTTCAAATTAGAGCGTGCATCAGAATTACCTGGAGGTTATTGAAACAGTGCTGTGCCTTACTTGCAAAACTTGTGATTCAGTAGGAACTCAAAATTTTGCATTTCTAGCATATGTTCAGATGCTGCTGCTGCTGGCCAGGCACCAGACTTTGTAATTGCAACCTGCTATGTGCACCCCGACCCCATGCTGTGCACCCCCCCCAGGAAGGGATATAAGGGAGGTCTAGACTGTACATCCTAAGGTCTTAGCATTTTGTCAGACATGCCACTGGTGACTTCTCACCTCTGTGCCTGTTTTTGAGTCTCTGGGTCTCTGACCCCCGGTTCCCGGAGGGGTGAACCTGATTCAAATGCTGTTTACAGAGGGCTGCCCTGGAGGGCCTATGCCCTGTCCCCAGGAGGAGCTCTGAGAGGGCCTGGCCTCTGGCACACTCCTCCACCCATAAGGAAGTTACCCCCCGCTCCAGTGAGTCACAGGGTGGCTCACCCCTTGGGCCACTGGGCAGCAAGCACTACCTTCTGGGCCCTCTCTTCTGTCTGCCACCATATGTTGTCCTGCTATTTGCAGTGGCAAGTAGGTGGGGACAGCTCCCTGGCCCAGAGCTGCCAGATGGTGAGCAGGACTGAGACAGGCTCCAGACATGTGCACCTGGCACGGAAATGTCATTCCCATACTGAGGAGTCATGCGAGAGGTAGAGGGTGAGTCTCGAGGCTGGGATGCCCTTTCTCCCCAGGCCACCATAGCCCTGCTCTGCTCAGCGGAGGTGCCCACCCTCTTATCTGAGGGCAAGCCCCATTCTCCCCGACACATCTGTCCAGGAGAAGACTGATCCTCTCCTTGGGAAGCTGGGGTACCATCTGACATCACAACCATGCCTGGGACAGTGGGACTCAGCAGCTGTCTGCCCACTCCCTCCATGCTCCGCCAGCTTCATCAAAGGAGTGGGTATTAACTATTAAATTGCTGCTTGGCAGGAAAACATACCAGGAGGACTGGAGATGCACACGCATCCCGGTACCTGTGGCTTGGAGGTCAGGCTCTGGTCCAAACCCCAACTCTGCCGCTTGCTAGTCATGTGACCTCGCTGAGCCTCAGTGTCCTCTTTGGAAAAAGGAGATAATAATAACAGCATCTGCACACTGCATCAGCCAAGGTGCTTGCCGTAAGCAACATAAACCAGCTCTGCTAATACAGGCAGGAATGGTAATCCCTAAGAGGAGAGTGATGTCTGCCTCGGTGCCAAAGGACAGGCACGGGACTATAGCAGCATCGTTTGTACGTCACAGTCCCAAACTAGAGACACCAAGCGCCCGCGTCCAGTAGGATGGGCAAACCCGTTGCAGTCCACTCATGCCACAGAGCGAGGAGGAGGAAGAAACCCCAGCGACGTACAACAGCACGAAGGACTCTCACCAACACGATGGCGAGTGGAAGAAGTCAGACATGAAGAAAGCATAAGCTGTGCGTTTCTAGAATTCCCACGGTGACTGCATTTGGGGGAGGGGTACTGGGGAGCCTCCAGGGCGCTGGCCATGTTCTGTTTCTTAATTTGGGTTCTGGTTCTCAGGGGGGTTCATTTTGTGTGAATTCACCGAGTTGAGTACTTAGAGTGTGTGAACTTCTGGAGCCAGGCTGGCCAGGTTCAAATCCTGGCTGCTAGTCCTTTTTTCTGGGACCCTGGATAAGTCCCTGGACCTCTCTGAGCCCACATCCTCAGCCTGCACCACCATCGCTGTGAACGCTGGACAGCGCCCTGGGAGTCTGGGCCATTCGCTGCGAATGGAGCCGCCAGGGGGGTCCCACTCCTTGGCATCACGACCCCCAACTCAAGGGCAGCGTCACTTGTCTGCTTGGCGGGCCCTGGACACAGGCTCATGCCCAGGCTGCATGGGGAGGCTGGGAGCAGGGCCTGGCACAGGGGACTTCTGCTGAGCCCCGGAAGCTGAGCTCTAGCCAACAAGGTGGGTGATTCCCCAGATGCCCCCCACCGAGATTCTGATTAACAGATCTGGGGGGAGGCTGAAACACAACATTGTTATTTTTAAGCTCCCTCAATGATTCCAGTGTGAGTCAGAGTTGAAAATGACTGTCCTGAATCTTTATCTTTGAATCTCGAAAACATTTTTTTTTTTTTTTTTTTTTTTTAGAGAGGAGAGAGAAAGGACTTGAGAGTGGGGGTGGGTGGGAGGAGCAGAGGGAGAGGAAGAGGGAAAGGGAATCTCGAACAGATTCCCCACTGAGCACAGAGCCGGCCATGGGGCTTGATCTCACAAACCCTGAGATCATGACCTGGGCCCAAATCAAGAGTCAGATGCTTAACTGACTGAACCACGCAGGCGACCCTGAATTCTAAAAAGTTTTTTTTTTTTTAATTTCAATTATTGATTTGAAAGAGGGAGAGAGAGAGAGAGCATGAGTGGAGGGAGGAGCAGAGGGGAAGGGAGAGGGACAAGCAGACTCTGTACTGAGCGTGGAGCCCCACATGGGGCTCGATCATGACCTGAGCCAAAATCAAGTTGGATGCTTGGGCTTAACCAACCGAGCCACCCAGGAGCCCCCAAAAAACTTTCAAAAAATTATTTATTTATCAGACATTTATTTATTTATTAGAGAGAGAGCACAAGTAGGCAGAGCAGCAGGCAGAGAGAGAGGGAGAAGCAGGCTCCCCACTGAACAAGGAGCCCGATGCGGGGCTTGATCCCAGGACTCTGGGATCACGACCTGAGCCGAAGGCAGCCGCTTAACCGACTGAGCGACCGAGGCGCCACCCGCAAAAAAACTTTTTAAAGGGAAATGATGAAATTATCTAATAGCCCCAGAGCCTTCAGATTTTCTGTCCACTCAAATCATGTCCTAGTATACCTTGCTTTAAATTCGCTTCACATGTGGTCATGGAAGCTTAACAAACTCAGCTCTGGGAAATCATTTGCCAAAGGGCTTGTTAGATGAAGTCTGTTTTCTAAGTGGGATTTAGGTAGTTAAACTATGACCCCGTTTTGCTGTGTCATAACTGCTTCAGATCATTTCCAAACGGGGCGGAGTTAGCAACAAATAGAACCGCTGTGTTTGGGAGCACGAAGGAGCCGTTCCCGTGATTCTGACCGTTGGGTGATCAGCCAACCGTGCAAGACCAGGTGCCCTGCGTCTCGACTATGTTTGGGTTTCATGGAGCGTTAAAAAGAAATAAGGAAATGAGGAGGAAAGTCAGCTAATTCTGGGAACAAAGCTAAGATTGCTGTAACTGGGGACTGGCCAGGTCATTTCTACATTCTTGAGCCATTTTTGGCCATTTTTTCCTTTCCACAGTCAGAAAATGCCACCCGTATTAGTTTCCCAAGGCTGCCATAATCAATGACATAAACCCATTGGCTCACAACGATATAAAATTATTCTCTTGCCGTTCTGGAGGCCAGAAGTCTGAAATCAAGGTGTCGGCAGGGCTGTACTCACTCTGGAAGCTCCAGGAAAGGGTCCTTCCTTGCCTCTTCCAGTTGCAGGTGGCTCTGGACATGCCTGGCATGTGGCTGAACCACTCTAGTCTCTGCCTTTATCTTCGTGGCTTCTGTGTGGCTTCTGTGTGCCTCCCCTCTTCTCTCATAAGGATACCACCATTGAACTTGGGGCCCACTTGGATAATGCGCGATGCCCCAAGATCCCTCATTACACCTGCAAAGACCCTGTTTCCAAATATGGTCGCCTTCATAGGTCTGGGTTGTGACATATCTTGGCGGGGTTGGGTGGGGGGGGTGCTATACCAGCTTTGTTCAAAGTTCATTTCTACATAGAACCTAGATTGGTTCAAGGTTCTGACTCCGAGAGTGGATTCCAGATCTGGGCAAAATATCTGCTTCTGAATGGCCATGCTTAGAGATGGCCTCCACTGACCAGGGCCAGTGCTCTGCTTCTGGAAGGTTAAAATAAAAGGAAGGAGGAAAGTGTTATTTAAAGGCATTGAAAATGCAGATTGCAGTTGAGTGGGCCTGGGGTGGTGCTCGATGGTACGTGTTTTGAACAAGCTTCCACGTGATACCCACGGCCCAGGCCCAGACAGAGCCCAGCCACCGTTCTGCTGCTCCCAAGAGGCCTTCGGAATCCTGGAGGGAGTCTCCTGCCTTGGTTAGGAATTCCAACGGAGCCAGTGACCTTTCAGAAAAAATCCGCACTCTCGCCCGTCCCTCCTCCAACCCCTCTCTTTTCTCCCCTGTGAGTAAGAGCGCTCAGACAAACCCGTGGCCTCGCCCTCTGCCTCCTCACCCACACAGGGGGGACACCCAGGGGACAGCATATCTGGCCTCTCTCCCTCCGGGCAGCTGGGGGTGTAGCCTGGGGACAAGCACAGGGACAGCGAGAGCAGCAGGAGGACTGGGAGGAGATCATTGGGTATTTTAAGAAGCTCCCAGAAAGTCATGCCATTTCGTTAGCTGAGGAAGCAATTGGAGAGCGCTCCACAGTGTGGTCAATGTGAACTCTCCTTCCTGGTGGGCGGAGAACTGCTCATGCCACTGGAAGAGGGAGACTGACTAACTTACCTCAAAAGAGCCACGCACCTCACTTAATATGACCCCGCCAGTGTCCAGCTGTCCATCACCTTAACCTGATGTGAAATGCAAAAGTGGAATCTGCCAACAGCGACAAACTCCTTTAGTAGGCGGTCCTACTCCACAGAGGGTACGTCCATCCATGATACCTACGTGTGTGTGGTCCAGGGCCCCTGTTTTGACTTTCCTCACCATTCTGTTTACACTGCGTGAAGGGCCAGCCGGAAGTGCCTTGCCTGATATGTTTGGTTGATGTCGACATTAACCTTTCCAGGAATGTGTGCAAACCAGGCATGTCTGGATGGCTTATCACGTCCCTTTCTCCGCTCCCCCACCACCCTGCATCTCCCAATAAGGAAGTGGCTATTTTAGGCTAAGGGAAAATGAGATGACAGGATTTCCCCCCAAGGCAGCTATGCCGGCTTCAGGGCGAGGAAGCTCTGCACCAGGATAGCAGGACAGAGCACAGCATCTCCCCCAGACAGTGCCCCTGTATCCGGTCCATCCGTTGGTGACTTATGGGCAAAGGCAAGGAAGGGAGGGAGGAGGAAACATGATGATTGGTGATTAGTGTTCTTTGATATTAGGCACACTGGCCCAGTGGGTGACAGTCACAGAGAGGAAACCAATTCCATAAAAGGAATTGCTTCTGGAAGTGATAAGCTCCCTGTCACAGAAAGTATGCAAGGAGAGATAAGAAGAAGGGATCCTCTTCCGTTACTCTCTGCTATGAGAAGCATTAGAAATGGAGCCTGACCTTGAGGCGCCTAAGCACCCCCTGGACAGGCAGAATGAGACCCGACATGGGGTGTGTACCAAGGGCGTGCTGAACAAGTGGACTTGCTGGTTTTCAGATGAGTTCCCAGCAGCTCTCAGCCCGATGAGAGGAAAGTGCCTCTCATCACCTATGCGGCCCTAGGGGACAGCCCTGCCTCACAGGGCTGCTGGGGGACACTCTGAGGAAACCAGAGCCAAAGGAGTATCTTGAACCCAGAACCAGGGGGTTGCAAGAGGCTGTGCGAGTTGGTGTTTCTTTGACTTGTAGAGTACTGCTTTGTACGCTGGTGAAACACTAAATTGTATGGCACTTCTCTCAGTTACTGGGGTTCAGCGATGGGGGAGAGGGAAATGGAGTCTTTTGGAAAGTTTCCCAGCAGAACCTATGATGGATGGTAATGTCTGGATCATCGGGGAAGGAAATGGGCACACAAGGGACTGGACAGGATCTGAAATGAGCCCCATGCAAGGTTCCTGGGCGTTGGCACTCAAGCGATTGAGGGTTTGTAGAACAGTGGGGGGAACTCATTTGGAAAAGCAGGGCAGATGACCAGGCTTGGAGAGTCATGCTGAGGGACCAGGTGCGGGGTCTGGGGTTACTTAGGTCGTCAGGGTGGAGTGGGGCATTTGAGGAATCGGCTCAGGATCTACCTTTTGATTCACCCCCCTTGATTCTACTGTCTTAATTCAAATGCCCCACCATCAGGCTTCCACGAATTCTAGCTTGCCTGCTAGGACAGGCGATGCTGCGGCCAGAAGCCCACTGGGAGGACTCTGTTGGGGTTCCAAATCCAGGGACTCTTGTGGAATCGTGCAATTGCTCTGTGATCATCAGGGCACATGCCATGAGTGCTCTTACAATGCAGAAGGCAACTGACAAATCTTGAAGGCATCCTTTCTGTTCAGGTCTCGACTCCTTCCCTATCTAGTTACAGGAGGGGGAAGTACCAATGTAAATCTGATTTTTTAAATCCACAAACTCACAGCGTTGAGACAGAGAAGCCCTGTAATATCAGTACAATTCCAGTCCTGACATTTCAATTTTGTAGCAATTACTAATAGGGTCATTGAGAAGTGCTTTGAAAATGACACAAGGAGGGGCGCCTGGGTGGCATAGTGGGTTAAAGCCTCTGCCTTCCGCTCAGGTCATGATCTCAGGGTCCTAGGATTGAGCCCCGCATCGGGCTTTCTGCTCACAGGGAGCCTGCTCTCCCCCCCGCCCCTGCCTGCCTCTCTGCCTACTTGTGAGCTCTGTCTGTCAAATAAATAAATACAATCTTAAAAAAAAACAAAAAAACAAAAAAGAAAACGACACAAGGAAACTGTCTCAATGACTCTGTCCCTGTGAAGTGAGGCTATCTTGACATGGCTGTATCAGTTACCCTCTGCTGTGTAACAAATCACCCTGAAACTTAGTAGTTCAAAGCAACAATGAATAGTTATCATCTCATACAGTTTCTGTGGGTCAGGAATTCAGGAGGGGCTGAGCTGGGTGGTCCTGGCTTGGGGTCTCCCGCGAGGCTGCAACCAGGGTGTCAGCCAAGGCTACATCATCTGAAGGCTCGAGTGGGGCTGGAGGAGCTACTTCCAAGGTGTCTCACCCACATGTCTGGCTAGTTGGTGCTGGCTGTTGATGGCAGTCCTCAGTTTCTTGCTATGTGGAGTGCTCCATACAGCTGACTTCTACAGAGAATGATCCAAGGGAAGCACGGCCACAGCCGCAACGTCTTTTATGATCTAGTCTTGGACTCATTTCTGCAATATCTTGTTGGTTCCCAGGTCAGTTCTAGTAGATAGGGAGGGGACTCCACCAGGATATAAAAGCAGTCAGGGGATAAGGCTCAGTGGGCACTGTCTTGGAAAACCTACCACCGTGCTCTATGTTTGGCCCCGCTTAGGAATACCTAGTCCTCACTCACCTGGTTTGATTTAAGAATAGTTAGAAACTTCTCAACTTCGGAATGCAAAGAAGTGGGCTGACTCTTCAGAAACATGCCAGACCCACCGTTTTAAACACAACTGGGTGAAAGGCCAATTTTAAAGTCTACATCAGCGGCTCACCCCAAGCACTTGGAGTCTATTCACACTTCATACCCGTAGAGCAGGTCGCCAATATAGGCAGTTGTGTCTGCCGCACATCCTTACCTCTCCCATGTGCATCCTGTGGGGCTGCTGGCCACACCATCATCCTCCGGCTGCAAGAGGGAGTATGGGACTTGGTCTGCCTAACTGTGGTGCCCCATTTCTCTGCCCAGGGTTATTGGTCCAACAGCAGAGCAAATCACTAAGCAAGGCCACCAGAATCGCCACCACCCCCCCCCCCCCCCCCCCCCCCCGCAAATTCAGTATACAGATGCTGGGAGAGAGAGAAGCTCTCTTAATCTGAGTCATGAGCTAATGGCTTACCAGAGAAGGAAGTAGAAAAGGAGGGAGGGGACTTTTTTTAAGCACCTGGATCCAGCTATGACTGAAACTGGTGAGACCCTTCTTTGTCCTCTCCAATTACGTGACCCAATAGATTTGCTGAAATTCATGTGACATGGAATTCCATCATCACAACTAAAAAATAGTGGGTTTTGAAGAGATGAAAAGCAAATGCAGCAGATCTCAGTTCTTTATTACAGCTTTAAAGGAAACAATGACCCACTCCCTGCTGTCTCTGGTCCACAGAAACAGCCAGCCATCCTCCCCCACCTAAGGAAAGAAGCGAGCAAAGATTAGAAGGAGCATAAACACTTACAAGCGAAACACACCTGCCACCTGGTTTGTTCCAAACACTCCAGCATCAAACTGACCAGGTCCAGAACGGTTCACTCAGCATCCTAGCTGTTCTCAAGCTCTTTGAGGGCAAAGACCATGCTTTCCAGGTTCACAGCCAGCTCCTGTGTGGGCATTTACAAACAAACACTTGAAAATGTTTTCTTAAATGCACTAAAACACATAAAGCGTGTTCTTTTAATAATAGTCAATGTTGAATGAGTTCTAACTAGGCTCCAGGCATCGGGCCAAGTGCTTTACCTGCAATATCTCATTTAATCACCATGTCAGAGGGAGGGAAGTTTCTATTATTATCCTCATTTTACAGTTGCCAAGACTGAGGTCCCAAACGTTGGTAACTTTCCCAACGTCACAGGCTGTGGGAGGTGGGACCTTGATCTTAACACTAATGTGTTTTATTCCAGTTTCTTCCCCTTAACACATCAATACACACACTCACAGGCTTACTCTTCTCTTGCTGCCATGGTGGTCTGGCACTGGCCAAGGACTTGAAACCAAAACACAATGTTCTGTCTGTGTTATTTGCCATTATCACTCCTAACGAGCCCAAGCAATGTTTTCCCGAGAAAGCCCGGGGTGGAATTTTCGGAGAGCTCAAGTGCCCAGTGCCCGGCCTGGTATTTCAGAGGCCACTTGTGCATGTCTAATTGTACTTTCTGTTTCAAAAGGGCGGGCTGTGCTCGTCAGAAGCTCGTTAGGACCCCAGCCAAAGGCTGTTTGTGATTTCAGGGTCGGTGAGGAAAGTGCAGAGTGACGATTTTGTCTCCAAATGGGCCTCTTGCCGAGAAGCAAATCAGTGTTCAAGTCAGCATCCATATCCTTCCCGCTTTTCGTGTTTATTTTCTCCAAGCTTCTGTTTATTTTGCTCCTGCAGACAGAGAGAATGAGAATATATCGCTCTCGGTGGGTGTGGGGAGCAGATTTTTCTGATCCTTGTAGAAGTAGAGGAAGCCGGGCTCGTCCCTTTCTCAGGGGAGTGGGGCGCAGGATTGAGCTGAGCCAAAGCAAAGAATCCCCTCACTTCACAGGGACCGACAAGTGGCAGCCCTTGGTCATGCACCTGCCATGGGAGACTTATGCATTCTTTCACAAACACCAAATTCCCACCGAGGGCTGCCTATGGCTTTACAAGAAATGCTAGCACTTTGCTTGCAATTAGGGCATCTGGCCAGCAGGAGGCCGGAGGCACTTGGGACACAACCAACAAAAACCGTAAGGCTTCTACCTCAAGAGTGATTGAATGTTGGCAAGATATGTCTTCTTTTCCTGTCATGTTTTATGTACATTGGACACTCTGCATAAAGCTGCATCAAACTAGCGCGGTATTTAGAAATACCTGGCTAACTTTAAAAAGAGAGAAGACCGACTACTTAACCTAACCCCTGGTTATCCGGACTTCAGATCACCGATCTCCAATAACCAGGGCTCCTGGAGGCTTGTGCCTCCCTGGCTGCCGGGGAGTCATCACAAGGAGCCTCAGGACCCCTCAGAAACCTGAGATGTGCCCTCTGCAGTAGCAAGAAAAAATAACATCACCTCCAACTGGGTTTCAGTGTTTATTGTATTTTATGTTTAATTTTTTAATTTTGTCACCCCATAATGTGGCATGTAAGTGGATACTTCCTTCCCCCAGGTGTGTCTTCACCAAAGTGCCCTCACCTCCTGGTTCTTGTGAATAAAGGAGGGCAGCATGGGGGACAGAACCTAAGGGGTTAAGAGAACTGCAGCCAGAGAGGAAATGAGCCACAGCCGAGTGTGGGACCCATCCATCTCTTCCTTTCATGGTTCTATGGACCGTGTCATTTGCAGCTCTGACACAGTCACAGAGCCCAGGCCGCCTCATTTCCCAGCTCAATGGGGAGAAATGCTATTTGATGTGGCAAAGATTTGGTAACCAGCTTGGCTTTGGAGGCTCAGGCCATAACTTGGCCACCAGCTCACAGCACACTCGTGGGGACCAGGGAAGGGCTCATCCTCAGGCTGGATCAGCCCGTAAGAAGTGACTCATTCACACGCAGATTGGAGACTCTATTCCTCCCAGAAGCAATAAAGAGCCTGGCCTCTCCCCTCCGCCGGCAGAATTCTTACGATACTCTCAGCCCTTTTTGCAGGCAAAATTTCCTTTTCTCCAAGTGTGTCAGACAGGGTGACTCATTCTTCATGACCTAGGTTAACCCAAACCCACGCAAGAGCCGAGTGACAAAATCCTAGGGTTCTTGAGGAGAGCGGGAGGGGACAGCCTCAGAAAGTGGGATGTCATGAGCCAGGGAGGGTCTCGCATCAGAATTTTTGTCTGCTATCAACAGACAGTGACTTCGAGGGTGTCCATCCATCCCCCAGCCATGGATGATGGCTGAGCCCTTACTGCACACAGGTGCTGTGCACAGGATATGAACGGGCTTGGCAATGAATTCTTCTCCAGCAAGCCCACGGTCTAATAAGAGAGACAAAACCAAACAAAAGGAGGAAAATGATCTTGTCTGAAGAGTGGTGTCTACTAAGTGTGGCAGAGTCTGTGGTTACCTTCCCAGCATTCTTCCCTTCCTACTGATAGAACCCTGATCTTATGCAGGGTTGGAGCAGAGATTGCTAGATTTCAGAGAAGGTGGTCTCTGTCTGGAAGTGGACACGTGGCCCGGTTCCGCATGATGGAGATGTGCCCGAGGGCTTTTGGGAAACACTTACTGTGGTCATCATAGCCTCCCGGCTTTGAAGGTGACATGATGGCTAACACCACAGCAGCTATCTTACAACCAAGAGATAACTTGAAGACTGAGAGACAACACAATGAGGATGATGAATGAGAAAGAAGGAAAGATTTGCCTGGATCTCTAATGACTCCTTGGAGTAGCTGCCAACGTCCCAGCTTCTCAAGGTGTGGGGAAAACAACCTCCAGGGATTTTATAAGGCTGTTGTTGGAAGGGTTTCTCGGTCTTGGCGGCTGCCGGCATTCCTGACTGGTACATATGGATCCCCGGGGAGTATGGGAAGAAAGAGAAATCAATTCCCGGTTGAATGGATTAGGGAAAAACGTTGAAAGGCATGTAAATTGAGACTTCACAATATGATCTGTATCGGGAGGCAGAAGAAAGGGCATACCAGAGGAAAAAGCCGTCTAATAATGACGTCATTTATTTAGTAGCTACTATGCTCCAGGTGGTGCTCTAAGGCTGTTGTACACGTATCATCTCATGCAATCCTCCCAGCAAGCCGGTGAGAGAGAGATGATTACCGTGTGCACTTTGCAGAGAGGTAACAGCTCCAGACAAGTTCAGTAACTTTCCTCTTAAGTGAAGGAGGGGAGATTCAAACTCCCAACTGGTCTGAGTCTGGACCCTTTGCTCTTCATACGCCCATACTTATCTCTCTTCTGAGAACATTGCTCAGATAAGGTCGTATCTAATCCCAGAGTTAAGGATGAGCAGGAGTTGGAGAGGCAAAAGTCTGTGGGGAAGGAGGCACTGTGGGAGCTGTTATTTGGGACGGAGGGGGCGTGGGGCAGCAGGTGGGGCAAGAGAAAGGGGGAGGGGACAGGAGAAAGCTCTGGAACTGATGTATGCGTGTGCTTCCTCACCATGGCGCTATTCACAAGAGCAAGAGATTGGCCGTAATCCACCAGTCCCTCAACAGCAGGCAGGTGTAGTAGGCTGGGTCAAACAATGGGATGTCACAACACAACAATGGGGCTGTGTTGATGATGTCACAGTGCACTGGTCAGAAAGCCTCTCCAGAATGAGGTGAGTGAAAAGACAAAGCACAGGGCAGCACGTTACTGTTGCTACTTTTTGTGTAAAAAAGCAGATGGGGAGTGAGTGTCTGTTTCTGCTTACTGTAGATGCATAAAAGTTCTGGAAGGAGAGATAGGAAACTGAAACTGTGATTTCCTACATGCATGGGGCCAGGCAAGGGAGGGCAAGCCATTGTGGTGTGGTCCCATCTTCTTGAACCATGGGAATGTCACCCATCAGAAAAACATTAAAAAAAAGGAGGGGGGGAGAAAGCACAGGCAGTCAGGGGACCTGCCCTGAAGTTGGTCAGTGAAACTGGGAAGAAGGAAGTTGGGGGGGCAGTGAACACAAGCCAGGATGATGTGGGATGTGCCTCAGAGACTCCAATGCCGAGATGGAGAGTATGGGGGGTGTGGCCAGGATGCCCTTTCCCCCCACCGCTTTTTATTAAGGAAAATTTTACATGTACAAAAATAAAAAGAGTAGTTTAATGAACTCCCATGTCGCTTTTACTGAGTTTCAAAAGTTACCTGCAAGTGGTTAGTACCCCAAGCCATCATCACATCTAAAATGATCCCTTAATATTGCCACGTTTCCGACCAGCATTTAAATTTCTGTGATCACCTCGTAAATGAAAGTTTTCCAGCTGATTTTTTTCCATTCAGGCCAATTCAGGATCCGAACAGATTCACACATTGTGCTCACTTAGCCCAACGGAAGCCCCTTGTGGTTGTCGATTGTCTCTCCTCTCTGCCCATCTTATTGTGCTGGAGAAGCCACGTGGTTTGACCTGTGTCTGGCCAAGCAGGTGGCCACGGTGCCATTTCACATGTCCTCCTGTCTGTCCCTGTGGTCTCTCTACACTGGGAGCTCCAGAGTCTGACTAAATCCAGATCTGCCTTTTTTTTTTTTTTTTCCCTCCCACCTTTCACTTTTGCAAGATTACTTCCAAGACGCTCCTGGGCATAGCCCCTGGTTCCAGCTGGGGAGTGGGGCTTGAGGCTGTCTCATCACAGTTGCTGATACCCATCAGCACTTCCCCAGGATGCCAACAGCAGGGTTCTTGGCAGAGGAGAGCCACGGGCAGATCTGGACTTTGAAGGTCCCCTATGGCTGTGCTCTGGAGAACTCACACTTGACCTCATCTTTAAGATTCGGGGGGAGAGGCTTCTGGGTCTGGCCTGAGCTAGTGGCTGTGGGGCGGAGAGAAGAGGAAGTCTTCGCGAGGACATTAAAGACAGAGGTCACATCATGGGCCAGTGATGGGCTGAACGGCCAAGGGAGGGCTGCGGGTGGAGGGGGAGATCAGGAGGCATCAACACCAGTTTCCGACTGAAGCTGAAGGAGAGAATGGCATCTCTCAGGGGAACACAGAACCGAAAAGAGAAGGGCCATGTTTTTGAGGCCCAAGCCACGTGCAGAGGAGTCCACCCACTAAAGACTCATTGTAGTCTGGGTGGGGTGACCTTCAGGTAGGGGCAGAGCAGGGGCAGAGCAGACGAGGCAGGTGCAGGGGGCTGAAAAATAAAGCAAAGGCATCTGATGTGCAAACTGCACATCTGATTAGAACACTCCCACGGGTTTGGTACAACCCCTCGGAAAACTGGCAGGATGGACTGCGGGAGAACGTGTGTCTAGGACACAGAACTCACTGATGGGCAGGCTCCTACACATCCCGCAGAGCCCTCCCGGCCTTACCCATAGGGGAGGTAGGTCCAGACTTCTGTCTCAGCTGACTCTACTTTCAGGGACTGTGACGGTAAAGACAAACCCTGCCTGATCCCTCCACCTTCTCTGTCCCCCACCCCTACCCCCCACGTCAGCCCTTGAGCCAAGACACCCGCTCCCGTGTTCGCTGTGGAAATGTTCGTCATTCTTTGGCCCCACAGCAGGCCAAACCGTGTGGAAAGAGCTGGGGCCTGGGAATTTCTAGAAGATTGTGATCTCTAGAGGGTCAGGGACAGCGAGCAGCCTGGCCTATGCCTCTGGGTCCTTCAGCTCTCAGGGTGAACGTCACCTTCTCAGAGGACTCACTAGAACAGGTTATTTGGCTCCACTGTGATGAGCAGGATGCTGGGGGCTGGGCTCAGATCCCGCTCTGCCACTCTCTCATTGGCAAGCCTGGGGCAAACCACGTCACCTCTCTGAGCCTGTTTCCCCATCTGATAAATATGCTTTCCTGTGTGGTTGTTGGGAGGAATCACAGGACTTCAAACACGTCACCCAAATATCCTTGGCGCTGTCTTTACCACAGATCCAGAATCTGGGCACGTCTCACATTACCCACCCTGGTGCAAGCCACTACCATCGCTTCCTGGACCATCACTGGTCTCCCTGCTTCCTCCTTTGCCCCCACAGGCCACATTGCTCATGGCAGCCAGGGGGATCAGATCGTGCCCCAGAGCCCTGATATCTGGGGTCCTCTGGAGCAAAGCCAAAGTCCCTGAAGTCTCCAAAAGACCTGCCTGGACCAGTTTCCTGCCACCTCTCCACCTCCTCCCACTGTCCCTCTCCCTTGCTCCACCTTAGCCACACTGGCCTCCTTGCTACTTTTTTGAACAAGCCTGGCACACTCCTGCCTCAGGGCCTTTGCACTTACTGTTCCTTCTGCTCACAACATCGTTCCTCTAGCTATTTGGTGGCTCCGCTCTCTCCATCTGTTAGCTTAAACATCACCTTCTCTGTGAACTTCTCAAGGTACAACCACCATCATCCTGGTGCTCACTGTCCCCTTCCCCAGCTTTGCCTTCCTCCCTAGCTCTCACTGCCAGCAGCCATAGCAGCTACTGTATTTACTTAGCGGCTTTTTGTTCTCACTAGAACGTGGCAAGGATTTGGACTTTTGGTCACTGGCATATGCCCAGCACGTGGAACAGGGCTTGGCATACAGTAGGTGCTCAAGGAGGGCCTGGTGGGAATCCATTCTGATTGCTCAAGCCTCTTGCCACACCAGTTATTAAGTGTTTCTGGATGGGAGACCTCTGGCAGGACCCAGACAGCCTTGGGTCTGTGCAACAGAGCAGAGACAAGCCAGCACAGTAATGGGACATTTGGGGTTGGAGGCAGAGAGGAGCCCCTTGCCACCAAAATATCTCCTTATTCAGTTGTCACGAAGCTTCCAATTCCACCGACGCTCCTTTTCTTTGGGATTTAACTCTTTCTCTGTGCTTCCTCCAGACGGAAATATTCCAATGCCAGCATTCCAGTCTCTGATGGCAATAAGGCTGCTCCGATCAGACACAATAATTCCGAATAGCAAACCACCCTGAACCCTGAGGCTTCAAAATAGCCATTTACCATTGTTTAAGAGTTTTGGGGTTGGCTGATGGTGCTGCTGGGGGGGCTGGGCTCACACACATTGCATCGCCCCTGACTCCTCCGTGAGAGTCCTCCCCCGTCCCCTAGCCCAGAGATGTCCTCCTGGCTGCCTCAGGGGTCCCAGAGCCAGGGAACACTGCGAGGCCTCTAGAGGACAAGCTGGGATTAATACCCTGTATCTACAAGACAAATTGAGTCAGAAGGTGGGTGGATTCCATCCTTTGATGGGAGGGATTGCAAAGTCACGGTCCAGGGATATGGATACAGGGAGGGTGGAGAATTATGGGCAATTTTTGGTGTCAATCTTTTGCACTGTTTCCAATCTACCATTTAAATTGAGGATTAGGCAGAGGAAACCAATAATAAGTAAATAAAAACATAGATAAATCCCATGACTAAGAGCCGGTTTCTGGGGTCCATTTTGTCTCTTGGAGCTCTGAGCTGTTGGGAAGGAGGATGGCTCTTTGAAGGAAGCTTTAAAGCCACGGCCACGTCTTTTAGAAATGAGAACGTCCACAGCAGTGCAGGCACTGACCTTGATGGCCTGTCACAGGGCCCAGCGCCCCCGTCCTCGCCACTCCCCACTCCTCTGGGCGTGCACCTGGGTTTCTGGTCTGCGCGTCTGACACCCAGCATCACAGAGCGCAGCCGTGGGGACACCCACCGCCACCTTGCACGATGGCCTGTTTCCTTCACCCAGCTCAGATCTGTCTGCGGAGCAGAGTGCAGTAAACTCCGTGGGTCCCCTGCCTACTGAAAAATGCAGTTCTCTGCCCAAGGCTCATTATTCAAGCCTTCCCTGGAGATGTCATTAGTAGCGTGCATAGCTCCTGCGGAGCCAAAGCAAAGGTGAGAAGGCGACACGGTCATGACCACAGTAACTAATTACTGGCTTTTGTCCTTGTTCCTTCGTGTCCAAATTGCATCCACAGTTTAGAGCTCATTTGCTTTATATTCAAAGAAAATGCAAGCACGGAACACGGTAGGAGGTATTCTGCGACTCCATTTGCCTGCTTGCCCCGCGAATCTGCCCCACAGCCAGATGTGGGGGGCCTCTGTGTGGGACCCAGAGCTTTTGTCTAAGGCTCTGAGGTGGCAGAACCATGCACTGACCCCCTCTGTGTGGTTGGCATGCCCCAGGTTTGCAAGCTGTGTGTGATCTCCCTCTTCCCTGCCTCCACGTGACTCCGCACTGTCCTTACTTCAGCTAATGCTGTTTTCAAACCTGAAAAGCTGTCTTGGACAAGACTTCCCATGAGGAGTCCCCATGAAGGTGCGGCCATGGGCCGTGGGTCTAACCCACAAGTATGTTCTGTGTGTTCTGTCGGGTGCTATTTTTTTTTTTTAATGAGTCACCATTGAGAAATTAAGATGTCATTTAAAAATGGTGGCAGACATTAATAATGGTTACCCACTCAGGATCTGTTTACCCTGCTTCTTTGGTTATGAACCCTGGTTTCAGGGCAACAATGTACCCAGATCAAAGACTACATTTCCCAGCTTTCCTTGTGGCAAAGTAAGATCATGCAACTGTTTTTTTTCCCCACATGACTCAGTTCTAACCAATAAGATGGAGTGGTGGGCCCCTTTGGCACTTCCCTCCTTTCTTCCTCTGTCTGGAAGAAGGATGAGTGGCTGGGGCTCCAGCAGCCATCTTTGAGCTATGAGTTGACCTTGGATACCACAGGCTGGAATGGTGCAGGAGGGAGAGAGAAAGGGTCTGAGGCTCCTTGGTGGCTCTCAGAAGCCAGGAAAATAGCCCTAAACCACCTGCCTCCTGACTTTTTTTCAAGAGTAGAAACAAAAAGCCAAGCAAAATAAAACCTTTCTTATGTAAGCCACTGTACTTGTGGGTCTTCTGTTCTAGATAGCCAACTTAATCCCAGGACAGTGCTTCTCTTGAAAAATTGAAATATCTGGTAATCTGGGTATATACTCTTTCTTTATAACGACATCATTGAGATGTAATTAATACACCAAACAATTCATCCATTTATAGTGTATGATTCACTTGTCCGTGGGATAGTCACAGAATTACAAGCCCATCACCACCATTTACTTTCCATCACCCCACAAAACATTTTCATCACCCCAACACAAAATCTAGATGCCCTAGCAGTCATGCCTCATTCCCCCACCCCAGTCCCACACCAGCCACTGTGGATCTATCTGGACATTTCATATAAATGGAGTCCTACAATATGTGGTCTGTAGGACTTCTTTCACCGAGCACATTGTGTTCAAGGCTTGCTGGTGTTGTAGCGTGCACCAAAACTTCATTTCTTTTAATGGTTGAATGATATGCAGCCTCATGGGTCTGAGACAGCGTAGGCGGAAGCAGGAGGGACATAACCTCCTATAAAGCCACTGGTTGGAGTCAGGGGTTAAAGGTTTCCAGAAGCTTAGAGACAAATACCTCTTTCTAGGAAAGCAATCACGTAAGAGAGAACAGTCGTAGGGGAGTAATGGTTGTCTGAGAAAAATCAGAATAATTGAAAGCACGCTTGCACAAGCGTTTCTGTTTTTCCACAGCCCTAAAAGTGTTGAGCAGGAAGAAGGGTATCCTATGATTGTCTTGTGTCCACTAAAAATTAATGACCACATGGTCATGACTATGGGACTGCAGGAAACTCCCAGCCCCTCACTCCTTAGAAAAGTGCCTTTAGAAGCCTTGCACACTACCCCTCTGGAGAGCGACGCTCCTTTTTCTTGCTGATTCTCTTGTCTACAAGTTATCTCTCTAATAAACTCTGCTTGCTTTCTCTCAAGTTCAGAGCTCTTTCTGATGGCATTGAGACATAAGAATCCGGTTTTGGGGGTCCGGTAATAGGAATACCATACTTTGTTGATCCATTCAAGCGACGGACACTCCTGACAGCTGCTCACTGTCCCTTTCCCCAGTTTGAGTCAGGGCAGGAGCTGAGTCAGGGCTCTCCCCCCGGATAGGGTGCAGCTTCCAAGTCCTCCCAGCTGTCTCCCCTCACCGAGGCTGTGGGTTGGCGTTTATCATTGCTTTCACACATCCGTTTTCTTATGGAAGAGTATTTCTCGGTTTCCAGGTCTCTAATAAAAGCAGAAGAAAAGGTCAACAGAGACAGTCATGTACTTCTTCTCTTCCGTCCAGCCAGCTGCACCCATAAGTTCCCACCTGGACCCTCTGGGCATATGGAATTGTGGTTCCTGCTCTGGTTAAGCTCATCATTTAAAAAATGACATTAGGGGCGCCTGGGTGACGCAGTTGGTTACGCGTCCAACTCTTGGTTTTGGCTTAGGTCATGATCTCAGGGTCGTGAGATCGAGCCCAGCATCAGGATCTGCTCTCAGGATGGAGTCTACTTGGGTTTCTCTCTCCCGATCCAACTGCTCCTCCCTCCCCTTTGTTTCTCTCTCTCTCAAATAAAAAAAAAATAAATCTTAAGAAAAAGAAAAAGACATGGGCAGAGGCATGTCTGGTTCCCTCTCTGAGTAGTCCCTAGCTGGTTGATGTTCCTTTTAAAGAGGAGGAGGAACAGAAGGCAATCAGGGAAGGAGATGGTGGCAGGTTGAGGGGGCCCAGTGCCCATGGGAGAAGAAGACACATTCCAAGGTCTTCCCAGGAAGGAGGCAATGGGACCACTGTCTTGGGGCTTCCCTTCCCTCTCTATTGGCTGGGAGTGTGAAGGACCCAGACCCCCACTCTGGATGGAGCATGTGCCCAGAACTCCACTCGATTCTTACAGGCAACCCCCACATTTGGAACAGAGAATCCCTTTCATGGAGTGGGGCACAGTGGGCTAGGACTCTGGTCCCAGTTCTTCCTGCTTGGGTTCCCAGTCCCACGGGTTCCCAAAGACCTGTCCCTGATGAGGGCTCACTGGCACTCCCGATTTAGGGCAACATGATCTGCAGTGTGCATGGCTGTTTACTTATGTCTTTATAGTCTGAGACTATATCCTACAGTTGGGGCTCCTTCGGGAGTAAAAAGTAGCTTCTTCTCCTGCCCTATACAGATAGCCATGATAGGTAGTAATCTGATTTTTAACCACCTTAACTGATGACGCAAAAAAAGTGGCAGCCTTAGGCAGTCCCCAAAATGTTTTTGCTTTGTTTCTTCATTTTTGTGATCCCAGAAACCCCCAAACTGGGAATCACCCCCTACTACAGAGTGCTTCGAGTCTGTCTCATTTTGATCCTCAGAAGAAAACTGTGCCATATGGAGGGAGAGTGTCTACCACTGCACAGGATCATTGGAGATAACCATTTCACCAACATTTTTGAGGTCTGGGGACTTGTAGACCAGTGACGAAGTGACAAATCAGGAGACTTCATCTTTGTCTTCTGTTACTGCCAAGGCAGCTGAGCACTGCCCTGCCCTCCACTGTCCCATGATGGGGACACAGTCACGGCCAAGGCAGGCGAGTGCTGACACAGGAGCCCTGGAGGTAGCACCCCATGTCGTGGGTCACGTTGGTCCGTTCGGGACACGTGCCGAGAACTCGGTCTTGCTTTGTGGCTCGTGGGGAAATAAAAGCGGAACCCTTGGTTCTGTCTGAGTCTTGCAAATCGGGATGCATTATTCCAGGGCATTGGGTTCCATTGAAACCTCTGGAGCATGGAAGTGGGTAACCCTGCAGGTCCAGGGACTGCTGTGCCTCATGGTGCAACTGACTTTCATTGGCAGAGGGACAGCCTTCTCTGCCTTGTCCTAACTCCTGGTGTTTCACAGGCTGATAAACACCAGTGCTGAGTCAGAGTTAAATGATCACCCACTCCTACGGCCCTTGGTGGGCCAGGATTGGGGTAGAGAGAAGCAGGCACAAGCTCTGAGCTAGTCCTCCTATTGGGGTCGTTCTGGGACAAACGGATGGGATGTGTGTTTCCATCCTTCCTTACAAGCAGCCCAGATTCCTCTTTGGCCTTTCTCTTGGAAGTGCTGAAAAGCTCCGGCTGAGGATTTTCCTGGCTGGTCACTGTCAGGATGGCATGGGGCCATGGATTCCAACTGAGAGCTTAATCCATAATCGTTCCCTTTCTTCTTGCCAGTGGCCTGAAACCCCAAGTGGGAGACAGGAAAAAAGAATCCATTTCGAGCCTGTTCTGTGAGATGCCTGTTCCCGGTCCACAAGGCGGGGTGGAAAGCAGATAGTAAAGATGGTTAGGACTAGGTCCCCCAGAGATCTTGCAATGCCGATGCTGGGAAATACACTCCCTGGGAGGACCAGAGTGTGAAGGGTGGCCCAGGAGGCGGCATTGTCCCTTACAGGGGAATGAGGGAAAGCTTCCTGGAGGAGGTGGCATCCTGGTGGAGTCTGGTGGAGTCTGGAAGGGTGCAAGTAAGATTTCCACGGTGCCACTCCAGACAGAAGCAAGAGCTTAAACCAGAGCAAGTGGCTAACTTCCGCTCAGGAGATGGCAGTGGGAGAGAAATTGGGAAAAATAACTGCTTGGAGAACACGAGTGGTGAAGAAACACACGAATCGGGGAGATGCAAATGAAGACCAGGGGAAGCTATCTTCTTACGCCCACTAAACTGGCAAACAAATCTACCACGGTTTGGCAATGATTCAGGACAACAGGAATGCTCACCCACAGTCAGTGGGTGTAAATTGTTAGGGGCACATTGGAAAACAACGTAGCATTGTGCTGTCGGGGGGGACTGTTGCCATTCCTGGTAACCCAGCGATTCCTCTCCTGGGTGTTCATGCGCTTTGGGCAGTGCCCTTGAGAATGTTCTTGGCAGCTCCAATTGCCACAGTTAAGGCTAGAAACTCCACCCATGTTCACTGGCGGGAGGGATGGTCACACCTGGAATCCGAGACAGCAAGGAAATGAGCCTGGACTTCTCTCCCCAAACAGAGCCTGGGTGTGAGTGGGCCCAACACTAAGTCAATCCTTTTGATGGAGGGGGCGGGCTAATTGCTTAAGGCAATTGCTTAAGGTCCTCCCTTCTGAGGCTGCATCCAAACCAAATGGCTGGGCTGAGGTTGGGGGGAGGGTAATGGGTCCCCACAGAAAGGCAGGAGGGCGGGTATTGTAGAGGCCACTACTGGTGCCCTCCCAGCACCCTCCGCAGGCTGTTAGGGTCCCTCTGTGTCCCCCCACCGCCAGGGCAGCCTGTGGCCAGTGACCAACCAGTGAGGGGAGGGGAAGCCTACCTCCCTTGCTTTGGCACAGGACAAACTGGGTTGGGGGGTGATTTGCACCTGAGAGCTGCTGCAGGGTCAGGACGAGGCAGGGACTCCCCCAAAATCTCACCTTTGTTTTCCTCCCTTCCTTCACTCCCTGTCCAGGTTTCTCCCAGGAAGAGCCTTTGATTCTTTGCCTCAGCCTCTGTGTCTGGGGCCGTCCAGGTGCTGTTTTATCAGAAGAGAAGTGATCAGAGACTGAGCTACCAACGCGACAGATGGCAGGAGAAATAGCGGCGTGAACACGAGTCTGTAAACATGGAGGCTCCGCCAGCCTCTCTGGGCTTCAGCCGCCGTCATTGAAAAATGAAAGACACAGCCAGGCAGCTTACAGAAGAAACTTCTGCCAGTGGCCAGGAAACATGGACATCCAGCGTCGCAATCAGAGAAACTGAAACCTTTCTCATCCGTCAGAAGGCAGGGGTCGGAGGGAACGTTCTCCCCAGTTTAGGCAGGGTGTGTGGAGGGGGGCCCTGTCCTGCTTTGCTGATGGAAATATAAATTGGTGTCATTCTGGGAGAGGGTAGTTGCATAGTATCTATAAAAATGCTGAGGGGGGAAGTGGGGGCACCTGGGAGGCATAGTCAGTTAAGCATCCGATTCCTAATCTCAGGTCCGGTCTTGATCTGGTGGTTGCGAGTTCGAGCCCCGGGTCCAGCTCCACATGAGTGTAGTGCTTACTTAAAAAAAAAAAAAAGAAAGAAAGAAAAGAAAAAAAGCTAATGGGAAAACCCTTTGACCTAGCAGTTCCACTCCTATGGATTTATGACGCCGGCAATATCTGCACAAGAATGCAAAGACATGTGTACAAGTATGTAAATTCAGCCCTGTTCGTGATACCAACCACTTGTGAACAACCTAAATGGCCTTCCATTGGGGGTTTCGTTGAAAATGGCAGAATAGGGGCGTCTGGGTGGCTCAGTCCGTTGAGTGGCCAACTCTTGATTTCGGCTCAGATCATGATCTCAGGGTTGTGAGATCGAGCCCCGTGTTGGACTCTGCACTGGGCATGGAGCCTCCTTAAGATTCTCTCTCTCCCTCTCCCTCCGTCCCTCCCACCACCTTGCTTTCTCACACTCTCTCTCTCTCTCTCAAAAATATAATAGTTAAAAATAAATAAAAAAATAAAAATGGCAGAACATTCCTGACGTAGGACACTGGACTGCCCTCAGGAAGATTGTGGCCAGGCTCTGGGTCCTGGTGGGTGAAACTCACCCACGACATACAAGCAAGTGAAAAAAGCCAATTGCAGAGTAGGATGGAGAGTGCAATTCCATGTTTGTAGAAAGTACTTCTAAACATAAATATTGTAAATTAGCAAATGCACAGAACATGACCTGGAGGAACATATATGAAGCTGTTTTAACTCTAGTTCCTCTTGGGAATAAGGCTGGCAATCTTTTAGATAGTTCTTGGATTCTTTTGTAGCATTTCTTTGACTCTTTTTAGGCACATGGGTAGCTTTTGCCATTTTTTTGAATTTAGAAATTTAAGATAGGAGTGCGTGCCTGCTGAGAGCTTGACTACGGGTAACTGCTCTTTGGTCCTCAAAAAGGCCTTACCGAAGGAGGAGTTGCTTCTGCCCCATTTTACGGAAGAAGAAACTGAAAGCCAGAGAGTTCCAGAGGTCACAAGTTACAGAGCCAAGACCCAACCCCAGTGGCCTGACCCCAGGCCTTGGACTCTTAACCATGATGCTCCCTTGCCTCACCAAAGAAAAATGAGAGGTGATCCCACTTTGGTTGTTAGGACCAGAACCTCTTTCTTCAAATAAATCCCCGATTGGAAGCCCGGTTTGTCAAACAGATGAGAGGGAACTGCTCTGGTAAAGAAGCGAGGCTGAGAAGCCATTCTCTTCTCTCTGGCCCCTTCCTTCACCACACATCCCCTCCCCAGGACCTGGGGGGTTCCTAGGACCCCAGTTTGAAAATCGTTAAGCTAGGTGACTGGGAAGCCCCTTCTCTTTTTTCGACATGCCGCGGGAATTCTAATAATACTGTTTCCACTGAAAGGGATTGAAAGGGAAGATAGAAATGTGTTACCAGGTCATTTGAAATCAAGTGAAGAGCCATCGTGCTTTAAATAAAGAAGTGTCAAGTTGCCTGTGATTTAGCTACAACACAAATACAACACAAATCGATGAAAACGTTGCCCTCCGCAGAAAGCTTTTATGTGGGCGACACTCTTAGCTTGGCGAATGCTGTTTTGATTAAAAATCAAAACAAAACAAAACAAACCAGACCCTCACCATTACCAGCCTGAAATAGCACCTACCACCACCCACCCCTTCCCCCACGCCACACACACTTAATTTTTTGTCTTTTCTCAGAACAAGCGGTAATTTTTGTCTTGTTATGTTCACAGCTAGGTGCCGGCACAGAGCAGATGTACAGTAAATGCATCTTGAATGAATGAATGAATGAACAAATGAACACAGGTTTGATTTTCATACAAGCGGGCACCGACCGACAGTCCTTAGCCACACCAGCTCTGAGACTTGAGCAACAAATCAATAGTAGCATTGGGTTTTAACTCATTGAATAGAATAAATATCCATGAGTCCATACCAATATACATGGATGATGGCATAAGGAAACTGGGGAGAAGGGACAATTTTTCCTTTCAGAAGAGTTCTACTTAGTAAATGTAGAAGGAATGAAGGAAATAGCAGGTCACCATGGGAACATCGCAGTATTAATGGCCAAGGAGAAGATCCACTCATAGATCTAAAAATTGGTGGGAGAATGTTTAAGGAGAAACAAGATTTGCACGGTTGTAAAGGATGTCCCCTTCAAATATTTACTAATTACAAAGGAAAAGGATAATAACTCTACAGAGGGAGAGACCTGGCAGGAACCGCTTTAACCGAGTGGTCAAGGTTAACGGCCTTAGCGATGAGACACCCCCATAAGGCATCAAGAAGGATACATCATCACGTCTGTGACACTTTTCCCAATAATGCATATCCTCAATCTAATCATGAGAAAACATTAGACAACATGAGTGCCATTTTACAAAATACCTGACCAGTACTCTTCAAGAATGTCAAGGGCATGAAAGACAAGGAAAGACTGAGGAAATTTTACAGATTGGAGGAGATCGAGAAGACTCGACATCTAAAGGCAGTGTGAGATCTGGAAGAGAAAAAGAACACGGTATATAGGGCTCAGGAAACACAGTCTATGCGCCAAATGTAGCCCTCTGCCTGCTCATGTAAATAAAGTTTTATTAGCACACATCCAATCCCATCCATCTCCGTAGGGTCTATGACCATGTCTATGCTACAACAGTAGTGTTGAGTGATCGCAGCAAAGACCACAGGGCTCACAAAGCTGAAAAAATTATCTGGTCCTTACAGAAAGTGTTTGCTGACTCTTGCATTAGAGGAAAAGCTGATGACACAAATCACATCTATGGTTAATAGTATTTTATCAATGTTGATTTCCCAGTTTTGAGAATTGTGTGTTAGGCAAAACTGGGTCAAGGATATAGGGAAACTCTATCTCTGAAACTCTTCTATAAATCTAAAATTATTTCAAGGGCTGCCTGGGCAGCTTAGTCGGTTAAGTGTTGGCTTTTGGCTCAGCTCCTGATATCAGAGTCCTGGGATCAAGCCCCACATGGGGCTCCCTACTCAGCAGGAAGCCTGCTTCTCCATCTCAACCCCGCTTGTGCTCTCTCTTGCTATCTCTTTCTCTCTCTCAAATAAATAAACAAGAATATTTTTTAAAATAAAATAAAATTATCTCAAAAATTTAAAAATTGTTATGAAAAATAAATAGCCCAGATGCTTGGGCAGGATAGATGATATGTGGGCAAAGGAGGCCAGGCTCAAAGCCAGCCCTGGGGAGCCACTGTGGGTGTTGGAAGAAGGACTTACCTCATTGGCTTGGGTTGCAAGACACAGAAACCCTTCCCAGATTACTCGGGGCATAGAAGTTCCAAGCCTGGAACCAGGACCTTGAAACCAGGACAGCCATTGTGTAAGTGTGTGTAAGTGTGTGTGTGTGTGTGTGTGTGTGTGTGTGTGTGTGTGCGCGCGCGCGTGGGCATGGGTGCATGCGCATACCTCTGAGTATCTTTCTCTGTATCTCTGTATCCCGAGGTCTCTCTTGTTCTCTGTATGTCTCTTTCACTCTTACCTCTGCTGGTTGTCTGGGTCTCTCCTTGTCTCTTCCTGCTCCTTCCCACTTCTCTGGTCTCTTTGTATCTCTCAATGTCTTTCTCCTGGCCTTCCTTTGTGTCCCAGTTTCTCTGTGTCTCTCAGTTTTTGCTTTCCGGTGTATCTCCCTATGCCCCCTCTCTGTCTGCCTGCACGTCTTCTTGTGTGTCTGTGTTTCTTCCTATTGTTGTTCCATTCCTCCCCAGTCTGTTTTCCAGTGTCTGCTATGTCACTCTTTTCTCATGAGGCTCCTCATCTCTCTGCCTCCATCTAGACACCCCCAGCATCCCTCTCTCCACAGATTGTGCATGGCACCCAGTGGGGCAGAGCCACAGATATGAGACCCCAGTGGCACTCTTTCCCAGAGACGTGATCTGGCTGCCTATCCCAGACCGGAGTTCATCCCTGGCCCAGTCGTGGGGCACACCCTGACCACTGGGGCTGCACCTGGAATGGGGATTATTAAAGCAGAGAGTACCCCAGGGCTGGCCCAGCCAACACTGTGGTGTGGAAATGATCAAGCCAGCAACAGGTAATGGATCCATCAAAGGGAGGGGAGAATAAAACAGATGTTTAATGATCACGTAGTCTCTGCAACAAATGACACGCTTAGTGGCTTATGACAACAAACATTTATTCTCTTACATTCTGGAGGTCAGAGCCCAACACAAATAGGCAAGTTTATGTTCCTTCCAGAAGCTCTAAGGGGAATCCACCTCCCGACATTTTCCAGCTCATGGATGCTGCCTGCATCTTGGCTCGGGGACCCTCTCTCCATCTCCAGAGCCAGCAGTGACGCACCTTCGAATCTCTCTCTCAGAGCTCTGCGCCCATCCTCACCCCTCCTCTCTCTCTCTCTGACCCTCTGTCTTATAAGGACCTTTGTGATGATGTTGGGCCCACCTGGATAATCCAAGGTACTCTTCTCATCCCCAGCCCTTAATCGCACCTGCAAAATCCCCATGTAAGGCAACATATTCCCAGGTCCCAGGGATTAGAACGTGTACATGTTTCAGGAAGAGAGTCCATGGTTCAGCCCCCCACACTGATCATCCACTAAGGTCAGACATTTTGCCTACAGGATGCCTACCCTGCCTCTGGCCTCATGTGCCCATTCCAGGAAGGAAGAGGAAGAAGAAGGAGGGAGAGGCAGCTTTGTTAGATAAGGAAACCTTTCCCATGAATCATTAGAAGGTTTCCACTTGGGTCTGACTGGCCAGAATCTGCCCATGGGCATTAAATTTGGTCAATACTTTTTCTGTATCAATTGAGATGAACATTTGATTCCCCTACCCCCCACTTCATTCTACTAATGTATATTTCACTGATTGATTTCTCACATCTTGAACTGTCTTTGCATTCTGTGAATAAATCCCACTTGGTTATGGTGTATAATCTTTGTTTTTTAAAGATTTATTTATGTATTTGAGAGATGGGGAGGACAGAGGGAGAAAGAGAGAACCCTAAGCAGACTCCCCACTGAGCACAGGGCCCAACCTGGGGCTCCTCATGACTCTGAGATCATGACCTGAGCCAAAATCAAGAGCCAGATGCTTAACCAACTGAGCCACCCAGGCGCCCTTATAATCCTTTTAATATAGCCGCGAGCTCATTTGCTAGAGGATTTTGTTGAGGGGTTTTGCACCCAAGTTCATGGGAGATGTTGATCTGGAGGTTTCTTTTCTTGTGGTGTCTTTGCTTGGCTTTGGTGTCAGAATAAGACTGGCCTCTTAGAATAAGTAAGGAAATTTTCTCTCCTCTTCAATTTTTTGGAAGAGTTTGAGAAGGATTGGTGTTCTTTGAATGTTGGGTGGAATTCACCAGTAAAGCCGTCAGACCCAGGCTTCTTCTTGTTGTCAGAAGAGTTTTGATTACTCATTCGATCTCCTTGCTAAAGATGTATTGTACCAGAATTTGAACCCAGCTTTATGTACTTCCACAGTCTTTGGCTTTATGACTCTGCTTACTCTGTGTGTGTGTGTGTGTGTGTGTGAGTGTGGGTGTATGTGTGCACGCAACTCACATGTGCAGCCCCACATAACAAGGTGTGAGGAGCTATTTTCTGCTTTAGAAAAAAGCCCCACTAGGAATGTGTGTGACTTAAGGGTACAGGCTATCTTATTCACAGATTTGCCCCCAGTAATTAGCGTTCAGGAACTATTTGCCCGGAAAGGAAGCCATTTTCCCCAACACCTTGTGCGAAATGACATGTAGTCCTCCAACATTTATGGGACTTCCTTTACCACATTTTAGGTTAGGTTTCACCGAAAGCAGAGTGGGGAACAGGGCCCTGGATACAAGGAGTTTATCCGAAAAAAAGGGATCCCAAGAAGGAAGCGGGGAAGTGGGAGAAGCCCACTGTGTTCATGAGTAAGCAGTAGCATGAACAGATGGGGAGCATTTCTGCTAAGAACACTCAGGGACTGTGTCTCTGCACAGTGAGGAGTCTGGGACACTCGTTCACCAACTCCTGATTCCTGATGGCGGCCCCCGGAGGCATTATCTGTCCTGATTTTCAGAATTGTGCCTGTTGGGGCATGGGTTGAAGGAGAGGTGACTAAGATAAAGAAAAGAGACTCAAACACTTGCCTTAAGGTTCTAGCTCTCTACTGCTGCCAACAAAGCACCCCCCAAATAGTGCCTACAATGGCAAAGGTCGTTTTGCTATAATCTCTTGTAACTCTAGAGGTTGTCTGGGCTCAGCGGGGTGGTTCTCGCTCAAGGTGTCTCCGGCGGTGACAGTCAGGTGGAGGCCGGGGCTGGAAGTGTCTTGAAGGCTTCCTTACTAACACATCTGGTGGCAGGTGCTGGCTCTTAGCTGAGGCGTCCGAGGAGGCTGTCAGCCAGAACACTTTGTGTGGCCTCTCCACGTGGCTTGGGTTCCAGCAGTGGGCATCCCAGGAGAGCCAGCAGAGCTGCCTCGTGACCTGGCCCCAGAAGTCACATTGCATCCCTTCTGCTCAGCTCCCAGAGCCTGCAGATTCAAGGGAGGAAACAGAGCCCACCTCTTTGTGGCGTAAGGGGTGAGGATGTCTTGTGAGGAGAGCATGTCAAGTGGGAAATCGTGTGCAGCCATTTTGGAGCCGCCATCTTGGAAGGCTCGATTACCACAGGCAGAGAGCTGACCACCTCATCTACTGCCCCTCATGTGGGGTCTCGTGTATTTTCGTCCCTGAGCAGCTCTGCCGTCCACAGATGCAGTGTATCTTTGTGTCACTAATAGTTGCCGAACATGTGGATGAACACGGGTGTGGCTAGGTCATCCCTTTAATTGGCATGGTGAGGCAGCAGCGGCACCTGGAGGGGGAGGGGTGGTTGTTATGTTCCAGACATTTCTCCAGAACATGACAGGTGCGTGCAAACGAGGAGCTGGGAGATCTGGATTCAAGGTGACATGAGGGAAGGACCCAGCAAGCAGGAGACCTAGTTCTCACTCCAGTTCTGACCGTGGATTTGGCCTTGGCCATTCAGCACCTCCCGGCCAGACTTGAGGCCCGAAGCCCCTTCTAACCTCTAATACACTCGATACTGCATTAGCGACTGAGAGCTACTTGGCCCCAGAAATTCTGATGAGCTCACAGTGGGGTTGGGTTATTTTTGGGGGCTTGGTGGCCACAGAGCCTGAAGCTCTAATTAAGGATGAGGAAACCGAGGCTCACTGAGACCCTTGCTTGTGATAACCCCTACAGGAGGGAGAAAGGAGATGTTCGGGCATTCCTTCATGTGTCAGACCCCAAGCTTGGAGAGTCCGTATACCAACTATTCAGTCCTCACTGAACTCTGTGAGTCAGATCATGTGTCCATTTTACAGATGGAGAAATTGAGTCTCAGCCCATTGAAGTGCTATTGCCCAAAGTCAGGCAGGAAGTAAGGGATGGAGCTGATATTCGCTGACCTTCAGGCTAATTTCATGACTGTGTGTCTAGGTTGGCTAACTCCCTCGAGCTTTCCTCCATACACAAGTCCCTCCCAATTCCCAGAGGAGCAGGCCATCCCCTGCCAAGTTGGTTCTTTCCCCATGTGCCCACAGAGAGCTGGGGTGGGCGTGGAGGCAGGGAGGACATTTCCTCCCGGGAAGACCGGTAAGCAGGTCCCCCTCACACCTTGGGGATTTTCCACCGGAACCTGGGACACGGCTATTTCGGGAAAGCGCTCTACATCAGAGCAGTGGGCAGTGAGCGCAGCTCTGTTTGTTTTGCTTTTTGTCTCCTTTTTCCCAAGATGTGTTTGGCAACAGCATATGAGCCCCGTAATCCTCAGCACAGCATGTCCCTAAGGACACCAAACGTCGCCAGACAGACGTGGGGTGGGGTTAGCTCTGGGCTGGCCGGGCATAGGGCCTCCGATGACGCTGTCTGGAGTTACATCATGGGGACAGGCAGGTGCCTGCAGACAGCACCGGGCCCGGGAGGAACTCAGGAAATCCACCTCTGCCGGGGTCGGCGACACCCCCGGGAGCCCCGGATGCCCCAGAGAGGAGGCCGTGGCTCTGCGTACCCCAGCTCTGTCTCCAGAAGGCTTCTCTGCCTTCTCAGCTCTTACAAGCATCTGTGTATGTTGTGTTCGAAGACAGAGTTCAGGGGTGTGTGTGGTGGGGTGGGGGAGTGAAACCCATCCAGTCATCATTCATCAAATCGCTCCCCTGGACAGGATAGGAAGCAGCCCAGAGAGGGGACAGTCTTGCCCAAGGTCACGGGGAAGTAGGCTCTGCCTGCCACACCCATTCGCCCACCCACCGGGAGCAGACCCACGTTAGGGAAGACCCACCAAGCTCATCCTATTCCTGACTTGTCAGAACTGACTCTGGTTTATAGCAATTTGTACTTTGTGGACCGTCTCTCATTGAGAAGCAAAGCTAGGTCACAGGGAGGGTTGACGGAAATGTTTCGAGTCTACAGGAGCCCACTAGTGCTTCTTGGGGCAACCCTGCAGGAGACCCATCTTCCTCTTCCACCGCATCGTGCGGTCTCCTGGTTCTTTATTCGCCCCTCCCTGAGTGTTCTGGAGAAATATCCAGAACAGAGGAAGCACTCTCACTTCTGCTGCCTCAGCTCTCCTCGCCATGAGGGTAAGAGGGGTCATGCAGCCGCACCTATAGGCCTTCCAGTACTGGGCCTTAATCTCCCATCTTGGAGTCGGGGACTTGGACACGAGTCATTAAAATGCTTCCCATTTCCTGGATGCTGCCAGCTGAGTCTGGGACTCCTTTCCCCATCCACAGTGTCGTGGATCCTCAAAACAAGCAGGGCGTGGGAGGGAAGTGAGGGAGGGGGATGGAAACAGTCCCTCACAGAATGCTCACTTGGTCCCTGACCCTCAACTCTGCACCAGCCACCTCCTTTTTACCCTCATAACAATCCCTGAGGGGGGCTACATGCCCTGTTTTCTGGCTGGGGATCCAAGGCCCGCAGTCACCATGCTGCCGTGGACTCGCAGGACAGAGTTTGGACGATGCCCAACCAACCTCTCTGCCTCATTGTCCTGACTCTGGATTTCCTCAGGGGCAGCTGGAAGGACAACCAGAGGGGTTTGGGATTAGGAGATGGAGATGGAGCTCCAAGCCCAACTCTGACACTGCCTACCTTTCAGATCTTGGGCCAGTTCTACAGCCTCTCAGACCCTCAGTCTCTTCATCTAGAAAATGGGAATGACAGTGCCCTTTTCTCGGGGGGTCGGGCAGATTAAGCCCAAATATATAACATGTTATGTGGACAGACTTCAGCCCTGGCCCGTGGTGTTGGATGAGTTAGTGTCACTCGTCACTGGTGACTGTATGGTGAGGGGCTGGCTAGGCACAGCCCCGTAGACCCTGGCGACAAGACCCAGAGGCAGCCACTCTCCTTCAGGAGCCACTCCTTACCCACCATGGCACTCACGGGGCCAGCAGGCAGGGTCCTGGCGGGAAACAGGGAGCTCACACTTGCAACGGGTGATCGTGGAGAGTCTGATAGGACTGTACCAGTAAGCACCACCAGAGGAAACCAGTGTGCCTGAGGGCCAGCGAAAGTGGGGGCTGCCACCGGCACCCCAGAAGAGCAGCAGTCTTCAGCCGAGGACGCAGCCCCCAGCAGCCCTCGGTCTGGCAGGGAGAGGGTGGATAAGCACCCCAAACTCTGCGCATCCCACACTCATCCTTCCCCTGCACAGACCCCACGGGCTGCCAGCGTGCAGGGGCGTCTGGGGAGGCCAGCCTCCTGGGGCACATGGACGGGCGCAGGAGGGGTGAGGTGGGGACAGGGCCAATGTGCCCCCACCCACCCCTGACCCTGGGGTCCTTTCATTTCGCTGCCCCGGGAAGCAGGTGGCTTCGCCTGGCTGCCAATGTGCGGCTTGTTTTTCCTCTCTCTCTGCCCGCCTCTTTCCCCTAAACCCCTATTTCGAATCTGCAGTGTTAATTGAAAAGCAGCAGCTGCCAAATTGCCCTCAGAGTGCAGAGAGAGGGAGGAAATTTGCCTGCTGCTGTGGTGGGGGCTGGGGCGAGGGAGCGGAGCGTGCAGAGAGGCGAGGCGCCCCACAGCCACTTAGCACAGAGTGGGCGGGAGACTGGGGCTCTGGGGCGGCCGCCAGCGGGGCCAGCTGCAAACATCCTTCAGGCTCCCAGCCCAGGCTTTTGAGGTTTCCCCGTGAACACACCTGAGGTTGAATGTGGACACAAGGAAGTTGATTTTTCCCGGGCATATTTTTAAAACCTCTGTTTGGATGGCCCGTTGCTATTCTGGGCATAGGAGCCCCTTTTCCGGCTGCTTCTGATAAACAATCAGAGGCCGGCAGACCAGCTGGACACCTGCCATCCGAGGCCTGCCTCTCAAGACCCGGGTTCTTCACGGTTTTTTCATTTCACCCTGTGCTGGGTGGGAAGCCTTGGCTCTCTTTGGCCACTGGGGAAGCGGAGGTTCAGAACCTTGGGAGACCGGTCCACACGGCCAGAAGGTAAAACAGCTGAGCCTGAATCCCCAGCCTGGCTGGAACCATGACTTGTCATGAATCCAGTCCCCCTCACTTGCTGGTTCAATCTGCAGTATCCTGAGGCTCCTCAGTCCTTCCTCCTGCCCAGAGCCCCTGCCCAGGAGCCTGCCTGCAGGGAGTAAACACCGGAATATGTTCCTACTTAGGATTTCATAGCCCAAACCTGAAACCAGAGCCCCAGGGCTTCCCGCTTCCCTTCAGGGGCAGTGCTCCTGGGGTACTGGCTGGTAAATCATTCGAACACCGCCCCTGCCCCAGTCAGTGACTAGCTCCGCAGAGTGCTGGGGTCCCTGGTCATTTGCTTTCTTGATCGGTTTTTAAAAATGAGATAAAATTCACACAACATGAAATCAGCCATTGGAAAGTGCACAACTCAGCGACATTTCAGTCATTTGCCCCCGTGATGGGCGACCAGCACCCCCGTCTAGGTTGTCGGGCGTTCCCTGTTAGGAACATCTCACGGCCACAGAATCACACGATATTTGGTCTTTTATGACTTTGTTCTTGTCTCTCACTTAGCAGAACGTCTTCAAGGTTCATCCTTCCCGTGATCCGTCTTCCCGGATCAGGGTGCAGACCCTAGGCTCCTGAGCTGTGTTGTCCCCACAGGAGTGAGTGTGTGGCCCTCAGCCCCAGGTGCGGGGGTGGGGGTCAGTCTGTAGCCTTGCCAGGCATGTGTGACCACTGGGATGAACCGGGCTACATGTCTCCAGGCCGCTCCAAGATGCACCCGGGTCCCTCCAACTCCCACATCCACACCAGAGCTGATCTTGGTCCACATGTCTCCATGAGCCCGGCACCCACAGGGAGGTCATGTCCATCCGTGTGGGTTGTGTCCTGCCCAATGGCATCCTTCAAAGACGGTGATGGCGGTGGAAATCTAGCTCACACTCCCTTCCAAGCCCCGCCTCCTGGGGACAGCATCCCACCTTCAGGGGATGAATTTTCTACTTCATATACGGGCAACTTGTGGGCTAACGGCAACTTCTAGCACTGGCGGGCTGTGGCTCTCTCTCACCCCCCTGGTCCCTAGGCACGCTCTGCCATTCTTCCACATTCACTTGTGACCTTCCTTTTCCCCTGTGGATCTTTACCAGGCTCCAAAAGTTATTAACGCTGCCCATGGCCATGGGTCAACCCCCTGCCTGCTGGTGCACCTGTCAGTCCCCCACCACCCACCATGCAGCTTCTGGCCTTGTTCACCCTGCCCCCACCCTCAGGAGTTCTAGCCTCAAGCTTTCCTGGAGGATGAGTACCTTCCAGTGGCTTCTGAGAACCCCCTTCTGCCCTCTAGACCCAGGATTTGGAGCTCAGACGCACGATCAGGCTCCTTCCCACTTCTTCCTCTGCTCCACCCAGGACACTGTTTACCTGGGACGGACCCCTGCGGCCTCTTAATCACGCTCAGTACACACACGTGTGCCCTGTCATGGAGCGGAGGTTCCTGTGTAAACCCTCTCCATCTGGACCTCACACACACACACACACACACACACACTCTCACATGCTCACAGTGCATAGATTACGCATGCACACATGGGCCTGGTCTCTCCTTCCCTTCACACTCGCTTGGGGGTGTCTCTTGTTAAATCTGATGGCGAGACAGAGCCCACGAGCATAAGCACACCTCTCGGCCGAGCTGGGAGGCCCCGCGATCCAGGTGCGTTGGCCTTGTGGACATGGCGGTCTGGAAATTGTGAGCCTCTTAAAGCCCACTCGAGGATGACAGTTTGGGCCTGGGAACTTAGCAACTCTGGGTCCTGGGGAAGGAGGGGAAGCCCGAGGATGGGTCAGGAGTCTGGGGAAGCAAGAAAAACCTGGGCGTGAGAGGTCTCAGAAGCTCCTCTGGCCTGATTTCCTCAGAAAGGCATGCCCACCTCTGCGTGCTATGGTGTTCAGGGTCTCCCATGAGGAGCTGATTCTGGCTGGTCTTCCGGGGGCTGCAGACCCTTGGAGGGATGCCCTGACCGTGCACAGGGGATGAGAACAGGGCAGGCCACATCACAGGCCTCCTGATGGCAGTCCCCATGCTGGCTGCCTCTCTTCCTATGGGAGGTGAGAGACAAGCTCTGTGGGTGTCTCATGGAAAAGCATGGCAGAGTAGGGAACAGCCGATGCAAAAGCCCTGAGGCAGGACCATGAGCTCTTGGGCTGGAGCAATGTGCTGGCGGAACAGGTGCGCAAGCAGCCTGTCTGGCCTGATTGAGGACTCCGGCAATCCCGAGGGAGGTAGGACTCCGGGAGGGCTTTGTGCAGGGGGGGAAGGACTCTGCTTTTAACTGGACCCTTTCCTCTTCTGGCATGGGGGCAGGCTGCAAGGATAAGGCAGGGGTGTGAGCAGAGAGACCACATAGGGGTGTGAGGAGAGGGACATCAGCAGCTTTAAGATCCAGAGCCCACAGGTTCAGGACCCAGAGTCAGGCTCCTGGGAGAGTGTGTGCAGCACTGAGGGGTCGCTGGGAGGGCGGGGTAGAACAGTGATGAGGGACACGAGTCCAGCATCAGGCCACCTGGGTTCAAGTGCCCCAGAGTCCGCTAGCCAGCTGTGGGACCTGTCGGCCAGCTTGTGTGTCTTTCTGCATCTCCGTCTTCCCATTCCCCCCAAAAGTAAGCAGTGGTAGATAAGACATGGCATCAACCCCCCAGAAGATCTGGGGGTCTGAGTCTGGTATTGTCCCCAGCTTTATAGAGCTATAACGGACAAATAAAATTGTAAGATATTGAAAATGTACATCAAGATGATTTCATATGCATAGGTTTTGATTCTAATTTCAGGCGAACATGTTACAGGTGAGGGGGGTCAGGGACAGACCTGGGGGGACAAGGAGATGCTCACTCTCGAGGTTGTGCAGATCCAGGGTTGGTAGAGGCTCTGGTTTTCTCTGCTCCTCCTCACAAGCCTTTGAGCTCTTAATTCCTCTAGATCATCCTTCAAGCGCTCAGGCATTTTCATTGTTCTTCATGATGAGCCCCCCTCTCCTGCAGCTGTGGGGAATATAATAAGAATAGCTTTGTTTGTCCCCAAACATTATGTTTCCAACTGGAGACCTGCCTACTTGTTTTTCTTAAAGGCAGCATTATCTGGCTGACTTGAATTTATCTCGTGGTCCGCTGTGACACTCAGATTTTTTTCTGCTTCTAATTGCAGCCTGGGTTTACAACTTCTAATGTGCTTTTTGGAAAATGAGTCTTACGTTCCCATTTCTATGGGCTGCTCACCCCTGCAGCAGGTGAGCTGTGCCTGGCAGCCTCCCCAGAACCATGCAGAGGGACAGGGGAGACACAGCCTGGAAGGGAAGTTGATACGTGGTGCTTATGCCAGAACCTGGGCAGAGAGGAACGACACCGGCTCACGCAATGGTTGAGCAGAACTTGCCCCCTACCAGAAGCCCACCTCACGTTCTGTTGATGGATGATGAGAGTGGGGGGTAAGGGAGGCCTCCATCTCTGAAGTGTACTGGATGCCCTCCCCGCGCCCCACCCCCAGAAGTCCAGGGTGACCTTGGGGCAGGATGGGGAATTCAGTTATCCTCTTCGAACCTTCGATCCTTCTAGAAAACTGGAACTAGTAAGTGGAACGCCAACCCCCAGCTTCTCTGAACAGCTTCATTCCAACACGGCCTGTCAAGTGTCCAAGCAGTTCGGAGAATAGCGGAACACTAAATGCCAACCTGTGGCTCAAAATCATTATTATTATTGTTATTTCCCCTAAAAGGGGATAATCGCTGTGACCTACTTAGGGGGGCTATTGTAACTAATGGCTTTGGATGGCTGCAGAAATAGCAAAAGTCGAGTGGGAGGCAGTAGACTCTGGGCAGAGTGATGGCCTATGTACGTGGAAACCTCTCGTCTCCCTTCCTGTGTCTTGGTCAGAGGCCTGGGGAGCGTTTCTGGGCACCGTGGCCCCAGTGCGTCAGGCCCCTTCTGGGCACTGCTCTGCACTGGGCCGGGGGGTGAGCCACTCACTGTGGCTGGAGCCCAACAGGACATTTTCAGATAGGAGAGGTCTTGTGGTTCTGAACACAAGGGCACGGATGAGGTCAGGCCTCCCTCTGGAAGGCCCCGGAACCAGGGCCTCAAATGGCAGCAGAAAGCCCCAGTCCCCTCTGTGGGTTACAACAATCATTTATTTTTATCGTTACATACAACAAACACACAGCTCAGAGTGGGAAAAAACACAACGAATACCCACCCACTCACTGACGAGTTTTATCTTCCTATTTTCTTCAATTTTTCTTTTTTAAAGATTTTATTTATTTAATTGAAAGAGAGAGAGAGAGAGACAGAAGTAGAGAGAGCGCGCATAGGCGGGGAGGAGAGGGAAAAGCAGGCTCCCCGCTCAATCCCAGGACCTGGGGACCATGACCTGAGCCGAAGGCAGATGCTTAACCAACTGAGACGCCCAGGTGCCCCTTTGCTTCAGTTTTTTGTAAAGAAATTAAATCCAGCGGTGGCCCTTCTGTGCCCCTCCCAGTCCCAGCCCTCATCCCTCTGAACCTGGATGTGACCACTGCTGGGTTTTTAGCATTTGTTATTCTCCCGAGTGCCTTCGTGCTTCTACGTTGAGCACATACATGTCCGCAAATGTTCCCTCATGTTCCTCTGTGTGTTCCATACACCTTATAAAGAGCTTTGCACTTGATTTATCCTGCTGTAGCTTCTTTCCTTTCCACATCTGGTGTGGGGGATCTCTCCAAGCTGGTCGAGGTGGTCGTAATTCTTCATGTTCGTGACTGTATTGGACTCGGTGGAGTGACCGTGCTGCTATGTTGCTATGCTGTTGAGGGACATCAGGTCGTCCCCACGTTCTCATTGACCAACCTGTCTGGGCTGGAGCTTCCTCTGAAGGTGGAGGGGAGGGGCGGGGAGGGCTTGGGTGCAGGCGGCTAACTTGGGAGGTGCCCTTGGGAAGCCCACGTGAGGGTGTGAGGACCTGGGAAGAGTGAAATACTCAGTTTCACGATGATCCCCTGCTGTGTCACAAATTACCTCAACGTTGGTGGCTTAGAACAATTACCAGCAGCTTAGAGAGCCCAGATAATAGACCCTCAAAAATAAAGAGTCATTCCAGATTGACCGGTTCAAGGTTATGTTCATGGTCTAGGCAGAAACTACATTTAAGTTAGATTTTAAGTCACGTTTCTCTGACATGGGGCTGAGCATGATGGCTCTGTTTTGAGTCTGTTGCTTCTTTGTTAATAATATGTGTATAGTTAATATGTGTATAAACCACGGGCTTACATGGAAGCCTTCATTTCCAAGTGTAGGGGAGGAAAAATTTAATGCTTTTTCCCCCTCTACCTTTCCAGGTTTCCCAGCTGGGGCCCTGTAAATTAGACTGGCAAAAGACAGATTAACAAGAGAAAAACAGAAAGACCAAAAAACCCCCAGGAGTTTGTTTATTTATTTAAAAATTTTTTTAGGGGCGCCTGGGTGGCTCAGTGGGTTAAGCCTCTGCCTTCGGCTCAGGTCATGATCTCAGGGTCCTGGGATCGAGCCCCACATCGGGCTCTCTGCTCCAAGGGGAGCCCGCTTTCTCCTCTCTCTCTGCCTGCTTCTCTGCCTACTTGTGATCTCTGTCAAATAAATAAAATCTTTAAAAAAAATTTTTTTAAAGATTTATTTATTTATTTGACAGAGAAAGAGACAGCCAGAGAGGGAACAAAAGCAGGGGAAGTGGGAGAGTGGGAGAGCAGGCTTCCCACTGAGCAGAGAGCCTGATGGGGGCCTTGATCCCAGGACTCTGGGATCATGAGCTGAGCTGAAGGCAGATGCTTGATAACTGAGACCCCCAGGTGCTCCCAAAACTGGAGTTTATCAGCAGGTGCGTCCAGCCATCAGGCAGAGCATCTAGAGATGAATAACAAAGAGGGTGGACCAGGGCTAGGGAGGCATGTTAACAAAAGGACAATAAATTTTCAGAGAAGTGACAAGACAAAGGAAAAGGACTTTGAACTTCAAGGGCAGGGAATTGTGGGAGGGTAAATATAGGGGGGAACAGGTAGAAGATAAGGCCTAGTTAGTGAGGTTTATTACGTGATTCCTCTGGTGGCTTCTCTGGACTGAGAAGGGTCTGGAGTTGTCTCTGGTGATGAACTTCTCGTAGAGAGGGGAGACGGGCACCTTAACAAATTTGTGTGCTACTTTCAAGCAAGGAGGGGGATGGCAGAGTGCTTTTTGGTTTCTGCCTCTTCTCCGTTGTCTTCAGGTCTAAATAATCCTTCTCCCCAAGTGGCATACTTGGGGTGTCCTGTTGTGCGACCCCTCACAAGCCAGCATCTCGGGGTTTGTGGGGGTTTCTCCCATTGCATATTTCTCTCTCTCCTCCAACAACGAGGCACCCGACTCCCAAAACCCTCCCACGCTTACGTATCATTGCGTCCCCAAGTGGAACCAGGTCCCAGCTCAGCCTCTGCCCCCCTGACTCTGCTGTCACTTAGACACCTGTGCGGGCCGCCCCTCCACCTGCCGCCACATCCTTGGGCTAGAAACTGGTCCCGTGTCCAGGACGCCACGAGACCCTTGGCCAAGATCCCCGAGGAGCCGGCAATGTTCCTTTTCTCCGGCTGCCATGAGCTCTGGGAACAAAGATCCCTTGGGGAAGCTAGCTTGGGGGCAGTGAGTTTAGTGTTTGAGGCAGACAGAGGGTTGGAATACATTCTCCCCACCTTCCTGAGCAAACAAGAGTGTTTACTAGGGAGAAGTGTGTTTAGGCAACTGGTTCTGTGCTTCCCCCACACAGAATGTGCTAGACACCCTGCTAGTCGGATTCTAAACTCTACCCTCAGAGAACCCTTTGGGTTCTCTATTAAAATGCAAATGGGCCTAAAGAGAGGCGGTTTTTGAACCCAGTGGAGGCAGTGGAGGAGTGTGGCAGTGCAACTCAGCCCCCCACTATGAGCTCCCCAGAAAAGGGTTGATAGTTAACTCCTGAATTGAGTCCTGCTCAGAGCTGGGGCGGAGATGCGGGGGTGTGGAGGGAGGTGGGAGGCGGTCTGGAACCCCCTGAGGCTTCTGCTTCTGGGGTCAAGAGGTGCCCCCTTGCCAGCTCAGCCACCACCACTGTGGGCCCCACACCACGTGGCCTTATCCAGCTGTAAAATGGGGACGGTAGACCCCTTTGAGCCCCTGTGTGGTTCTGCTTCTATCGCCTGGGACCCAAACCTCAGGGCGAAAGCCCTTTCTCTGAATCAGTCGGGCCACTGGTCAGGGCTGTTGGGACACTGTCCCCCCAGGCCTGTGGGAGGTCATGGTGTGCCACGCGTGGTAGGTGGCGTGTGGCCCGGGCACCGCACCCTTGCGAGGGAATTCCCTTCAGCGGGGAATCTCTCAACTATGATCCGGCATCTATGGTCTGTGTGGAGCAAATAAGCAAAGGGAGGGAGGGGATTGAGGGAGAAAGAAGGATGGCTGTAAACCACCCCACTGTCAGGGATAAGGTGGGTGGGGAGGCAGAGTCATTAACAAGCCTTTGATTTATTTTCTCAACAGTAGCATCAGGATATCATTCGCATACCATACAATTCACCCACCTACCGTGTACGATTTGATAATTTGTAGGGTATCTACAGAGTTGTGCAACCCTCACCAGTTTTATAACATTTTCATCACCCCAAAAAGAAATCCCACTCACAGTAGCTCTTCCCATCCCCCTTCCCCAGGAACGGCTAATGGACTTTCTGTCTCTGTGGATTTGCCTGTTCTGCACGTTTCGTATGAATGGAGTCATGCACTACGTGGGTTTCTACGGCTGACTTCTTTCACTGGGCGAACTCGAGTTTCATCCTGGGTAGCGCGTGGCAGGAGTTCCTTCCTTTCTGAGGGTATCCCACTGGATAGACCCCCTTTCATTTATCCATTCACACGTTGATGGACATTCGGGTTCTTTCCACCAACATTTGGCTCTTTTATTGCAAATAATGCTGCTATGAGCATTCGCGTACGGATTTCTGTGTGGTCTTTCTTTTAAAATAGTTAACTGTTAAATAGATCCTACATGCAGCTTGGACAGAATCCAAGTGTCTGCGTATGGGAGGTCCCGGCCCAGGGTGACGGAGCCCTGTCCTCACCCCATTCCCTCCCTCCTCTCCAGGAGCCAGATCCTGAGTCTCTCTTGGGCTCACATCCTCAGACAGGACTTTACTGCACATCGGACGGTTTATCTTGACCACACCTTGCTGGGGGCGTTCCACATGGGCTCCTCATCCCTGAGGGACTAATGGCTTCATCTGTCTGTTCCGTGTGGACAGGGCCTTGAGCTGAGCTGGAATGGAGACCCTTGTATTGTGTGATGATGAGACGCCCATCAGGACAGGACGTCCCTCAGCCCACATCCTCACGTCTCACAGAGCCTTGGGTCCCGCGAGGACCTGAGCAGCACCAGGGGGAGGATTCTTGGCCCCATTTTGTAGCCAAAGAAGTTGGCAATGGCTTTGCATGTTCATCCCATGCTCTTACCTGCCTTGAGTTCTGAAGAGGGGGACGGCGTCCTGGAGGGCGGACTTCAGAGGGGGCAGACCTGGCTCTCTGTGACGAGTCTCCGACGCCCGTCCCTCGCCCCTTGTGACATGCGCCCATCATAGTGGCCATCGTGAGGATGAAACGAGACAGTGTGGGTGGAAATTCTCAGTGCACGTTGGCAGTACAATTCCTCAACACATGGAAGCCGGGGTCACTGGAAACCCAGCCAGATATGGAAGGAACCCATGCATACAAAGTATCTGAAACAGGCAGCTCCATGGGGACAGGGGCTGGGGGACGGGGATGGGGAGGCTGCTAATGGGGACAGGGTTTGCTTTTGGGGTTGTGAGGATGTTGGAGAGCTAGGCACAGGGTGCTGAGTACCTAAGAGTGGTTCACCGTGCAATAGTCAAAGTGGTACCTTTCATGTCATGTGCATTTTACCTCCATTTTTAAAAAAGAAATCCAAACCAGAGACAGAACTGCATGCTCCCAAGGAATCCATCTTTGTGCGCTTGGGAGCCATGGACAGGTCTGACTGTCAGTTCTAGAAGCTGTTTTGAAGCATGTGAAGCAAATCGTGGGGCTGTTGTTGGAGACCCGAGCACCCGTGTAATCTGTTTCTCATGTTACTGGCAGGACTGACCAGTCTTGCTGGTTTCTTCACAGTATAGTTCCATTCAGGGGCAGAGGATCGCACTGGGACCCGCTCACACCCCTGCCACGAGCCTCCTACAAGAAGTCATGGCCCCGCACAGCCCCCCAGGGCGGGTTTAAGGACCCCCTCTGTCCACCACCGTCTCTCCATCTCTTGAGTGGGAATGGGACCTATTCTTCCAAGTCTCTTGTTGCCCCACATTCTTGCTGCCATTTCCACGGGCAGACCTCACGCCCCTGCTCCCTGAGCACCATGTATCGCTGGGGCTCTAGAAAGGCACTCACTGGGGGGTAGGGACCAGCGCCCACCTCCAGGGCCCGTGAACTGCATCCGGTCAGAAAGGTCTCTGCTGTCCCCATCTTGAGCAAGGGGCCCCAAGGGCTCATTTCTCACTGGACCCCAAAGATGACGCAGGGACTGAGCCTGTTTTGCCCAACATTGTCTCCCTGACACGCGGGACACTTGCATGCGGTAAACGCAGCCCGTTGCTTGAGTGAATGACTGAACTTCCCCCGCCTGAGGCATCCCTGGCCTTCTTCCCCTAGTTCCGCTCAGTGCGGTCTGGTCCACGGGCCTTCGGCTGCATTCCCAGTGGAAGGGAGGTTGGGTGGGCATGGACCGTGTGGGGAGGTCCAGCAGTTCCCCTTGTCTGCTTCCAGTCAGCCCGGCCCGGCTGTGTGTGGGGTAGGGGTACCTCGTCCTCACCACATCTCTGGCGGGGATCCCCGATGGGCCAGAGGATGGCCCTGCTGGGAGGAAGTTGTGCCCTGGGGTTCAGAGGTGGAAGGGGAAGGAGGCTTGGTTTCCCAAGTTGGCTCTGCCAAGATGCCCGGCGTGGGAAGGGACTTGGCAAGGCACAGAGATGATTGTTGAAAGTTCAGTGACACTGTTTCACTGTGTCCCATTCAATAAGGTGTCCCGGGCATTGCAAAACCATTCTCCGTTCCATCATCTGTGTCCTCAGCTACAACCCAAGAGTGCCCAATGACAGCTCCTTCCTCAAGAAGTTAGACACTGAATTACCGCATGACCAGCCGTTCCATGCCTAGGGAGACATCCAGAAGAATTCAGACCAGGTCTTCAGAGAGAAGCGTGTCCACAGATCTTCCTAGCGGCGCTGATTGCCAGAGCCAGAAGGCGGGAACAAGCCAGATGTGCTTGGTAGATGCACGGACGGACAGAATGAGGTCCATGCATCCACGTGACGGATGGTTACCCACCCACGAGAAGGGAAGAAGCACACACCCAGTCACTGCAGTTTATACGGACTTTCTGGAAAGGCTTCAAGGAGAAGACGCGGGATCTTGAAAGACAAATGGAATTAAACAGGTGAGGAGAATGGGCCCGCTGGGTGGCTCAGTGGGTTAAGTGCCCCACTCTTGGTTTCGGCTCAGGTCATGATCTCAGGGATGTGATACTGAGCCTCTCATCTGGCTCCACGCTCGGTTTAGAGCCTGCTTAGGATTCTCTCTTTCCCTCTGCCCCTCCCCCACCCCGGCCGCCCCCCTTCCCCCCGTACGCATGTGCTCTCTCTCTCTCTCAAGAAAGGAAAAAAGAAGCTGAGCATTTTACATCTCTTCTCTTGGGGACATAGGGCTCCCCGACATTCCTCTAGCTGCTGCTATCCTTGTACTAGTTTACAGAGGAAACCAAGGGCAGCTTCTTTGACAGGCGGATGGTGATCAAGGGAAGTTTCTGCAATCCGGTTATCCACACTCTTTTTTTTTTTTTTTTTAAATTTGATTGCATGAAAGACAGAAGATCAGTAATTCTACTCGTATTTCCTCGAGAGAAATGCAAACATATGTCCACACGAAGGCTCGTGCACAAATGTTCACGGCAGTTTCATTCAGACTCTCCCCAAACTGAGAACATCTCAGAGGAACGACAGATGAGTGGGTAAGCAAAGGGAGGCTATGGCGCCGTGGCGTACTATTTAGCGATAAAAAGAATGCCCCCTGAATCCACGCGGTGACACGCCTGGATCTCAAAATAAACCCGCTCAGCAGAAGCAGCCAGCTCCCTCCGCCACCGCAGCAACAAAATACACATACGCAGCACAACTCCACGCACATGAAGTCCTGGAACAGGAAGCAGCAAGCAGCGGTGGGAGAGATCAGAGCAGGGGCTGTTTTCTAAGCGGGGAGCAAAAGGGGAGGAAGGAGGGCAAACCTTTCTGGCAATGCTAATGCCCTATGTCTTGGAGGAGCTCGAGCTACACGGGTGTGTGCATTTGTCAAGACTCACTGATTGTTATCTTTTCAGGGTAGATTTTAGCTTTGTCCATTTCACTGCCTGTAAACATCACTTTTACAAGAGGACTGTTGCGGGTGCCTGGGTGGCTGGGTGGGCTGAGCCGTTGCTGGTCTGCCTTCAGCTCAGACCTGGATCCCGGGGTCCTGGGATTGGGGTCCTGGGATCGAGCCCTGCGTCTTCTCAACAAAGTCTTCTTTGCCCCCTGCTCATGCTCTCTCTCGCACTCTCTATAATAAATAAATAAAATCTTTAAAAAAAATACAAAAGAATCTTTAGCAAATACGGACCTCCAGTTAATGACTGGTATATAAAGTGTCAGGGGGTAGAGTGTCCTGACGTTTGCAACTTCCTTTGAAATATATCAAAAAATAAGATGGGTGGCTGGAGGGATGGAAAGACGCACGGGTGTGTAATAAAATGAGGGCAGTAGAGCATCGACGATGACAGCTAGTGAGGGTATGGCTGTTCTCTGAAATTCTTCCAGCTTTTTATATGTTTGAAATATAATACAGTGTTGGGAGAAGGAAGGGTGGGTGACCTGTGTCTGCGTTCCTCCCTGGGGTCCCCAACCCTTTCCTCAAACCCACATGTAGGACCCCCTCCATGTTCCGGGGACTCATGGGCCCGACGGCCCCAGGTGGGACTGACTTTACCTCTCTGATCGGCTCAGAGGCCCTGAGGAAGGGACCCCGCAGGCTTTTCTGGGGGGAAGAAAACACTGCTGGCCTTTCTGTTTCTGTCCCCGTCTCCATCGGTCTCTTCCCTGTCTTTCCAAATGTGACCCTTTTGGGTCTGGCCTCGGCTTTGCTGGAATCACCGTGCCTACACATAGGGCCGACACCCGCTCTGAGCAGCATACGGCTCGTGTCACCTGTGACAGTGAGCAGCAGCGTCCAGTGAGCATGGTCCCCCACCTCCACATTCTGACCCCCGGGCTCCCAGTGTGGGGAAGAGGTTCCCACTCCAGCCTGGCTTCCCTGCGTGTCATGGCCCTTCCCTACCCTTCTCCTCCCCATCAGCCAGGGCGGTGTTGTAGCTGGGAGCCCAGACACCGGTCTTCCTCCATCCCTGGGTGTCACGCAGGATGGGACCCAAGTGTGTCAGCTGACTTTGGAAAAAGCCTTCCTTCAACCTCCCACCGCCCTGCCCGAAGCCCAGGATTTCTGCCCCCATCTTCAGGACAATCGGAGATTATGGGGCCTGACAGCGCCGGCTGAGGTCTCCTCTTCTAGCCAAACATCCACATTCTGCAGATGGGAAACTGAGGCCCACGATGGGACCGCATCTCTCTGTCCTCTTCTGATACATGGAGATAATAGAAGTCTCCCTCATAGTGTTGCTGGAGGATAAAATAGGGCCTGGCCTTGGGAAATGCTCACAGACACTTGTTTGAGCCTGTGTTGCTGTTGCACCCATTTTGCAGATGCGACTCAGAGAGGTTGAGACACACACTTGCCCAAGGGCACATACGAAGCGATAGAACCAGGGTGAACCCTGTGCTGACGGGACCTGAAGGGCAGAGGGGGTGGTGGGTGAGGTGGTGGGTAAGGTATGGGGCGTGCAGTAGCCCAAGCAGCTGCTGGGGCCTGGCCCGGCCTGGCTCCAAAATGCGGAGAAGGGGTGGGACAGGCGGGCAGCTAGGAGCCTGTGCCCTCCAGCTTGGGCTCTTGTCAGCGGCTGACATTTATAACTGTGCCTAATGTTCCTGCTCAACCCGAGGGAGCCTTTCCCTCCCTAATCTGCCTAGCATTACCCAGCCTTGAAATGATGGCAATTACCCCTGGGGCTGGGTAAATGGCTGTGGGAGGAGGTGAAAAGCTTCATTGCTCTGAATCAGGCAGCCCGCCTCACCCCGCCCCACCAGGCACCCCTGCTGCCTGCCTCTGTGTCTCTTTCTTTCTCTGTCTCTCTCTCCCTGGATCCTACATTACAGGCTTCAGTAAGGGGCATTAGAGGCCCTTCTGGCCCCCGATCTAAAAACTCCAGCCCGGTCAACACTGCAGAGGGCCTCATCCACACCAAGAACACTTTTCCCATCCTCATCCCCTCCTCTGTCCACGCTTCGTAGCAGACTCATTATTTGTCTTCTGGGGAGACTGAGGCTCAGACTTAAACAAGTTGCCCAAGGTTCCCTGGGAAGGACTCAAACCAAGACACAGATCCAGGAGCCCTGGCTCTGAGCCCCCCACTCCTTCTCCAGAAACAAACACCACCCCCCCACCCTCCACTGGAGCGGTGGTATCACCTGGGCCTCTGAGACAGCCAGCAAGGAGGCAGAGAGTGCCCTCCCCGCCAAATGTCAGTGACATTGCCCAGGTTGCGTGGCTATCAACCTCAGTGTCTTCATCTGTAAAATGGAACTGCTTGTGTATCAGTGTCCACAGTGACACCAACCATGATCCCCACACCCCGCAATGCAGACAACCCAAGTGTTCACCAACAGTCCAACAGATCTGCAAAATGGGGTCTATCCAACAATGGAAAGGCATTCTCACCCAGAGAATGGCATGAAGGGCTGACATACGATGTCACGTGGACCAACCTTGAAAACACGATGCTGACTGAAAGGAGCTAGTCACTAAAGGTTACATGTTGGATGGATCCTTTTAAATGAAATGTCCGAGATGTTGGCGAGGATGTGGAGAAAGGGGAACCCTCTTACCCTGTTGGTGGGAATGCAAATTGTGAGTGCAGCCACTCTGGAAAACAGCATGGAGTTTCCTCAAAAAGTTGAAAATAGAGCCAACCAACGACCCAGCAATTGCACTACTGGGTATTTACCCCAAAGATACAAATGTAGTGATCTGAAGGGGCACGTGCACTCCAATGTTTATAACAGCAAATGTCCACAATAGCCAACCGATGGAAAGAACCTAGATGTCCATCAACACATGTATGGATGAAGAAGACGTGGGGAATAGATAGATAGATCAGTATATAGATAGATATAATCTATATCTTTATCTCTATCTATATCTAAATCTATCTATACCTATCTATCATGAAATAATACTCAGCCATCAAAAAAAAAATAAATCTTACCATTTACCATGACATGGAAGGAAATAGAGGAAACTAGAAGGAACTAGTGAAATAAGTCAATTGGAGAAAGACAATTATCATATGATCTCACTGATGACGTGGAATTTAAGAAACAAAACAGAGGATCATAGGGGAAGGAGGGAAAAATAAAACAAAATGAATTCAGAAAGGGAGACAACCCATAAGAGACTCTTAATCACAGGAAACAAACTGAGGGCTGCTGGAGGGGAGGGGGTTGGGAGGGATGGTGTGGCCGGGTGACGGGCATTTAGGAGGGCATGTGATGTAATGAGCACTGGGTGTTATATAAGACTGGCGAATCACCTGCCTCTACCTCTGAAACTAATAATACACCCTATGTTAAGTAATTTAATTTAAATAAAAGGATTTCAAAAAAATTAAATGAAATGTCCAGAAGGGGCACATCTAGAGAGAAGGCCGGTTGCCTACAGAAGGACCAGTGATGGCTAAGAGGAGCCGCGTCTCCTTCGAGAAGGACAAGAATGTTCTAAAACTGACTGTGGTGATGGGGGTGCGACTCTGAATATACGAAAAGCCTTTGTATATTTCCAGGGCACGAATTCTATGGAATGTGAATTATGTCTCAATAAAGCTGTTCAGAAATAACAATTAACGTCTACATCTTGGTGCTTCTGGGAAGACGAAATAAGACACAAACATGGGGCATAGCAAGCTCCTGGCCCACCGCGAGCTCTCAGTCAACGTATCTACAACCTTGCTGCTTGGCGTGGTCTGCGGACCAGTGGCAGCCCCGGGGACCGTGTCCAAAACGCAGATCCTTGGCCCTCCCCCGGCTGCATCAGAATTCACCTTCTAATTTGAGTCCAGTGCACGGTGAAGTTTGAAGAGCACTGAACTACAAGGATAATTCTATCATTATTCTAGGGCAGGGATTCTCAGATATGAGAGCACATCAGAATCCCCTGGAGGGCTTGTTAAAGCATATTTTTGCTGGGCCCTGCCCAGGAATTTGATTCCGGAGCTCTAGGGTTGGGCCTGAGAATGTGAATTTCTAACGCATTGCCAAGGGATGCTGAGGCTGCTGGTCCAGAAAATCCACCTGCAAAGCACAGCTCCAGGGGTTAGGGAGCTGTACCTGTATGTCTCCCAGCTGCATACAGGAGGCTAACCATGCGAGAGAGCAGGTCTAGGACAGGCCTTAGGGACTAGTGGATCTCAAGCCTGCATATGGAGGCACCACACTAAGTGCCCACACTAAGGCGCCGCTGCAGACAGACAGCAGATTTTCCAGGTGCAGCCTGGACATCAGCATTCGGAAAACTTGCCTCGTGATTCCTGAGAGGTGCCTTGCTCAGGTTCTGCCTGGAGGGGAGGCCTCATTAACAGTTCTCTCTCCTCACGGGGGAGGGGGAGCAAGGGGAAAGGGACGCACGACACAGGGGTGTGACCGGGGTCTCACACTCATGCGCCATCCAGGACCTGGACCCTGGGCCTCCTGCGATGAGGGATGAGCAGGCCTGACTCCCTGTGCACAGGCAGAGATGCTGCTCAGCGCATAGTTCAGCCTTTCTCGTTCCGAATATGAAAGAGACGGGGGCCAGGCAGAGGCCCTGGCACAGAGGGAAACAGAACAGGCTGAACTGAAAGCTGATGGCCTCCCCTGGCCTACCTGCAGAGCTTTTCAATGGCCCTGCTTCTCCAACCCACTTATTAGAAACTCCCACTAAGAACTGTTCTCTTGCCTGGATCAGTGGGATTTTTTTTCCCCCTCTTTATGGAACAATTTATATTAAGTTGCCTCTAAATAGAGCTCTTTAAGGCAGGATTTGGTTGAAGTCACCCTGTGTTTAATGGGCTGGGGGTTGGATGGGGACCCTCTGGCGCTAATTGCCTATTAGTCCAGTTGGAGGCTAAGGCCATTATTTCTGCAGCCGCCCACGACTGGTTTCTCCTGGGCCTGACCACTCACTTGCTGTTGTCTGCCCCCATCTATCAGGAAGATCAGTGGCTCTGGTGCTCAGGCTTACCAGAAACTTTCCTGGAAGCCCTGTCCTGGCTAGTTTCTGCAGGTCTCTCTTAAGCTCGGGGACTTACCTGTGGAGCTACTGGCTTCCTGGAAGGCAGAGAGGAACTAATGAAAAGGGAGGTAGGTACTTAGGGGGCTGGGAGGCAGGACATAGGCAGGAGCATGGAGTCTCCTGTGTGAATGAATAAAAACTAGGTTTAGAGGTAGAAACCCAAGGAACCGCTAATTTATGTAGCCCCTTTGAGCAAATTAGGAAAAACACCTCTCTCTGTTAGACCAAGCATGATGGGAGAGCACAGGCTGATCTGAGCCTTGTTTCCTGAGCCAGGCAACTTTTGCAGTCCACACCCTGAATAACTGCAGAAGGGAACCCATGGGTACTCCTACCTCTTCTCTTCCTGGCAGCAGGACAGTACTGCACACTGGCAAATGGGACCATTAACTCATCAAATCCTCATCAAATGTGTTGAGCTCTGTGCTAAGCTCTGGGGATACAGCTAAGAAAGGTTTTTGCATATCAGATCCAGTCTGTTGACAGAAACAGACTAAAAAATCATCCCTTGTGAAATAAGGTGATGGTGCATGCTTGGGAAAAGTAATGAGTTAAAATGAGGCCAGTCAGGCGCTGTGCTAAGGGTATTATCATGAGTATGCTCATTTAATCCTCTCAACAGCTCTGGGCTGTAGAAACAGAATTCACCCATGGCTCCAAGGAGACATATTAACAAGGTGACTATGGTGCTTTAGAGTTAAGGCAAAATCAAGAGGCCCCCAAAGGACAGCCACAGTGAGAGGCTGTTACTACCCCTAGAACTGCTCCTCTGTAAGACACATGGCCCAAGCCAAAAAAGGGGAAGGAGCCAAAAAGCAAGTCCCTGACTGCTCTCTGCCTCTGATCTCTGATGGCACCTGCCACTGAAGCCAGAGGACACAGCAATGCAGCCTGAAGCATGAATGTCCAGGACCGCAGTCAGAACAGAGAAGAATAGAAGCTGAACCTGGAGCAGTATACATCATTAACCTTATTTTGCAGATGAAGAAACAGAAACTAAGGCCCAGATAAATTCAGTAACTTGCCTGGGGTCACACAGCTCATAAGTGGCAAGGACTGAATAGGTAAGCACAATGCTGAGCTTCCAGAAGAACAGGGGGCTGTAAAGGTCCAAGAAAGAGAGGGTCTCCCTAAGAGGAAAGATCAAAAAGGATTTCTCCAGGATCTGAGAACTAAAGGCAAATTAGGGGTGGGGGGAAGAAAAGGGTGTAATAAAACTACAGGCAGAAGTGCATGAGCAAGAACCCTAGGGCAGGAGAAATGATCATTGTTCAGATAAGAAGAGGGGCGGGGCCAGCAGGGGTTTGGGAGAGCACGGGGATGCCACACAGGAAAGGATTCCCCAGCAAAATTCATCAACTAGGGGGACAGGCAGTGGAGAGCCTCAGTGAGGGGCTACCTGAACTAGTCTGTATTCTAGGAAGATCACTCCAGAGTGAGGGTGGGAGCTTAAGGAATAGTCTACAGGTGAGGTGGTGGTGGCATGGGCTTGAAGGCTGGCCACAGAAATGGTGAACTGGACAGACTCAAGCTATGCAGGAAGTGGAATTATTAGTAAGACCCAGGCCCTGGGATGGAGGGGGAAGGAGGAGACCAGGGTGGCTGTTGAATTCAAGGCATGGGCAAGTGGAGAGAACCTGTTGCCTTCTACTGAAAAGAGGGGATGGTGGGGAGCAAGCTTGGGGAGGGGTGCATATCAGGCAAGGCTCTTAGTTGCAAATAATAAAATCCATGCCGAGCAATTTATTCAAGATTATACAGGAATAGATTTATTTAAGTGTAAAACCAGTTCACAGGCTCTTCAGGAGAACCAGAAGCTCTGTCCAGATTGCGGACCCTAAAGAACACAGCACCAGTGCCCAGGGCCAGATACTGAGCTGCACTGGACATTACAGCTGGTACAACTAGACCCTGGGCATCCTGGTGGCCACCATCACTAAAGTGGCTCCTGGATCCACTGCAGCACCTCACACAGGGTTGTGTGACTGGCCAAATCCAGATCACATGTAGATGCCTGTTTGCAAGGAACTCTGAGAAACGCATTTCTCTCTTACCACATGGGATATTCTCCCAACCTAAGAAGGATGTCAAAAGTGCTGGTCAGCCAAAAAGTATGACCAGTGTTGACCAGACACAGGCAGATGCGAGTTCTGTTTGGGTCATGTGAGACACATAGTGGAGGTCTCAGTAATTCTGGCTACAAACTCTGGCTGGAGCTCATGGGGAGGTCTGGGCCATGTCATTTAAACCACTTTCCCCTCAGAGATGTTAAGCAAACTTGAAGTGTTATTTACAAATTGCATGATGAGTTTTAACCCTTGCTCAAGTTATGGTTTAAAAATGTTGCTGATACTCAGGATCTATGGATTTAAGAAATCGTGTTTTCAGTTGTAGCCTAATTGATATATTGATCTGTTTACTTTAAAAAATGTCAAGATTCACTAATATCTGCATTTAGGTTGGGCTGGACAAATCTGAGTCTTGAATTTGAATTTGGGAGTCACAGAATTTTTCATCTGGAAAGAGCTTCGTAGGGTTACACTCATAGGCACAGGTTTGCCCCCATCAGGTCTGGATCAATGCAGAAGGGGGCACAGCTCAGTCCTTAGTCAGACCCTACCTCAGACCTGGCTCCACCTTCGAGGTTCAGTGTAAAATGGGGAAAAGAGTCATGTGTCCGAGGGCTGCTGAGGAGCAAGTGGGAAAATATGGACAGTACTTGGCTTGGGGCCTACCTGCACATACCAGGGAAATATCAGTGACCAGCTCTCTGCTGCACATAAAAACTCTTCAGGTATTTGCAGGGAAGTATCCAATGGAGGAAAAAAAAAAAAAAACTATATCATTTATAACAGCATCAAAAACAACAAAAAAAATCCTGTATGACTAAATCTAATGAAAGATATGTAAGACCTCTACACTAAAATTTATGAAACATTATTGAGAGAAATGTTTTTAAATAAATAGGGAAATAGGGGTGCCTGGGTGTCTCAGTGGGTTAAGCCTCTGCCTTCAGCTTGGGTCATGGTCCCAGGGTCCTGGGATCGAGCCCCGCATCGGGCTCTCTGCTCAGCGGGGAGCCTGCTTCTCCATCTCTCTCTGCCTGCCTCTCTGCCTACTTGTGATCTCTCTCTCTATCAAATAAATAAATAAAATCTTTTAAAAAAAAATAAATAAATAGGGAAATATACTATATTGTTGGAATGGAAGAGTCACTGTTGTAAAGATGTCAGATCTACTCAAATTGATCTGTAAACTCAACACAAACCCAATCAAAACCTAAACAGGTCTTTTTTTTTTTTCTTTTAGAAACTGAAAAGCAATTATAAATTTTTATAAAAATACAAGGAGCCAAGAACAATCAAAGCAATATTAAAAAAGAAGAACAGAACAGGAGCACTTAGATAAACTATCAATCAAGACTTGCTGTAGAGACTGAGTCCAAGATGGTGGAGGAATAGGAGACCTTAGTTTCATCTGGTCCCAGGAATTCAGCTAGATCGCTATCAAATTATTCTGAACACCAGTGAACTCAACCAGAGAACTAAGAAAAGAATAGATACAACTCAACAAAGAGAAAAATGACTACTTTCTGCAAGAATGACAAGACAGAAAAACTCACCTCAAGAAAGAGAACAAGAGGCAATACAGACTGCCAGGGACCTAATCAGTATGGATATAAGTAAGATGTCATAACTAGAGTTCAGAATAACAATTATGAAGATACTAGCTGGGCTTAAAAAAAAAATAGAAGACACTAAAGAATCCCTTTCTGGAGAAATAGAAGAACTAAAATCCAATCAAATCAAAATAAAAAAGGCTATTAATGAGATGCAATTAAAAATGGAGTCTCTGACTGCTAGGATAAATGAGTCAGAAGAGAGAATTAGTGATATAGAAGATGCAATGTGGTGAATAAAGAAGCTGAGAAAAAGAGAGATAAACAACTACTGGCTCATGAGGGAAGAATTCTAAAGAGAGGTGATACTATAAAGTGAAACAATATTAGAATAATTGGGATCCCAGAAGAAGAGGAAAGAGAGAGGGGGCAGAAGGTATATTGGAGCAAATTATAGTAGACAACTTCCCTAATCTGGGGAAGGAAACAGACATTCAAGTCCAGAAGACATAGAGACTAACCCCCTCAAAATCAATAAAAATAGGTCAACACCCTGACATATAATGTGAAACTTGCAAACCTCAGAGACAAAGAGAAAATCCTGAAAGCAGCTTGGGACAAGAGGTCTGTAACCTAGTAGAAACATTAGACTGGCAGCAGATCTATGCACAGAGACCTAGCAGGCCAGAAAGGACTGGCATGATATATTCAGGGCTATATTAGAAAAATATGCAGTCAAGAATACTTTATCCAGCTAAGCTATCATTCAAAATAGAAGGAGCAACAAAAATCTTCTAGGATAAATCTAAACTAAAATATCTGTGGCCACTAAACCAGGTCTGCAAGAAATATTAAAACGGATCCATTAAGTGAAGAGAGAACCCAAAAGTAACATAAGCCAGAAAGGAACAGAGACAATATATACAAACAGTGACTTTATAGATAATACAATGACACTAACTTCATATCTTTCAACAGTTACTCTGAATGTAAATGGGCTACATGTCCCAATTAAAAGACACAGGGTATCAGATCAGATAATAAAGCAAGACCCAGGGGCGCCTGGGTGGCTCAGTGGGTTGGGCCGCTGCCTTCGGCTCGGGTCGTGATCTCGGGGTCCTGGGATCGAGTCCCGCATCGGGCTCTCTGCTCAGCGGGGAGCCTGCTTCCCTCTCTCTCTCTCTCTGCCTGCCTCTCCATCTGCTTGTGATCTCTCTCTGTCAGATAAATAAATAAAATCTTTAAAAAAAATAAAAATAAATAAAAAATAAATAAAGCAAGACCCATCAATATGTTGTCTGCAAGAGACTCATTTTAGACCCAAAGACACCTCCAGATTGAAAGTGAAGGGGTTGAAAACCATTTATCATGCTAATGGACATCAAAATAAAGCTGGGTCATGATCCTTATATTAAACAAATTAGATTTAACCCAAAATCTGCACTAAGAGATGAGAAAGGACACTATATCATAATTAAAATTTCTATCCAACAAGAAGATCTTACAAGGGGCACCTGGGTGGCTCAGTGGGTTAAAGCCTCTGCCTTCGGCTCAGGTCATGATCTCAGGGTCTTGGGATCGAGCCCCGCATTGGGCTCTCTGCTCAGTGGGGAGCCTGCTTCCTCCTCTCTCTGCCTGCCTGCCTCTCTGCCTACTTGTGATCTCTCTGTGTCAAATAAATAAATAAAATCTTTAGGAAAAAAAAAAGGAAGATCTTACAATTGTAAATATTTACATCCTTAACATGGGAGCAACCAATTATATAAACCAATTAATAACAAAATTAAAGAAACACATTGATAATACTACAATAATTGTAGGGGATCTTAACACCCCACTCACCGCAATGGACAGATCATCTAAGCAGAAGATCAACAAGCAAACAAGGGCTTTGAATGACACACTGGACCAGATGCACTTCACAGATATATTCAGAACATTCCATCCTAAAACAATAGAATACACATTCTTCTCTAGTGTACATGGCATATTCTCCAGAATAGACTGGATACTTGGTTGCAAATCAGGTCTTCACTGATACCAAAAAACTGGGATCATTCCCTGCATATTTTCAGGCCACAATGCTTTGAAACTAGAACTCAACCACAAGAAGAAAGTTGGAAAGAACTCAAATACATGGAGGCTAAAAGCATCCTACTAAAGAACAAATGGGTCAACCAGGAAATTAAAGAAGATTTTTTTTTTAATTATAAACACAAATGAAAATGAAAGCACAATTGTTCAAAACTTTTGGGATGCAGCAAAGGCAGTCCTAAGAGGGAAGTGTATAGCAACACAAGTCTTTCTCAAGAAACAAGAAAGGTCTCAAATACACAACCTAACATTATACCTAAAGGAGCTGGAGAAAGAACAGCAAATAAAGCCTAAACCTAGCAGGAGAAGAGAACTAATAAAGATTAGAGCAGAAATCAATGAACTAGAAACCAAAAGAACAGAACACATCAACAAAACTAGGAGCTGGTTCTTTGAAAGAATTATTAAGATTGATAAACCCCCTGGCCAGACTTATCAAAAAGAAAGGAGAAAGGACCCAAATAAATAAAATCATGAATGAAAGAGGAGAGATCACAACCAACACTGAAGAAATACAAACAATTATAAGAACATATTATGAGCAACAATATGCCAACAAATTAGACAATCTGAAAGAAATGGATGCATTCCTAGAGACATATAAACTACCAAAATGGAACCAGGAAGAAATAGAAAACCTGAACAGATCCATAACCAGCAAGGAAAGTGAAGCAGTCATCAAAAATCTCCAACAAACAAGAACCAGGGCCAGATGGCTTCCCAGGGGCATTTTACCAAACTTTTTAAAAAAGATTTTATTTATTTATTTGACAGAGAGAGACAGTGAGAGAGGGAATACAAGCAGGGGGAGTGTGAGAGGGAGAAGCAGGCTTCCCTCAGAGCAGGGAGCCTGATGCGGGGCTCGATCCCAGGACCCCAGGATCATGAACTGAGTCGAAGGCAGATGCTTAATGACTGAGCCACCCAGGCATCCCTCTACCAAACATTTAAAGAAAAATTAATAACTATTCTTCTGAAACTATTTCAAAAAATAAAAATGGAAGGAAAACTTCCAAACTCTTTCTATGAGGCCAGCATTACCTTGATCCCAAAACCAGACAAAGACCCTACCAAAAAGGAGAATTACAGACCAATGTCCCTGATGAACATGGATGCAAAAATTCTCACCAAGATACTAGCCAATAGGATCCAACAGTACATTAAAAAGATTATTCTCCACAACCAAATGGGATTTATTCCTAGGCTGCAAGTGTGGTTCAACATTCAAAAAATCAATCAATGTGATATACTACATAAATAAAAGAAAGAACAAGAACCCTATGATCTTCTCAATAGATGCAGAAAAATCATTTGACAAAGTACAGCATCCTCTCTTGATTAAAACTCTTCACAGTGTAGGGATAAAGGGTACATACCTCAACATCATAAAATCCATATATGAAAAGCCCACAGCAAATATCATTCACAATGGTGAAAAACTGAGACCTTATTCCCTAAGGTCAGGACAGCAGGAATGTCCACTATCACCACTGTTGTTCAATATAATACTAGAAGTCCTAACGTCAGTAATCAGACAACAAAAAGAGATAAAATGCGTCTGAATTGGCAAAGAAGTAAAGATGAAGTTGCAAGAAGTCACAGATGATGTGATACTCTGTGGAAAACCCAAAAGACTCCACCCCAAAATTGCTAGAACTCATATAGGAATTCAGGAAAGTGGCAGGATATAAAAGCAATGCACAGAAATCAGTTGCATTTCTATATATGAACAATGAGACAGGAAAAAGAGAAATTAAGGAGTTGATCCCATTTACAATTGCACCAAAACCCATAAGAAACCTATGAATAAACCTTACCAAAGAGGCAATAGATCTATACCTAGAAAACTATAAAACACTCATGAAAGAAATTGAAAAAGACACAAAGAAATGGAAAAACGTCCCATGCTCTTGGTTTAAAATAACAAATATTGTGAAAATGTCTATGCTACCTAGAACAATCTAGGTAGCATAGAACATAGTCAATGCAATCCCTATCAAAATACCATCAACTTTTTTCACAGAGCTGGAACAAACAATCCTAAAATTTGTATGGAACCAGAAAAGACCTCAAATAGCCAAAGGAATGTTGAAAAAGAAAACCAAAGCTTGTGGCATCATAATTCTGGACTTTAAGCTCTATCACAAAGCTGTAATCATCAAGACAGTATAGTACTGGCATAAAAACAGATGCATATAATGGAACAGAATAGAGAACACAGAAATGGACCCTCAACTCTACGGTCAACTAATCTTTGACAAAACAGGAAAACACCTGGAAGGCTCAGTCAATTAAACGTCCAATTCTTGATCTCAAGGTCATGAGTTCAAGGCCTGCATTGAGCTCCACACTGGGCATGCAGCCTACTTTAAAAAAAAAAAAAAGCAGGAAAGACTATCCAATGGAAAAAAGACAGTCCCTTCAACAAATGGCACTGGGAAAATTGGACAGTCACATGAAGAAGAATGAAACCAGACTATTTCCCTACACCATTCCTACACACAAAAATAGACAAAAATAGACTCAAAATGAATGAAAGACCTAAATGGGGGACACGAATTCTTCTAAATCCAAGAGGAGAATACAGGCAACAATCTCTGTGAGCTTGGCCGCAGCAACTTCTTGCCAGACACGTCCCCAATGGCAAGGAAAACAAAGGCAAAAATGAACACTAGGACTTCATAAAGATAAAAAGATTTTGCACAGCAAAGGAAACAGTCGACAAAACCAAAAGACATGAGATGCTTGGGTGGCTCAGTCAGTTAAGCATCTGCCTTTGGCTTAAGTCATGGTCCCAGGGTTCTGGGATTGAGTCCTTCATTGAGCTCCTTACTCAGCAGGAAGCCTGCCTCTCCCTCTGCCTCTGCCTGCCACTCTCCTGCTTGTTCTCTCTCTCTTTCTGACAAATAAGTAAATAAAACTTTATTTTAAAAAAAGACAATGGACAGAATGGGAAAAGATATATTCAAATGACAAATCAGATAAAATGATGGTATCCAAAATCTATTAAGAACTTATCAAACTCAAAACCCAAAGAACAAATAATCCAATCAAGAAATGGGCAGAAGACATGAACAGACATTTCTCCAAAGAAGACATACAAATGACACATGAAAAAATGTTCAACATCACTTGGTATCAGGGAAATGCAGATCAAAACCACAATGAGATAGCATCTCACACAGGTCAGAATGGCTAAAATTAACAAGTCAGAAAATGACAGATATTGGCAAAGATGCAGAGAAAGGGGAATCCTCTTACACTGTTGGTGGGAATGCAAGCTGGTGCAGTCACTCTGGAAAACAGTATGGCAGTTCCTCAAGAAGTTGAAAATAGAGATACCCTATGACCCAGCAATTGCACTACTAGGTATCTACCCCAAAGGTACAAATGTAGTGATCTGAAGGGGCACCTGCACCCCAATGTTTATAGCAGCAATGTCCACAATAGCCAAACTGTGGAAAGAGCCCAGATGTCCATGAGCAGATGAATGGATAAAGAGGATGTGGTATGTATACACATTGGAACACTACTCAGCTATAAAAAAGAAATCTTGATACTTGCAAGGATGTGGCTGGAACTAGAGGTTATTATCCTAAGTGAAATAAGTCAATCAGAGAAAGGCAAATGTCATATGATCTCACTCACTCACTTAAATGTGGAATTTAAGAAACAAAACAGAGGATCACAGGGGAAGAGAGGAAAAAATAAAACAAGACAAAATCAGAAAGGGAGACAAACCATTAGAGACTCTTAATCATAGGAAACAAACGGGATGGGTAACTAGGTAATGGACATTAAGGAGGGTACGTGATGTAATGAGCACTGGGTATTATATATTATATATATATTATATATATATGAGCACTGGGTTATATAAGACTGATGAATCACTGACCTCTACCTCTGAAACTAATAATGCAGTATATGTTAATTAATTGAATTTAAATTAAAAATAAAAAAAAGACTTGCTGTAAATTTCTATTCAGTGAGATGGTGTGGGCTTGACACAAGGATGGCCAAAAACACTGAAAGAATAGAATTGAGTCCAAAAACCAAAACAAACAACAATAACAAAAAAGAATTGAGCCAGAAACAAATACACATACAGGTTCCCTAAATTGTGATGAAGTGCAATGGGAAAAGGTGGTCTTTTCAGTAAATGGTGCTAAGTCAATCAGATATCCTTATAGAAGAAATATTATCTTGAGTCTGACCTCATACCAGATTCAAAAGACAGGCTCCAGATGGACTACAGATACAGACAGAAAGTAAAACATTAAACCTGTAAAAAGAAACCATGGGAAACATATGCCCATGCAGGAATTTTTACATAAATGTTCAAACCAGCACTATTTATAGTAGACAAAATGTGAAAGCAACCCAAGTGTCCATCGAAGGATGAATGGGTAAACAAAATGTGGCATACGCATGCAATGGAATATTATTTGGCAACAAAAACGAATGAAATTCTGACTCGCGTTACCGCATGGATGAACACTGAAGGCATTATATGAAGTGAAAGAAGCCAGATACAAAAGCTCACATATTATATGATTCCATTTACATGAATCATGCAAAATAGGGAAATCTATTGAGACAGGAAGTAGAACGGCCACTTAGGCCTGAGAGTGAGGGAGGGATGAGGTGTGATAGTTTAAGGATTTAGGATTTCTTTTTCAGGTAATGCAAATTTTAAATGGACTGTGATGATGGTTGCACTACTCTGTGAATATCTTACAAGTCACTGAATTATACACTTTAGATAGATGGATTGTATGGTATGTGAACTATTTCTCAATAAAGCCAACTTTCTTAGGGGTACCTGGGTGGCTCAGTTGCTTAAGCATTCTGCCCTTGCCTCAGGTCATGGTCTCAGTGTGCTGGGATCAAGCCCCACATCGAGCTTCTTGCTCAACGGGAAGTCTGCTTCTCCCTTTCACTCTCCTTCTGTGTTCTCCCCACCCTCTCTCTCTCTCTCAAATAAAATCTTAAAAAGGTAAAAATAAAAATTTTTTTAAATGGAGAGTATTTTCATGATCTTGGAGAAGGTAGTGGTTTCTTAGGACACCAAAACTGCTAACCATAAAGAGAAAAGTGATAAATTGAACTAAGCTAAATTAAGAATGTTTGTTGATCAAAGGCACTATTCTGAGAATAAACTGGCAACCCGTAGCCTGGAAGAATATACTGCAACTCATATCCAGAATATATAACATCTCCCATTTTTAGGCTAATTTTTTTAAAGGATTGTATTTATTTATTTGAGAGAGAGAGAGAGAGAGTGAGAGAGAGCATGAGAGGGAAGAAAGTCAGAGGGAGAAGACGACTCCCCATGGAGCTTGGAGCCTGGTGTGGGATTTGGTCCTGGGACTCCAGGATCATGACCTGAGTTGAAAGCAGTCGCCCAACCAACTGAGCCACCCAGGCACCCCTAGGCTAATTTTTAAGTCCCTTTGCCTATTCTGTGTATGTCTTGATTTTGAATCCCTTCACCAACCTGGTTGTGTAGACACTGCTGATGGCTATGCTAAAACCTACCAGCAGTCCTTCTTTCTTTGCAACTTCTTACAATAGAGCCTGGGAAGCCCCCAATTCACTTCCCCAGTCTTCCTTCCAGTTAGTGTGATCATCTTATCTCATTTTCCCAGGACTTGTCCAGTCTTAGCACCAAAAGTCCCTGGATCTCCCTCAGTCCCAGGCATATCGAGATGGTTTGACTACCTACCTACAAGTTCAAGTACCCATATAACTCAGTTCTGGACCAAGACCTAAATGAAATCCCTTCAGAAGCATCTGGAAAGGCTCCTGCACCCAATAAGAAGGATGATGTGGGAAGGGAGCCTACAGGTTTGATCTGTTCCCCATCCCCATGCTTGAACGTAGGTATTATTTCTGAGGCTATGGCAGTCATCAAGCAATGAAAGAATAAAGGTGACCACACCAAGAGTGGAGACGCAAGAGTACAGATGGAGCCTGGCTCCTTGGGGGAACATTGCTGGACAGTTCAATTGTGCTAGCCACTGGGAGATCCTAGGCTTCTATCTATTTTATTCACTGTTGGTTGCATTTGCTGTGACTTGCAGCCAAAAGCATTTCTAACATCTATACCAATTTTTTTTTCATTTGTTGTGATATCTCTTAAAATTTAGCACTCAGAATTGATCTCAACATCCATTTCCCTCCCCTTCCTCTCCAATAATCCCCAGTTGCAATTGGGATACATATGGTTCTGGCTCCACACCTGGATCCTAGGGTAAAACTAATTATAGGACTCAGTCTATGCTAATTAGAACATTCCATCCCCCGCCAGTGTCAAGCTGGTCCACCTGGAATCACTTCTTCCTGGGAACAGTCCTTCTGAAACTGAGCATGGGAACTGCCAGCACCCATCATAGGGCCAGGAGGAGCTCCTCCTCCTCCCTAGGACAGGTCTCTACACAGAAAGGAGGGCAGAGAGACAGGGAGTAGGACCTCGGAGACCTCACTGAGCTTGGAGCATGCCCTACCTGAAACAATCTCTTTTTTGTTACTTGAAAGTAACATAACAGACACAGCAGCCCCACCAATCTCTTTAATAGAGGTAAAATACCTAGAATACCTAGCTATGGTCACGTTAGACTTTTAGGAGTTGTGTCCTTATTGAATTATCTCCTAGAACTTCACCCACTTGGGACTCCCATTTCCTCCCATGTGAAGTTAAGAAGCCTGGATTAATCCTTCCCCTCCAGGGTGGGTCACCAGGGCCCCAAGCCCCACGAGTGATCAGGGAAGCCTACTTTCCTCTGGATTGCCCCTCTCCTGGGTCCTGCTACCGGTCATAGCACATCACCCCAGGACAGCCCTCACTCTCCTCCAGGCTTTATCTCTGCAGTGCCACTGCCTGTAAACCCCTCTCCACCCTGCCCTCCTGGGAGGTCCGGCTCAAAAGAAGCCTTCAGTCCCTCTGTGTGCAAGTATTTACTCCCCACTCTGGCTTCCTATGACATTTTGTTTAACCTCTCCTAAGACCACATTCATCGATACATTATATTATAAATGTGTCACAGGTGTAAGTTTTCCCACAACACCATGGGCTCATATGTCACCTTGTTATTCTTGTCTTGTGAATTTTACATATACATTTTCACTATGGTAAAATACACATAAATATTTTACTATTTTAACCATTTTTCACCTGTTCCATTTCTGACCTGGGTAGATTCAGCTCTCCTTGCACAACCTATGGCTTCTGGACTCAAGTGACCCTCCTGCCCCAGCCTCTCGGATTGCTGGGACTACAGGTATGCAGCACTGGGCCTGGCTTAACTAATTTTAAGTGTGTAGTTCAGTAGAGTTAAGCACATTCACATTTTTGTGCAACCATCTTTATCACCCATCACCAGAAGTTTTTTATCTTCCCAAACTGAAACTCTGTCTCCATTAAAAACTAACTCTTCATCCCCTTTTCTCTAGCCCCTGGCCACCACTATTTTACTTTTTGTCTCAGGTATCTCAGGTAAGTGGAATCACACAGTATTTCTTTCTTTCTTTCTTTCTTTCTTTTTTTTTTTTACTCAGTATAATGTCTTCAAGGTTCAGTCATGTTGTAGCAGGTGTTAGAATTTCTTCCTTTTTTAAGGCTGAATAATACACAGTTGGATTGTAGACCCTATTTTGTTTATTCATTTCTCTATCAATGGACACTTGCATCATTCCCACATTTTGGCTATTGTGAATAATGCCTCTGTGTACAAAAACCTGTCTGAGGGCCTGCATGTAATTCTTGTGGGTTTTTTCCCCTTTGTTCTGTGAATGTGGTATATTATTTTGATAGATGTTTGTGTATTGAACCATCCTTGTATTCCTGGGATAAATCCCATTTGGTCATGGTATATAATCCTTTCAATATGCTGCTGTATTTGGTTTGTTAGTATTTTTCTAAGGATTCTTGCATCAATATTCATAAAGGATATTGGTCTGTAGCTTTCTTTTCTTGTACCTTTTCTTTTCTTTCCTTGTAGTTTCTTTGCCTGGCTTTGGTTTCAGGGTAATGCTGGCCTCACAGAATGAGTTAGAAAGTGTTCCCTTCTCTCCAATTTTTTGGAAATATTCAAGGAAGGTTGGTGCTGGTTCTTTAAATGTTTGGTAGTATTCACCAGTGAGGCCATCAAGTTCAGGGCTTCTCTTTGACAGGAGGGTTTTGGGGTTTTTTTTAAGATTTTATTTATTTATTTGACAGAGAGAGACACAGCGAGAGGGAACACAAGCAGGGAGCCCGAGGCAGGGCTCGAACCCAGGACCCTGTGATCATGACCTGAGCCAAAGGCAGACACTTAATGACTCAGCCACCCAGGCGCCTCTGACAGGAGGTTTTTGAGTACTGATTCAATCACCTATTCAGATTTTCTATCTCTTTGTGATTCAGTATTAATAGGTTGCATGTTTCTAGACATTTATCCATTTCATATGGGTTATCCAATTCATTGTTGTAAAGTTTTTCATGGTTCACAGTACTCTCTTATAATCAGTTTTATTTCCCTAGAATCAGTCCTAATGTCCTCACTTTCATTTCTGATTTTAATAACTTGAGTCCCCCTACTCGGTCTCTCTCAGTCCACTTAGCTATTGTCTTGTCAATTTTTAAAATTTTCTTATGTTTTAAAGAACCCAGTTTGGTTTTACTTATTTTCTCCCTTTTTTCTTATTTCTTATTTCTATTTTATTTATCTATTTCTATTTCTATTTATCTATTTCTATTTTATTTTCTATTTTATTTATTTATTCTATTTCTTTCTATTTCTATTTATTTATTTATTCTATTTCTTTCTATTTCTATTTCTATTTATTCTATTTCTTTCTATTTCTATTTTATTTATTTATTCTATTTCTATTTATTTATTTATTTCTATCTGTTTTATTTATTTATATCTAATCATGTTTCCTTCTTTCTGCTAGCTTTGGGCTTAGTTTATTCTTTTTCTAGTTCCTTAAGTTGTGAAGTTCGGTTGATGACTTGAGATCTTCCTTCTTTTTTAAGGTAGTCATTTACAGCTATAAACTTCCCAATTAGTCCTGCTTTTGCTGCATCCCACAAGTTTTGGTCCGTTGTGGTTTTGTTTACATGCATACGTCTTCAAAGTCGTTTTAAATCCTATTTCAGCAGTCAGTTGCCCATAGATGAGAGGAAGTCAGAACCAATTAATGCTGGGATCTCTTCACTCCCAGATGTGGAGAACAAACAAGAACTTGGCTGCTCCAGGACCATGGGCAGGTCCTGACTCTCAGGTGAAGGGTTCCCCAGGCAGCATCACCCCATGCTCAGGCCACACTGAATGTCTGGTGTCCTCCAGTTCTCCCACTTTCCAAGTGCCCAACGGCCCAGTCTGGTTCAGTCAGGTGCCCGTGGGCGATGGGCAGCAGAGAGGCAGAAAGATGAAAGGTGTCATAGGTGTTGGCACCGGGCAGGAGTGAGGCTTGGCGACTGGGGCCCAGCCGATGTGCAAGGGGCTCACTCGCATGGCACATGGTCACAGTCACTCTGGCAGGTGCATGCCAGACAGTCCTTTCCCACCCGGCTCTCCGTGTTGGACCCAGGGCCTGTCCTGGTGTGCACTTCTCCCACCTGGGGGGCCGGCGATCCAGGCCAGTCCAGAAGTTAGGGGGTCGGGGTTGAGCTCCGGTCTGCGGCACCCACCCCCGGAGCCACACCTCCTGGCTGTGAAGGCAGATGCTTCCCCTGCACCCGCATCCTACTTCTCCACTCTAGCCCCTGGGCCCTACGCCCCCCACCACCCAGCAGCCCTTGGCTAAAGAACAATGAGCGCTGAGGGGCAAATTCCCAGCTCCCTCACTTCAGGGTTGGACAACTTGATGCACGCTGAGCAGTCTCCCAGAGGTCCCGGGAAGAACTGAACCCCAACTGCACACAGCAGTAACTGGCTAGTGCCTACACACTATAACTGAACCCCCCCTTTCTTCCCCATCTCATTTCCACTCCCCTATCCATGCTCCTTGGAATCACTTTCCAGATACACTTCTTGCATTCAGATCTTTGTCCCAGCATGTGCTTTGGGGAAATCCACCCAAGATAGGCAACTGGTATTTTAGTAAGAGCTAGCATTTAATTGAATGCCCACAATGACTCAGACTCTCAACAATACCGTGAGAAACCTTTATTATTGTTGGTTTTTATCAGTGCATCAGTCAAGATAGTTACTTCATGCTTCAGTAACAAACCACCCCCACATCTCAATGGCTTCATACCACAAAGGTTGGGCTTAGTGGGAAGGATCTCTCTCCTTATAGAACTTCACAGAGTAAGAGGTGTTTGGTGTCTTGTGACACCAACTTCGTAACATGAGTCCAAGTCAGAGACCATGGAGGACCACACGTGGGCTTTTCCTCAAGGATGTGTCAGCCGTTGCTTTTGCTTTGGTTTCCCTGGTCAAGTCACGTGGCCATACCTCCTCTAGGGAGCGAGGTGGGGGAGGGATGGAAGTTCAGGTGAGCACCAGTAACGGTGATCACAACCATCATCTTGCCATCACTCCCTTGACTGAAGAGGTTCCCGGAGCCCCAGAGAAGCCAGCTCAGCAAGGGGTCCACAGCTACCCAATGTCAAAGCCACCAAGGAATTGGAAACCTCATTGCCTTTTTTGTCCTAAGCTTCAGGTTGCTTTGCATATTCTATTGCCCCTAAGCGAGTTCACGTTCACCCAGATTCAAGGGAAAAGTTGAGGTCACTTTGCAGAGAACATGTGGGAGAGAGATATTGCTGTGGCCACCACATCCTGCAAAGGAAGACGTCATCGGGGTGAGCCCTCATCCCATCCTGGCGACTCCACCCCCACAAGGGGAACTGAGAGGAACCACTCCTCCTCACCAGGATGACCTCAGAAATCACCTTGCCCAGGTAGCTGCCCCCACCCTGAGTGTCAACTCTCACGAATTTTTCGGTACCTGAAGTGCTCCGTTGGTATCTGGACTAGAGTACATGAAATTTGGTGGCATTGAAGGGACCCTCAGTCTCATCAACTACATACATTTTTTGTGACACTGGAGTCCCACCACTACTATGTAAGGTAAGCAGGGTAGGCATTGTTATTCCCCCCCTTTATGACAGATATGGAAACAGACCCAAAAGTTTGCAAGGTCAATACTAGGACTTGGGAGTGCCGATCTCTGTCCCCCAGCGTCCCAACCCACCACAAGGGTCTTGGCGGGACCTCTCTACCAGGGTAAAAAGTGAAGCTTTTTTAGGGGAATTAGTCAATGGGATGGAGAAGGACGGGATGTTGAAACAGAGAAAGGAAGCTGCCTCCCCATCACATCTGTCTCCTGCAGGGAAAAATTTCTTAAATCACCCAAATTTAAACAAGAATCAACTTGTCCAAACTTCTTTTTATTACATAATGGAAACTGAGGTACAGGACAGGAAGGGGCTTGGCTAAGGTCACACAGAGGGTGCGTGGCAAAGTAGGTGTTTGAACCAGGTTTCTGAAGCCCCTGGGCCCTTAGAGTGGGGGATTGGGGGCAGGGATAGCGTCCCCTCCCATGAGACAGAACACAGATGTCAACCTGCTTTCCAAACAGAACAGCTGGCAACCTGATTTCTAAATTTTTTAATTTTTGTGTCTTTTTAAATGTTTTCGTCAGCCATCCCCTGGACTGTAGAAATAGAGCTGCACAGACGCAGGCAGGGTTGAGCCAGGAGCCAGCCTGAATATTCAACTGAGGGGTGCAGAGCTTCAGAAAGCAGCAAAGCCCGATGAATTAACCAGTGTCCCTGAGTAAGGCGACTGCCTTGTTCCCACTTCCTGTTGCTCCCTCCCAGGCCACAGACCAGAGGAGAGTAGCCCCTGCCAGAAAGCGAATGGGCTGGGTCTCTGGGTTGAAGGGAGAGTGGGTCAGAAGCCCAGTGGGGCAAGAGGAGCCAGCTACATTGGGATCGTCTCCTCCAGGGACCCTCCAAGTTTTCAAGAAGGTGTTTCCTGTGAAACCTGATTTCTCTTTCTCCCTATCTGGCTCATTCATTCATTCATTCATTCATCTTTAAAGATTTTATTTATTTATTTGGGAAAGAGAGAGAGAGAGACAGAGTGAGAGAGCATGAGAGGGGAGGTCAGAGGGGGAAGCAGACTCCCCATGGAGCTGGGAGCTCAATGCGGGACTTGATCCCAGGACTCTGGGATCATGACCTGAGCCGAAGGCAGTTGTTTAACCAACGGAGCCACTCAGGCACCCCCTGTCTGGCTCCTTTAAACACTCTCTTTGGCATCTGGAAGCTCCACCCAGGGGGCTGCCCTATCCATTCCAGGAATTCAGGGTTATAGCAGGGACACGGGTCCCTCAACCTCACCTAATCCTGGTTTTTATCTCTCTGTGAGATTGGATGGTTCATTCGAATATCTATTTATTTATGGGTCCTGTAGACAATCACCAGGCGCCAACCAGTCCCTGTGTCGGGTACAGATGAGGCTAAGAAGGACAGGCTGACCTGGAAGACACTTACAGTCACCCAGGGGGATAGGGTGTGGGCAGGTCACTGTACTAAGCTGGCTGATAGCTAAAGGTGCCATAACAAGCTAGGGACCAGGTAGGGACACAGCGGAGGCTCTGGCTACCCCTGCCTCTTCCTCCACCTGTTTCCTGTCCCTGTCTATACTAGTCGCTATACGGGCCTTGTTTCAGTGCCCCAGCCACCAAGGTCATGTCCCTCCTGCCCCGGCGTCTTCACACATCATCCCTTTCCCATCCCCGCGACCACCTCCTCTGCCGGGATAACTCCTTCTCCTCCTTCTTGTCCCAGTTCATATGTCTGTCCCTCCCTCCCTTTCTCCCTCATTCCCTCTCATGGAACCCACAAAGCAGTGGGTGCCCATCAAGGTCTCCACCATCAGGAACTTGATCATCAGGTTCCTGGATCCAGAAACCATTTTCCAGAGGCTCCAGTGGGGAGGAGTTTCCGGGGCCTGGAACCTGGGAGATCACCGTATCCACAGGAGAGCTGAGGTCCCCCAGCCAACTGGATGGCTCAGGTTCAAGGTCCTGGTGTCCACTCAGTGCTGGCATATTTGCTCTGGGGTTCTGGGGCCTCTTGAGCATCCTCGATGGCCACCCCTACTTGGAATCCATACAGGGGAGAGAGTGGGGTTCCTCATGACCCACCACCACCTTCTCCTTTGCTTGTGTGGCCTATGCCCAGGAAGGCAGGGTTGGGGTCTGTCTTCCTCCACATGATCCTGCACCTAGGACAGGGCTCAGCATACTGAAGACCTCTTTTTTGCCTTCCGCCTACAGGGATCAGCTAGAACCTGAACCAGAGCCCAGGCTGAGAAGAGAGCATGAGTCCTGGCTCAAGTCTAATGCAGCCACAGACGAATGCCAAGCCTTCCTACCAAGAAAGAGGAGGAGGCCCACCAAGAGGCCAGTCACTGCCCCAGGAGGCTGGTTCTTCATCTGGAGGAAGGGCTTGTGGAACGGCCACCAGCTGGGTGTTTGTGTTGTGTTCAGGCCCCAGCACATGGACACGTAGGTATGTAGGCACCCTCTCCCACCTCCATGCACCACCTGGGTCCTTGATGGGGCTGTTGGGGTGTATCCTTTCACTCGCAGCCTGCCAGTAGGGATACAAACCATCTCACCAAGAAATCGCATGTTGTGTACCAGTCACACTGGAGCAAAATCATAATCTCAGCTATCTATCAACTCCCCCCAGGCTCAGCAGACCCTTGAGGGCCACAGTAGCCAGGAAATATGGGATCTGATGACAGCTGGCCTGAGAGGACCCTCACTCTGACCTCACCACCCCCCATCCACCCAGAGAGAGACACTTCTCTCAAAAGCCACCATCTCTCCAGTATCTGTCTGCTCTGGAGCCCAGGTCCTAATCTCTGACCTTTTTTTCTGAAAATCAGAGGGATTTTCTGTTGTTCCCAGGAGCTCAGTGATCTGTCTTAATCCCTGAGGAGACAGACTGCCTGTTTCAAGCCCACACTCCACCCCTTACTATCTGTGTGGTCTTGGGCAAGTGGCTGAACCTCTTTGAGCCTTGGTTTCCACATTCACAAATGGGGACAATACTAGTACCTGCATCAGGCCTTGCTGTGACGACAAGTGGGACAATATGCATAGTTAGACCAGCAGCACACAGTAGGTTACCATCCTTACCCTCATGACCTGTGGCCCAGGGGCCAGCCTGAGGCGGGGGCTTGTCACCTGCTGGGACCCATGCTGCAGCAACACTGAATGTCAGAGAAAAGAGGCAAGCACAGTTGGAGAAGATTTGAGAAAGACAATATATTTGGGAGGTCCGAGGGGTCATGCAGGCCCCAGAGGTGGGTCCGGAGCCCAGGAGAGCAGGTGGGGCTGCTGGGGGCAGGAGGGGGAGCTGTCCAGGAAGAGGGTGCTGAACGCAGAGAGGAAGGGCCAGGAAAAATCTGGTCTGTTGTGGACTTCAGTTTGGTGGTTCCTCAACAAGTTAAGCATAGAGTTACCATATGACTCAGGAATTTTGCTCCCGGGTATATGCCCAAAAGAACTGAGAGCAGGTGTTCAAACAAAATCTTGTACATCAGTGTTCATAACAGCACTAGTCACCATCGCCAGAAGATGGAAACAACCCAGGTGTCCTTCAACAGAAGAATGGTAAACATTAAAATGTAATCTATCCACACAATGGAATATTATTAGGTCATAAAACAGAATGAAGTCCTGGTGCGTGCATAGCATGGATGAACCTTGGAAATATGCTAAGTGAAAGAAGACAGACATGGAAGGCCATTGTTGGATTCTATTCACATGAAATCTCCAGAATAGGCAAATGAGCATACAGAAAATAGGTTGGTGGTTTCCAGGGGCTGAGGGAGGGAAGCATGAAAAGTGACAGCAAATGGGTTTGGAGCAATGAAAAAGTTCTGGAACTAGATGGTGGTGCTGGCTGCACAGCATGGCAAATGTACTTAATGCTACAGAATTGTGCATTTTTTAATGGTTAAAATGGTAAATTTTATGTTATATGTATTTTACCACAATTTTTAAAAATCAACCCATTTGGCCACAGGATGACCTATTCTTCTGGTCCCTTTGCTGCCTCACAGGTTCCCTGTAGAACTGGATTCTTCCTTCAGCCCTGGATATCACATCATGGGAGGAGAGGCTGGACCATCGAGATCATGGCAGTGAGATGGGAGGGTCCTGACCACTCAGCTGTTGTGACCATCAGCCACCAACCAGCTGTAGGACCATGGGTGACTGGGGCACCTTCTCTGAGCTTCAGAGGCCTTACCTGTGATGGCAGGGTTGGACTAGAGAGAGACTCTCAGAGAGTCTGTCTCTCCTTTCTCTGAGAGCTTAAATGGAACCATATGTTCTGTCCTGACCCGTGAGAGCATGAGAACGGGCAGCACAGTCTATCCCAGGACCTTTTGCCAGGCTTACAGTGGCCCCAAGGGCTGTGAGGCCAGCACCCTCCCCCTGCCAGGCTCTCAGAGTTCCTCCTTTCAAATTCTGGAAAGTAGCCCAACATGGGAATCGGGGATTCTTAATATTTCCTGGATCATAGACTTCTTTGAAAGTCGGATAAACCCAACAGACACTCTCCCTAGAAGGGTACACAGAGCAGGGTTAAAAGCACCTGTTTATGGTGCTTATATTCTTCATATGGTTTAGAGATTAAGAGCAGTGTTGGTATAAGATGGACCGAGTCCAAATCCCAACCCTGCTATGATTCATTATCCCTGTGTACATCCTGGGGTTTCCATCTGCAAAATGGGTGTATTAATAGTACCCACCCAAAGATTAGATAATTCATATATACCACTTGGGAGATGCTTGGCACTCACTAACCATCAGCAAGTCCAGATTCATCTGCTCTGCGCCTTCCCTCTACTTAGGAGACAATCCCTCCCAGCTCTCACCTCCTCAGCCAGAAAAGGCTTCCCTTTGTCCTCTTGTCCTCACCGTCCCAGCCCCCTTTCCCTGCTTCCCATATGTCATCTCTCATAATCATCCTGCTTTTTCCCTTTCCCACTGCCAGGGAATCGGTTCTCGCATGTGGTCTTACAATCCAACAACTCTGCCATTGGCTCTTTCTCCCTTTTCTAAGGAGAAATGTTGTCTAAAAAATATTGTCTAAAAAATAATTTGCTTTATGTCTTCTTTTTCAAGACTTCAATTTCATGCCCAGTCATTCCATGTATATTTGAAAATAGTGTAATTTCTTTTTTAATTCTCTATATAAATATATGTATAATATACATGTTCCTTATTTTTGCCTCTTTGATCTGTCAGTTTCTGAGAAAAATGTATTCAAGTTTCCTGCTCTGATTGTGAAATTTCCAATTTCTGGTAGATTGTCTCTTTAGCAACATGAATCCAACTTTGTCCCCTTTTAATGTTCTTCTTTGAATTTTGTTTCATCTGATATTGATGTACACTCACCGATAACCCTTTGTTAGGACTCATGTAGTATGTCTATTATCCTATACAGAAACTTCCTGAGTCATTACCATTTATATGTGTCTCTTGAAGGGAGGATTGTATTTTTTTAGAGTTAAAAAAAGAGTTTTATTAACATGTAATGTATTATTAGCCCCAGGGGTACAGCTCTGTGAATTGTCAGGCTTACACACTTCACAGGACCCACCATAGCACATACCCTCCCCAATGTCCATAACCCAACCACCCTCTCCCTAACCAGGATTGTATTTTTTATGTGGAGATTCTTCTTCAAATGTTAATCCATTCACATTTATTGCAAATATTGAAATGTTTGAAATTATTCCTGATATTTTTTCTAGTTATGTTTTCGTTTTTTTTTTTTCCTCTCAGTTGGTAATATTGTGATCTTAGCTCCAGATTGTGATTAATTCCTACACAATCAACACTTACTTAAATTTAATAACTTTTATTGGTTCTTGGTTAATCATTGTTTCTTATACTTAATTGCTTGGATTAATTTTTCTTCTTGCTAGAGCACATCAATTCGCATTCTTTTTAAAAGGGAGTTTTTTCTTACATTTAGCTGGGTATAGAATTCTGAGTTTGAAATTATTTTCCTTTAGATTTTGAAGATAATTACTTCATTTTCTTCTTTTTTCTAACATTATGTTGCTTACAAGTAGCCTGGTTTTTATCTAGAAATATTTAGAATTTGTTATCCTCAGCGTTCTAAAATTTCAATACTCTGTCCAATAGTCAATCTCGTTTCATTCATCCTGCCTGGCACTGGTGACCTATTTTAGTCAGAATTCTAGGACACTGTCAAGCCTCAACCCTGGACAATTTCTCCCCCACATTCTTGTCTCCTTTTGGACTAGGAAACAAAATCTCATTCTTTGTATCTCCTTTTATTTTGTACCTTCCTTCTCTTTGTCCTTTTAGTGTTGCATTGTAAGAGTCCTCAGCTTAATCTTCCAACTCACTATTTGCTATTCGGCTATGTCCACTCTGCTATTCAACCTATTTATTGAGGTTTTTTCCCATGACTAGATTTTAGTTTTCTAAATTCATTAATTGACCTTTTTGAGGGTCCAGTATTCTACAACATCTCTCTAAGGACATTGACCACACCTGTTCCAAATTGTTGTTCTGGTTACATAACTCCCCTTCCTTGGGTCTCAATTCTCTTGTTGAGGAGTGTGATGCCATCATTCATGGACTCATCTTTGTATCTGAATTTCACTCTAGCTGGAGGCACCCCATCGGCTTCCCACAGCCTGCCTTCACTCATTTGGGGGGAATGGAATGTACCATTATGTGATCCCTAGTGTTCTGTGTTGGGGGGGTCTCCATTCTCCCTGGGTGTCACCAGCTTTCTGGGACACGCCTAACTCTTCAGCTACAGCACCACACTTGCCCCTCCTCACTTCCCCAAAACACAGGTCCTGGAGTTCTCTGTTTGGCCCAGTTGTGTGCATGTGTGCATGTGTGTGTGCATGTGTGCGTGTGTGTGAGAGAGAGAGAGAGAGACAAGCATGTGGGTAGTAGGCAAGAGGGTTCAACTCACCTGGTGGCTCCCGCTGAGGTACCCTAAACAGTTAAATAGTTATTCTGCCAGGAGCACAGGGCCTTCTTGATTCCCCAGATCCCCCCTCCAGGACCTCTGGCCACCCCTCTCCCAAGGCTCCTTCCTTCCACAACGCCCAGCCACCTTCCACCTTTGAGGTGTTAGGCATGTCTGTTTCACCAGCAGCACCATTCTTGTTTTTCACATCGTTGGGATTTGGGACCGTGCTGGGAGGCTTCGGTGTGAGTCAGCTGCCACTTGACTCTCCACTTGTGTGTGCCTGTGGGTGTTTTCCTTTCTACTCAGAGCAGCGGCTCTGGATAGCAGGAATGGTATGGCCTTCGGAGTTGGACAGAACCCAGGCTCCACTTTCACAGCTTCAATTTTCACAAAATTAAAACCAGATTATCCTGGTCTGACTTCGTAGTCATGTGGGAAGATTAATGACGTGATAAAGCATCTGGAGTACACTCAGTAAATGTGGGGTCCTTTCCCTCCTCCCGACTCTCTCATCCGCTAGACAGGAAACGCCTCACTAGAGATTAAGTTTGAAGCTAGTGGTTCAGGCGGTTAGTGCTGAGGGGGTCAGAAGAGGGAGATGTCCCTGCGGGGCTAGGGCAGTCTGCGAGAACTTTCTCGCGGGGGGGTGGCAGAGGCAAGCAGGGGTGAACTGAGTGGAGAGGAAAAGGGGGGAGTTGCAGGCTGTGGGGGTTGAGGGGAATAGGACAAGGTCAAGAGTGGGAATGTTGGGCAAACAATGGTAAGCCTTGTTTAGGGTCAGAGCCCAGGGGCTCAACTGCCACCAGGGGCCAGGAGATGACTTAAATGTGTGGACAGGCCTGGGTCATGGAGGGAGTGGAGACAAATCCTCCAGGACACACAGGCGTGAGCCCGTTCACCCAGCATCTCTGCCCAGCACTGCCCAACCAGGACAGTCGCCAGCTGTCCCCGGCCAGGCTCCGGGCCCTTGAGTGGGAGGGTATAAAAGCTCCCCTGAAAAAACACCGTTAGCCAATAACACGTGCCTCAAGACTCCAGCTTGTGCCTCAGGTTTGTGTGAGGCGCCCTGTGAAGGAGAGAATGCAGCAAGCTAGGATGGGATCCCACAGCAATGCCATCTCCGCGGGAAGAGGGGCCCATAAGGTCTCTCAGCGCCGGCGTTCTCCCCTAGCCAGGCCTGCCCGGGACTACAGTCCCCCACCTGCTCTCTCCCTGGAGCTTGAACTGCTCCCACTGACTCTGCTCTCTTAGGTCAAGGTTAGAGCAGATGCCATTGACCCATCTACTCAGTAATCAGTAGCTGAGGTCCCCTCCGTGCACAGCCCAGGCTCAGCCCACAGGAGTTTCCAGAGCGTACAGGGGGTCAGAAAGAGAGGCTGGTGGCTGGGAATACCCGTATGGGACCAGAATATGGGAAAGTCTGGTCCAGGAGGCCAACGTCTCTCTTGGGACTCCAGGGAGGCACAGAGCTGTCGGAGCTGGTCCTCTGGCTCCATCCTGTGGCCATCTGTGTGAACTGCAGCTCCTGCTTTCCAGCCGGTCTGAGCCCGAGAGGATCCCAGCCAGGGAGGACGCTGCAGAACCTGGTAGAACACTGAACGCATCACAGGCTTGGTCTCCTCAGCCCTGCTTCTGCCCTGGCCTCTAAATTTTAAGTACCCTGATGATGTCTGCCCTTTTTAAGACTCCAGCCTATGCTTCTGAACCAGCTTCGTGGAATCTAACCCAGGATTTTAAAAAATGTATCCAAATTGCCAACAGGGCTGAGGTGTTCACTGGACAGGTGATTTGGTTCCTATTGCTATGAATTTCTATACTAAAGAGTCATTTTGTCACAGTCCCAACCTCATCCTTGGAGGGCTGCCACTCTGGGGCTTGGGCTGACACCTTTGTCTCCGAGGCCTGGCCCCCGGGCCTGGGCAGCTTTGGGTAAAGACCTGCAAATGTGGGGGTTCCTGGGTGGCTCAGTCAGTTAAGCATCTGACTCTTGATTTCAGCTCAGGTCATGATCTCAGGCTCATGAGATCGAGCCCCGCTTTGGGCTCCACAATGAGCATGGAGCCTGCTTAACATTCTCGCTCTCCCTCGCCCTCTACCCACTGCTCACAGTCCCCTCTCTATCTCTCTCACACACACACACACCCTGCAACTGCAGCCACCAGCTCAATCCAACCCTTCATTCCCGCAGATGGTGCAGGGCCGGGAGAGATGGCAGCCTGCCTCCCCACCATGAGGTGGGAGGTCAGGGTTGGCCCAGAAACCCTCCAGCAAAAGGCAGCAAACAGCATGTGTGAAGACACAGATAAGATGCATTCCAGGAGCTGCAGGGGTCCAGGTATCTGAGAGATGCAGGCAGAGGTAGGTGGGGAAGGGTCTTCCTTGAGCTCCGAGGAGTCTCCCCTGTACCCTCAGGGAGCCGAAGCTGACTTGGAATCTGCACAAGCTCCTGATTCGGAAGTAAGATGACTTTTCTCTTTGGGCCCGCTGAAGTTCTTGAGGGTGGCTAGTGTTTGAGGTTTGTGACCTGAGGGTATCCTGCCCACCAGCCAGGCTGGACAAGGGTCCTCGGCCTGACACCCAGGGCTCCACCTTGTCCACAACAGCCCAGGAGGAAGGGGCAAGAAGAGATGGTCCAGGAGGGATCAGGGAGTTTAGGGAATCTGGCCCTTCCTTCTTTCCCCGCAATGGCCTGTGTACTCACTAACCGCTAGCGACCCGTCCCCGCCCCGCCACCAAACCCCCAACAATTCCAAGAGTGGGCTGTGCTGCCACCTGGTGGTCAAGCCAGGATACGCGCCCCTGGATCCCATCAGTGTCCAGAGCCCACCCCTCCACCCCAAGGTGCGCTCCCCGCTACACACTACCTTGTTTCACCGAGCAAGTCAGTTTCCTCCAGGGAGCAGAAGCATCGTGGAATAAACGTCTCTATTTCCTGCAACCCTTTCTCATGCAATCATGGAAGTTGACCAACTCTGGAACAGGCTGGGAGAGACGTGGCTTTGCAGAGCTCCCACAGCAAGCGGGTGGCAAACCCACGCTCCAGATTCCCTGTTCCCAGGCCCTCCCGCTGCCAGGCTACCCTCTGGTTCTTTCCTGCAGGCTCTGGGAGCTGCCTTCAGAGCCCATCTCTGCCCACTGGGTGGCCCAGGGCTTATCAATTAACCTCTCTGAGCCCGGCTTCCTGGGCAGGTTGTGGGAAAAACCAAATAAACGTAGGCTAAAACCCTATAGATAAGCAGACACATATTTGTTATTAACTATAACTGATAACCATTTTTTTAATTGCCAACTAGAACTAACTCAGCCTCTTTCCACCTTAAATGGCCTTCTTTGGTGTCATCTAACTCAAAAAAGTCCTCATTCCTCGGAGGGGCTGATATCCCTCCGGCTTTTCAGAGGGTCTCCCTTGTTTCTGTCCTGGCCAAGAGGACGTCTGGATCCAGAAGCTGGCTTCTGTGTGGGGCACAGGTGAGGTCTCACGTCTGGTTTCAGTTCGTGAACCTCACCCTACCTTTTGGCCCTCCTGAGTCCCTCCTTCAGGGGTAATGAGGGTCTGCTCTTGGCCCCAGCCAGATTGCGGGGGTCCCCCTGCAGCCCTCAGCCCCGGGGCCACTTGGTCCCTCCTTGGTGGCCGCCTAATGAGCTCCCAGCCAGGGTCCTCCTCCATCTTCTGTATAGGCATGCGGGGACCCTGAATTCATTCCTTTCTGGGCCACAGGGAGAGCCAGGATCTTGGGGGCCACCTTGGCCTCACCAGCTCAATGGCTCCCCTGCTTGTGAGACTGTCCTCCTCAACCAGCTGGGTTGGCTGCTGGAATTGCTAACATGTCTCTCCCACACCTGACACACACTTGCTAGAGGTTGGGGGGCCCCTTTCCAGGAACCCTGCTCATTCTTGCTCTAGCTGTGGTCACTTTCTCCAGCAGGTCACTTTCTCTCTAGTGGGGCTGACCCAGGCCATCTCCTCCTTCTTGCTCACATCATGCATTTCCTGATCTAGACAACCCGTGCCTGACTTCCCTTGGGACAGTGGGACTCCAGGCATTGCCTGAATGCCAGGAGTGTAGGGGACGACCATGGGCAAATCGGGCCCACAGGTCATGTACCAAGCGTCACGCATGCTATGTTACATTCGTCCTTCTGCCTGGCTTGCAGGGGAATCAGTGAGCTTCCCCCCCACCAACCCTCCCCTTCCTCTTCTTCCTTTTCTTTCTACCGCTTCCTCTTCTCCCCTCCCCAGCACCCCTTTCCTTGGGCTTGTGACTGAGGGCCAACTTGGCCAACTCTTCTGACTTCTAGGCAATGCACAGGTCTGGCCTGATCCTTTCCCACCTGCCATCATCAGGTCTACTCACCTTCAGATAGAGGCCCATCCCTGGGCCATGGACACAGCTTTCCCATGGACAGCTGAGCCCTTAGAGAATTCTGGATTGGAGTATGGTGTTATGTAGAGGTCACAAGCCCCAGAGCACCGTCACCTGGGCTACAATCCTGGCGGCACCAGTGACTCGGCACAGCCTCAGTCAGGACCCTGGACTCTGCTGAGACTACAGCCCATCAGTTAAGTGGGAGTGACCCCAAGGCTTATGAGGCCACAGAACATGCCCATCAGCTTCTGAACGGGGTCAGTGCTGAGGAAATGATCGTTACAACAGTTATGATAGTGGAATGTGTCCCAGTGGGGATAGTGTGACCCAGAAGAGTGAAGGAGCTGTACTGAGTTTTTTTTGCCTAAAACCCCTGGCTGACCCAGAGGTCGTCACTCCTTCCAGGGGCTCTGGTCCTAGGACCCAGACCATTTTCAATATTTTCAAAGGGGTAAATCTCCACTTCTGACCAGGGCCACCTCATCTCAGGGCAGCACAAGCTGGCTTTCCTACTGGGAGGGCGGACTTCCTTCCTTGTAGGCCATGCAATGGTTCAAAAGCAAAACATATGCCTCTCAGGCTTTGAAGAAAGTCACCTTCATTCCAGTTGTGTGTCTCCGTTCAGCAGCAAGAACAAAATCACGACGCCGTGCAGTCCTGGTGTATGTCGTTGGCTGTTGCAGGTGTCCCCCGCCCCTCCTAGCATCGTGAGGGCGGCGGCCGGCGCCATGGCAGAATGAGTGCCACCGGGTGGGCAGCCGTCCGCGCTGGTTTCAGCCCAGGTTCCACCTCCCACCTCCCCTTTCTCTTCTCCAGCTCCCCGTTCTGGGGATTCCTCCCTCCTATACTCACTCCTGCTCTTTGGCCACACTCTCCAGCCCCAGGACCTCTGCACGGCCTTCCCTCAGGCCAGGGGGCTCTAACCTCGGCTACCCAGACCCCAGCAGTGCCCCCTGCCGGAAGGGGCCTCTCCGGGACGTCAGGCAGACCAGGGCCCCACTCTGCTTGACCCCGCACAATGCCCAGGCCTCTCTCCTGGAGTGCTGCCTCTAATTACAGTGAGTTCTGGATGGCCTGGTGGTGGGGGGCACATTCCCAAGCACTGACTACAGCAACTTTGCCCCGCAATTATTTTTTCTTCTTTAAACGAATGAGGCATCTGAAGTGGTGAGTGTTACCCCAGGGCGAGTGAGCCTCGAGGAGCAAAGAATGGATTCAGCCGTGTGTAGCTCTGGAGTTTTTAGACTGGCCTTTAAAGCTCCTGGTGCCCAACAGCTGAAGAGGGAAGGCTCTGGAAGACTCGGAGCACTGCGCCCTTGCCGTAGCTCCATGAGGAGCAGACCTAGAATCAGGCCCCCCACGGGCTGGGAGCGGACAGCAGGGGCTGGCAGGTGCAGGGGAGGGAGACCCTGAGAGGAGGCTCTGTGACCTGGACTCCCACCCCACCCCACCCCTCCTCAAGCCCATGGCCCTAGATCTCTCTCTAGGAGCCAGGAGCAGGGGGAGGAAAAGCTGCAGGAGGTGAGCAGGCAAAGGGGTCTCCCTGCCCCCAGTAGGGTACAGTCGGGGCAACTGTCTCCCTGTGACCGAGGTGGCCCATCCCCCAGACACGGGGCCCTAAAGCTGACTTCGGGGAGACAGGCGATGCCAGCAGCGCCAGCACCCATGGGTCCATTGACACCAGAACGAGGATGAGGAGGGGGTTCCCTTCACCATTGCCATCACTACACCGAGAAAAGTGCCCCCACATCCAAACACGCCCACCACTCTATGCTGGGGCCACTCCCCGGAGAATCTCCGATGTGCTTGAGAAAAGCCTGATGGGATTACATTTCCGTCCGTTCAGCAGAACGAGGCCCCAGGACAGAAATGAGCAAGTGGCTTTTTTGTTTTGAGGGCACTGGGCTGGCTGGGTCTGGTCCACTGCAGTGGCCTTGAGCTAGCCCAACGCCACGAGCAGCAGGTGCTCTGCGGGTCCTCCTCCCAGCCAGAAGGTCAAGTCCAGGGAGACGGTGGTTCTTGCCAAGCCGGCAGCTGTGATGCCCTGCCAGTCCCGGGCCGCAGAATCCCTGGGGGGTCTCTGCCCGACCACCAAGCAGGGGAGAATCTTAGGAGAGGGCACGAAGGCTCAGCGGGCAGGCCTCTGCCCTCGACTGGGGCTGGAGGCCACAAGCCACAGGCACAGGCAGAAAGTACAATATGCAGGTGACACCGTCTCGCAGCTCTTAGACAGTGGTCTGGTCCTCGAGTGAGCAGCAACGGAGGGTCTCCAGGGAGCAGCTGGGAGCCAGCCCTCCGGGTCTAAGCTCTTCCCAGAGCCTCAGGCTGGCCAAGACCCCCCGACCCACCCCAGACGCTGCCCAGCTTGGTCAGATGACGCAACCCCAAATACACTCCTCGTAGGTGGGGACCTGTAGAGCCCCTCGCCACGCCGGAGGGATACAGCCCACGTGGGACCAAGGTGGGGCCGCGCCACGGAAGACTGCTTTTGACCCAGCAGATGGTGCTTCCTCCCCATCAGGATGGCCAGGCTGGCCCGAGAGCCACAGAGCCAAGACGGTCAGCCAGCCCGAGCCTCGGAGACTTTCTCTTGACGTCACCAGAGATGCCACCTGCTGGGGCAGCCCAAGAGTGCCCGTGATGGGACAGTTAGGGGTTCTCTGCAGGGCAGTGATGGGGAGGATAGCAAGGGAGCAGCAGGGGGGTGGCAGTGCGAAGGCCTGAAAGCCTGGGGAGGTGAGGATGGGTTCGAGTTGCCACTTCCCAGTGGGCCTAGAAGAGAGGCCGGAAAGAACAAAAGGAAGAGAATAACATCACCCAGCCCCCTCCCCACACAGCTCCTGGGATCTCAGGAGGAACTTGGTATAGGAGGGGAGCACAGAGTGGGGGCCCTGCTCTGAACCAGGCAGGGCAGGAGGGGCTGGAGGCTGGAGGGCGGGGCAAGCATGGGAAGGAGGCATGTTGAGGGGGGGCAGGTCAGCGTGGTGGGGGGCCTACCCAGGGGACCACCATGGCCGCCAGCTCCTCCTTCAGCCACTTCCTCCTCGGTCCCCAGCAGCACCCGTGGCGAAGCGGGCAGTGAGGCCGCACCTTGCTCAGCCCCCTCAGGGGTGCAGGGGGCCACCCAAGTACTTACAAGATGTGCAGCGCAGTGCCCGGGGGCCAGATGCCAGAGGATGTCAGGGCAGGGACTAGAGGGGGCCACGTTATGGGGCAACACTTGAAACCCATTTATTTTGCCAGCTTTTGACAAATGTTCAAGGCTGCTGACTGCTGGGCCCAGAGCAGGGCCCCCGGGACACGGGTACAAGAAACTTCTGAGTGGGTCCAAGGCCGGGCAGCCTATGGTGCCAGCACAGAGCCTGGCATGCCCTAGAACTCAGGGAGTGTTTGCTGAATCCATGGTGGGTCCCCGGGGGGAACGGAGACCGGGTGGGAGGGCAGGGGAGGAAGGGGCTGCGGCCCAGAATGTGAGGGCTCGTCCCATCTGCTCCTGCTTGTAGCCCTCTCACCCCGGAAGCACCTCACTGCTGGCTCCCTGGCCGAGGGGCCACAGATGGGGGGACTTCCCTGAGGGACAGGGGGAGGCCTGCCGGCCCTCCGCTCCTTGAGGTCTGGAGCCCCTAGTCCCAGCCTGGCCATGGCCTGAGGTCGGCCTGAGCTGCCTGGCTGGACGTGTCTTGTCCAGGGCCTTTGGGCGAGCCAGCCCTGCCCCGATATCAGTTTAAGGCCTGGCAGGGCTGGGGAGAGCGGGGAGACATGCAGTGGGCCTGAGCCATGTGAAAGGGAGCCCCCCGCCACCCCGGGGCCAGAGTCCTAGGTGCCCCCCACCTCCACTGGGGCCCTGAGCTGGGAGATCTGAGGTACAGGGCCCCCTGGAGAAGCCAGAGCACAGTCCAGCTCAGCGGGGCCGCTTGCTGTCCAGAATGGCCTTCCAGTCGTCTGCCCACGAGTGCAGCCTGCGGCCGGGGGGCTGCAGCTGCACATGCCGGTTGTGGCAGGCCGTGAAGAGGATGTGCTCCCAGCTGGGGTTTGGCTCGGCCCCTGTGGGTGGGAAAGCAGCGCTTCAGTCCCCCGAGTACCAAACATGTCCTCTTCCCCATCATGAAAGTGGTGACTGAGCTGGCAGGTGTCCCGGAGTATGGGAGCTGGTCCATGGGAAGCACGGGGGGTGGGGGAGGGCTGTACCCAGCAGAGGCACAGCGCATGGGGACCTCTGTGCCGGCCACCACGGCCGCCGTGGTGGCCGGCACAGAGGCTGAGCCCCGCTAATGTCTGGCCCGTCCCCTCTGGCGGGCTCAGCCTTCCCGCCCCAGCCAGGGCCAGCTCCCGCAGCTTCCCGGCTCTTGGCCATGAGCCCCACAAGCCCCCCTAAGCTCCCATCCCTCATGTCCACCTGTCTACACTGGCAAGCCGGTGCTGCTCCTGCACCTCTCGTTCTGGCCTGACCTCCCGCCCCCATCCCCGCCCCCATCCCACTCCCTGTGGCTGGACATGGAAGCGGCTCAGGGCCCTGTACCCGCCATGTGCTCTGACTCTCCTTGTGAAACCACGTGGTTTGGGAGGTCACAAGAGGGCACACCCATGAGTTCTCCCCTCTGGACACTGTGACTAGTGCAGAGATGGACACGCTTCCAAAAGCCATTAGGGAAGCAATATTCTGGAATCTTCCACTGAGGTGTCCAAAAGAATAGGATTTACCCCCAAAACTGCTGATGGCTGCCGAGAGGAGAGAGCTGGCCTGTGTACAAAGAAACCAGAGCAGACTTGGGAGACAAAGAAACTGAATTTGCACTGATGTTGTTTGAGCCCCTAGATTCATCGTGCCCAAAGCCTTCCTACCTCACCTTGCCAGGTAGGTGTGCTGATAAATTTCCCCTCTCCTTTCTAAGTCAGTTTAAGTTTTGTTTGTTTGTTTGTTTGTTTGTTGGGAAGGAGTCACCTATAAGCAAAACAGATAAATACAATTCCAAAACCACCTTCAACTAAAGAAATGATGCTTTGGGGCGCCTGGGTGGCTCAGTGGGTTAAGCCTCTGCCTTCAGCTCAGGTCATGAGCCCAGGGTCCTGGGATCGAGCCCCACATCAGGCTCTCTGCTCAGCGGGGAGCCTGCTTCCCTTCCTCTCTCTCTGCCTGCCTCTCTGCCTACTTGTGATCTCTGTCAAATAAATAAATAAAATCTTTTAAAATTTTTTTTAAAAAATTATGCTTTGCATTTCCATTTTATACAGTAGGTTCACTCCAAATTGCTCTTGGGGGGAAAATGGATTTGAGGCTAAAATCAAACGTTTGGAAGCCAGTCTGGCCCTCATTTTACATAAGAAGGGCAAGGCCTAGTGATATAAAGGGACTCATCCCAGGCCACCCAATGAGTTACCCCAGGAGCTACGACCTGCTTCTCCTGACTCCTAGGAGAACCCCTTCCAAGGCTGGATGCTGAGAACAGCCTTGTCTTCCTGGTAGGGAAGGTGGTCAGTGCTGGGCTGGAGGCTGGAGGCCCACTACGCTGCTGGTAACCAAGTGGGGACCACCCAGGATGGGGCCATGAGGCCAGCCCCATGTGCTGTTTGTCCTGGCGACTCTCAGCTCCACGCTCGCTCCTCACCTGCCGCAGGCCACTTGCCTGTGATGTCTGGCCGGTCGTCTATGAGAAGGTCGGCAGAGACCACGGTCTTGTCTGCGGCCAGCACGACGTGATCCAGAAAGTCAGGGCCAAAGTGCTTCTCCACCCAGGCATACTGGAACACAAACAGGTAGGGGGAGAAGAGAGTGCCATCAGACCTGGACACAAAGGGAGCGGGGGCCCAACCAGGCTTTCTCCAGGAAGAAGGGCCGCTGTCTAGGATCTGTGATGATCCCACTGGCAGCAGAGCAAACGGACACTCTGGAGATGCTGTGACTTGTCCATGTCCCCACAGCTCCAGTCCTACATGGCACCATCTGCCCAGGCCTGGTCTACACAATCCAACACTCATGCCAGGAGTGCCTCCTCCATTCCCCATGTGTATGCACTCTGTTGGGCTCCAAGGACAGAGGCAAGGGGGGACAGAGCTCGAAGACACATTGAAGCAGTTCATCAGATGACACAAAGGCGTGGGACAGCATGGTGGGAGGCAGTCATGGCCTGGGGTCCATGTTTCCAGCATACCTACTCCGCAAACACTCACCACCCATCACCGTATCTAAGCGTCACACAGCCAACACAGCAGGCAGCGCTCTCTGCATTCCATTCTTATGCACTAGTGCCTACTGGGCATCCACTTGGACATGGGAGCCCATGGTGTGTGGGAGAGATGCTCTCACACAGTATGTGCTCTAAATGCAGGAGACACGGCACAGAAACAGGCAACCAAGTTCAGGTGGGATGAGGGCTCCGAAGGAATACAGCTAGGAGCTCTGACAGAGGGAGGCCACAGGAGGCCTCTCTAAGAAGGGACACCTGCCATTGACTGGGCATGACACAGCGGAGACTGGGTATTAAAGGTCTAGAAAGTTCCACAAAGAGAGAATAACAAATGCAAACGGTGCAGGGCAGGAACACACTTTGGTGTTTATCTGAGTGGCTGGAGTGCAGAGAACAGAGGAGCAGGAGGAAAGAGAGAGGTGGGGGGCAGGCCAGGTCCCGTGGGGCCTCGCAGGCCTTGTGGAGAGAGACCCCTTGTTCTAAGTCAGCCTGGTTATCTATTAGAGCTCCGTTTCACAAACTGCCTATGGCCAAGGACTGGCTGTTTTCTTAATTCCCAATTTCTTGTGGACCCCTTTGTCTGTGAGATATGAAACCCATGTCTTCTGCCCATTTCTTGATTGGATTTTTTGGTTTTTTGGGTGCTGACTTTGATAAGGTCTTTTCTTCAAAGAAGACACACAAATGGTCAACAAACACATGAGAAAATGTTCCACATCACTCGATCAGGGAAATACAAATCAAAACCACAATGAGATACCAATTCACACCAGTCAGAATGGCTAAAATTAACAAGTCGGGAAACAAGAGATACTGGCGAGGATGCAGAGAAAGGGGAACCCCCCCTAACACTGCTGGTGGGAATGCAAGCTGGTGCAGCCACTCTGGAAAACCATATGAAGGAGGTTCCTCAAAAGGTTAAAAATAGAGCTACCCTAGGACCCAGAAATTGCACAACTAGGTATTTATCCAAAGGATTCAAACATAGTGATCCGAGGGGGCACTTGCTCCCCAGCGTTTATAGCAGTGATGTCCACAAGAGCTAAAATATGGAAAGAGTCCAGATGTCAATCGACAGATGAATGGAAAAAGAAGATATAGGGTGTGTGTGTGTGTGTGTGTGTGTGTGTGTGTGTGTGGCTGGATACAATGTCAACACACAATAACCACTTATATTTCTATGCATTTGGATATAGAGATGGGGGAAATAATACCTTTTATAATAGCACCAAAAATATGAAATAGGATGATTACACACTTAGAAACAGTTCAGATGATACATTCCATGTTATATGCACTTCGCCGCAATCATCATTTATTTTTTTTTTGGAGATTTTATTTATTTATTATAGAGAGAAAGAGAGTGTGAGCGGGGGAGGAGCAGAGGGAGAGGGAGAGGGAGAGGGAGATAATTTCCTGCACACTCTGGGGTGAGCGCTGAGCCCGATGTGGAGCTGGATCCCCTGACCCTGAGATCATGATCAGAGCTGAAACCAAGAGTTGGATGCTTAACCGACTTAGGTGCCCTGACAATTTTTTAAATTAGAATAAAGCTGGAGAATTCACACTGTTTTCAAGAGTCGCTATAAAGGGGCACCTGGGTGGCTCAGATGGGTAAGTGTCTGCCTTTGGATCAGGTTAGGTCCTGGAGTCCCAGGATCAAGCTCGGGAATCTGGCTCTCTGCTCAGCGGGGAGTCTGTTTCTCCATCTTCCCCTGCTCCTCCCCCCACTGCCCCGCTTCTGCTGTCTATCACTCTCTCTCAAATAAACAGGTAAAATCTTTTTAGAAAGTCACTATAAAACTACAGTAACCGAGAAAGAGTGGTTCTCACAAAAAGATAGGCATTTAGATCAAAGGAACAGAATATATTTAAGAAACAGACCCAAAGATGTCAAGATAATTCAACAGAGAAAGGGAAGGCTTTCCAACAGAAGAACAGTTGGGTACCCCTGGGCAAAAAAAAATAAAAAAACAAAACATAAAACCACACACATTAAAACGTCTATTTTTAACTCCTACCATGTATAAAAATTAACTCAAAATGGACCATAACCTAAATACAAAACCCAAAATTATAAATGCTGCTCTTCAAAGGCCATGGATAAGAAAATGAAAAGACAAGCCACAAAAAAACCATCATCTGACAAAGGACTTGTATCTAGAATAAAGATTTCCCCCCACTGAAACTAAGACAAACAGCCTAGTGAAAAATCGGTCAAAAATGTGAACCCTTTGGGGCACCTGGGTGGCTCAGTGGGTTAAGCCTCTGCCTTCAGCTCAGGTCATGATCCCAGGGTCCTGGTATCGAGCCCCACATAGGGCTCTCTGCTCAGTGGGGAGCCTGCTTCCCCCTCTCTCTTTGCCTGCCTCTCTGCCTACTTGTGATCTCTCTCTCTCACTCTGTCAAATAAATAAATAAAATCTTTTTTATAAAAATGTGAACCCTTTATCAAAAAGGACAAATAAGCCCATAAGAGATGATCAACATCGCTAGTCGTTAGGGAAACACAAATCAAAACCACAGTGAAATATCATGAGGAACCCACTAAAACAGCTGCAGTAAAGAAGACTGATAATACTAAGTGCACATAAGAATGAGAAGCAGCAGGTGCCTGGGTGGCTCAGTCAGTTAAGCCGCTGAGGTCATGGTCATGATCCCAGGGTCAGGGATCAAGTCCCGCATCAGGCTCCGTTCTCGGCAGAGAGCCTGCTTCTCCCTCTCCCTCTGCCTGCTGCTCTACCTACTTGTGCTATCTCTGTCAAAAAAATAAATAAAATCTTTTTAAAAAATGTGAAGCAGCTAGACATCCCATGCCCTGCTGGTGGGCATGCAAGATGGGACAGTTTCTTTTAACAACAGCTTGACAGTTACTTTAAAAACTAAACACACATCTATCATCTATCATCTATCAAGCCAGCCAATCCCACTCTATCTGCCCTAGAGAAATGAAAGCATACATCCACCCAAAGACGTGGACCTGAATGTTTATAGGAACTTTATTCATAAAAGCCAAAAGCAGGGAACACCCCCAAATGTCCATCCACTAGCAGATAAATAAATGATGATGTGGTCATACAGTAGAATTATATTCAGCAATAAAAAGGAATGTGCTACTGATATATGCAGCAACAATGAATGAATCTCAAAAATATTATGTCTTTAAATGAAAGCCAGGGACAGACTGTATGAGTCCATACTATATGACACTTTGTAAAAGGCAAAACTATAGCAATGGAGAACACATCAGTAGCTCACTCATACCAACAATACCCAGAAAGGGAAGGTACAGGGAAAAAGACTGATTGAAAAAGACACAAACACACATTATTTTTTAAATTTTATTTTTTAGAGCGGTTTCAGGTTCACAGCAACTGAGCACAAAGTACAGAGAGTTCCCATATAATTCTTATCCCCAAATATATACAACTTCCCCCTTACTGACATCCAACAACAGGGTGGGGCATTTGTTACACTCAAGGAACCTACACTGACACATTGTTATCACACAAAGTCCATAATTCATATGAGGGTTCCCTCTCAGTGTTGTACATTCTTTGGGTTTGGACAGAGGTAAAAGGACATGCATCCGCCATGAATAATTTCACTAATTGGGAAATCCTCTGCTCTCCATTTATTCATCCCTCCCTCCCCACTAGTCTCTGGCAACCACTGATCTTTTTACTGCCTCCATAGTTTTGCATTTTCCAGAATGTCATATAACTGGAATCATACAGTATTATAGCTTCTTCAGATGGGCTTCTTTCATTTAGTAATATACATTTAGGTTCCTCCATGTCTTTTAATGGCTTGAGGGTGCATTTCTTTTTAGTGTTGAAAATAGTTCACTACCTGGGCGTACCACAGTTAATTTACCCATGCCGGATATCTTGGTTGCTTCCAAGTCTTGGCAATCATGGATAAAGCTTCTATACACATCTGTATACAGGGTTTTGAGTGGACACACATTTTCAACTTAACTGGATAAATACCAAGGAGTGTGATTAGCAGATCATACAGTTAAGAGCAGGTTTAGTCTTGCAAGGATGTGCCAAACTATCTTCCCAAGTGGCTCCACCATTTTGCATTCCCACCAGCAATGAGGGACAGTTCCTGTTGTTCCACATCCTCTCCAGCATTTGGTGTTGTCAGTGTCCTGGATTTTGGCCATTCTAATAAGTGCACAGTAGCATCTCACTGTTGTTTTCATTTGCAATTACCTAAGACATAGGATATTGAACACTGTTATGTGTGTTTCTTTACCATCTGTAAATCCTCTTTGATAAGGTGACTGTTTAGGTCTTAAGACCACTTTTTCATTAGGGGTCTTAAGACCACTTTTTCATCAGGCTGTCCATTGCCTTGTCATTTTCAGAACGCTTTGTATATCTTAGGTAACAGTTGCCTGTCAGTTGTCTCTTGCCAATGTTTTCTCCCAGTCTGTGACCTGTCTTCTCATTCTCTTGACATCATATTTGGCAAAGCAGAGGTTTTTCATTTTAATGAAGCTCATCTTATCGATGACTTATTTCATAACTTGTTCCTTTGGTGTTGTATCTAAAAAGCCATCATCATGTCCAAGGTCATCCAGACTTTGCTATACATTGTCCACTAAGCACTGCTTTCACTGCACCCCACGAACTTTGATAAGTTGTTTTCATTTTCACTTAGTTCTAGATACTTGTCTTATTTTCTATTGAGCTCCTTCTTTGAACCATGTGTTATTTTTAAGTGTGTTGTTTAATCTCCAGGAATTTTTGGATTTTCCAGCTATCTTTCTATTACTGGTGTCTCGTTTGAGAACACATGTATGATTTCTATTATTTAAATTTGTAAGGTGTGTTTTGTGGCTCAGAATGTAGTCAACCTTGATGGATGATGGTGCCATGTGAGCTTGAGAAGACAATGTGTTCTACTGTTGTTAGATAAAGTAGTCTATATATGTCAATCATATCTAGTTTATTGATGGCATTATTGAATCCAACCATATCTTTACTGATTTTCTACCTTCTGGATCTGTCCATTTCTGATAAAGGGATGTTGAAGTCTACAACTATAATAGTAAATTCATCGAATTCTCCTGAAGTTCTATCAGTTTTTGCCTCACCTATTTTGACACTGTTGTTAAATGGATACACTTTACACTTTAAGGATTAGCATGTCTTCTTGGAGAAGTAACACCTTTATCATTATATAATGCCTTTATTTATCCATAATAATTTTCTTTGGCCTGAACTCTGTTCTGTCTCAAGTTCATATAGCTACTCTCACTTTCTTTTGACAGTGTTAGCATGATATCTCTTTCTCTATCTATATAATTTCAATCTGTCTATGTCTATATATTTAAACTGTGTTTCTTGCAGACAGCATAAATGTGGGTCTTGGTTTTTTGATCCACTATCAAAATCTTTTAATTTAGACCATTTAGACCATGGATGTTTAAAATGATTATTGATATAGTTGGATTAATATCTGCTGTATTTGTTACCATTTTTGACTCTGCCTTTCTGTCTTCCAGTCTTTTCTGACTTTTATGATTTTAACTGAGTATTTTATATGATTCCACTTTCTACCCTTTCTTTGCATATCAAGAATCATGTACTGTTTCTTTTTTTACTTTTCTGAGTGGTTGGCCCAGAGTTTGCAGTATACATTTACAACTAACCCAAGGCCATTTTCAAAAACACAGTGTGCTGCTTCACAGACAGTGAAAGTACATTAAAATAGCAACAGATTCCTAGTTTCTCCCTCCCATCCCATGTATATATCATTGCTGCAATTCATTTCACTTGCACAGAAGTTATAATCATCAAATACATTGTTGCTAATGCTATTCTGAAAAAACTGTTAGATGAACTAAAAATGAAAATGTTTATTTTACCTTCATTTATTCTCTAGTGCTCTTTCTTCCTTGATGTAGATTTGAGCTTTTGACATATCATTTCTCTTCTCTCTGAAGAATTTCTTTTAAATTTCATGCAAGACAGGTCTATGGACAACAATTTATTTTTGAAAGTCCAAGAACATCTTTATTTCTCCTTCACTTAAAAAAAAACATTTTATTTATTTATTTAACAGATACACAGCAAGAGAAGGAACACAAGCAGGGGGAGTGGGAGAGGGAGAAGCAGACTCCCCGCTAAGCAGGGAGCCCCTGGGCTCAATCCCAGGACCCCAGGATCATGACATGAGCTGAAAGCAGATGCTCAATGACTGAGCCACCCAGGCGCCCCTCTATTTCACTTTTGAAAGAGGATTTTCCTGGAGAAAGAACTATAGGTTGGTTGGGTTTTTTCCTCTCAATGCTTTAAATATTTCACTCTACTCTCTTCTTGTTTGCATGATTTCTGAGCAGAACTCAGATAAAATTCTTAATTTGTTCCTCTACAACTAAGGATTTTTATTCCTCTGGCTTCTTTCAAGGTTTTGTCTTCATCTTTGATTTCTGTAGTTTGAATATGATATGCTTAGGTATGGGTTGTTTTGTTTTGCTTTTCCTATTCATCCTGCTGGGTGTTCTCTAAGTTTTCTGGATCTGTGCTTTGGTATCTGATACTCATTTGGTGAAAAATTCTGTCTTATTGCTTCAAGTATTCTGTTCCTGTCTCTTTTTCTTCTCCTTCTGGTATTCCTATTACATGTATGTTATACCTTCCCATGGTTCTTGGATACTCTGGAGTTTTAGTTTTGGTTTCTTATCCTCCTTTCCCCATTTGCTTTTCAGTTACAAAGTTTCTACCAGGATATCCTCCAGCTCAGAGATTCTTTCCTCAGCTGTGTCCAGTCTATTTAACAAGAACATCAAAGGCATTCTTCATTTGTTACAGTGTTTCCATCTCCAGCATTTCTTTTTTATTCTTTCTTAGACTTGTTTGCTCTCTCTACAAACTCTGTTCTTTGCCTTTTAGTATGCCTTGTAACTTTTCCTGAAAGCCACACAGGATGTACTACGTAGAAGGAACTGTAGTGAACAGACCTTTAGCAATGTGGTGGTGAGATGTGGGGAAAGGGGCAGTGTTCTCCAATCCTGTGAGGAGGCCTCAGTCTGTCCATGAGCCCATGCCCCTGGATTCTGAGGTTCACCTGTGTTTCACAATACTTCCCTCTTAAGTGGGATAGGATAGCTAAATGGGGTGGATGAAAGGTCAGGTAAGTTCTGATGAAATTGCAGCAATTTAGACTTTTTTAAAAGTTTTTCTTGCAGGCAGGCCTTGTTAAGAAGAACAGAATATCCTGGCATGTTGCAAAATAGTTACTTTTTCTTCCCCCTGCCGGAAGCACAAGGGAATTTGTTTTTCTCTGAGCTTTACTGTGAGAACCTGGCAAACCTCCTAAAAGCAAAACTCACAACAGTGTGGGTCCCCCTATGACTGGGGCCCGAGAGGAAGCATTTTGGTGTGCTGGGCGTTTTCTCTATCTTGACTGTGGTGGTGATTACCCTTTAAGGAAGTAAATTTGTTGAGTTTCAATTATATCTTAATAAACAATGCAAAAAATACAGCAATAAAGGCAAATGTTAAGGCATTTGAGATCTCTGCTAAATTGCCACCCAGAAAGGTTTTATATTTACTTCTATCAGCCATATCTGAAAATGCAAACATTTACCTAATACTAATTATTATAATTTTTAAACAATTATCCCTAATAGCAAAGAAAAAAAAAAAGCACTTGAAGTGTAATTTCTTTCTTAATAAAGTTAAGGGCTCTATGTATGTGTAAGTTCACTGTAGGTTTTTGCTTTCAGGGAGCTTTCTATTCACCTCCACAGCCCATGTGTCTCTAGGGTGTTCACTGTTTCCCATGGGTGTAAGAAGCCTCTCAAGTCATCCCCACGGTAACAGTTAAGCCTGTGTGGGTCATTGTCACTGTCTTGGCTTGGGTCCTCCTTATAGCCCATCTGGGTCACTGCAGCAAGTTCTATGTGGCTTCATCGATGAACCCCCTATACCACTGCAGTGAGTGTTCAAAGACACCCATTACAACAGCTTTGCATAAATATCCTTCAAAAGCCTCTCAGATCCTGTGGCCTGAAGTACAAACTCTTGATTACCAAAGGCCCTGACTCTTAGTCTCATTTCTAGCCTCTCCCCTCTCAACCCAACTGCCCACCCCCGCCAGCACCATCTCCTTCCCATCCTTCTCTGTCCTTAACCCTGCACACCCCATACCCACACCAAGATCCCTGGAATTCCTCTTTGCCTTTTTGCATGCTGTTCCCACCACTCAGAGCTTGCTCTCCCACTTCTTTGTCTTCTCATCTCCATGACTCAACTTAATTCTTCTTTTCCCCAAGAAGCTGACCCTAGCCTCCTCCTCTTGGGTGACCACAGAACCTGTGAAGCAGTGATAACCACCTATCTTCCTAAAGCAGCAATGGGGCATTTTGTAAGCACTGTAGCAGATTGCTCAGTAAATGTTTGCTGAATGAATGCCAACCAAAAAAGCATTTACATTTTTATTGCAAAAGTAATGGCTTATCAAAGAAAACTGGGAAAATCAAGAAACATTAGAGAGAGAAACATCTATAGCTGGCTGCACTTCCTTCCTTCTTAGTATTTATTATTTTAAAAACACAGTTGTAATCAAACTGTATAGACAACTGTATAGACAACAGGCAACTATATACAGAACTTGGATCCAAGAATGCAGAAAAACTAATCAACCATAAAATTGTCCAGACTTTCTGGTTTGAGAGATGTGTGTTGAAGTGCATTCTTTCTTTACTGCTGGGCAGGGGCATTTGGGGACAAACAGAAACAAGGGGATGACACCTATTGCTATAAAGCATAGTGCTAGGTGGTTTGTGCAAATTTCTTCTTCAGCTTTGTTTTTTAAATTTACATTTATTGAGATATGATTGGCATGTAACACTGTACAAGTGTAAAGTATATAATGTATTGACTTGATATATTTATAAAATGCAATTTGATTTCCAGTCAATTTTCTTTAATAATGCCCATGAAGATATTACTACAACTGTGCTGACAAAGAAGCCAAGTCCCAGAGAGGTGAGTTGAGCAGCTCACAGGTAGGTCCACAGACCCAAAAGTGAAAGTGTGATGCTCAGGTTCAGCCAGGGTTCAGCAGGGTCAGGTGTCTGAGGGACACCTCTAAGGGCAAGTCAAGGCTTGGGCAAGCATCTTTCATTACATTTATTAGCTGCTGTTTTGGAAGAGAGGCATTGTTCATTATTCACCTGATTACAACTTCAGTTCCTAAAAATACTTGGGGGATAAAATAGTTCAGCCCAGATGAATGTAGAGCTATCCAAGTATAAAATAGTGTTGCCATTCCTAAATCAGAATCTGTCAAAATGACTGAAACTGAATCCAAACTACATGTTAGCAAAAGAATCACCAGAAGGACTCTCACAGGAGATGATCTCTCAAGACATAGGTTATGAGCAGCAAGTTCATAAAACTGGCCACTGCAGGAGTGAAGAATTCAGTGTGAAGATGATAAAGGGGGGTGTATGGGTGGTGATGAGGCTGGTGCTGAGAAAGGACAGGGGGCAGAACATCCAGGGCAGTGACAGGGCCTGGAACAGCTCCCTGACACCTCCTCAAAGCTCTCTCAGAGCCATGTGGGTCCCCATGGCTCAGAAATGAAGATATCAAAGTAAGACATGGTCTTGCTCTTCAAATGTTGGGTGGACTTCTCCCAAAGTCCTCCTCTGCTCAGATGAGCAGATCCCAAAACGAGCCTCAAATGAGGGAAGGGATGCAAATCCTGGGAGATGGTGGGGACATGCCATTACCCAATGACAGGTGTCATCATTACCAGTCTACTTCACTTAGTGGAAGATGTGGAAAATGGTGCCATTAAGCCCAAGATTTTCAGGGTAATTGGCTTGACCCAGGATCCTGCACAGGTTATCACGCACTTCTGTCCACAAACCCAATTAAGATGATAAAATAACCACATCGAAGCAGAAGAATAGAGTTGGTTTTGGAACTATCAGCCATTTGAATGGCCAAATTTCTTTAGATATAATTCATATACCATAAAATCTACTTATTTAAAGTATATAATTCAAGGGCTTTTCGCATATCTGTTATACCGAAACACGGCTTATCTTGCTAAAGGTTCTGTGTGCACTGGACTAGAACAGGTATCTACTGTTGTTGTGTGAGATGTTATATAAATGCCAACTTGGTCAAGCTGGTTGCCAATGCTTGTTCAAGGCTTCTACATCCCAACTGATTTTTTGGGGTGGGGGATGTCTGCGTACTCCATCACCTATTAAAACAGGCATATTAAAGTCTCTGTAAGAATTATGAATTTATCTATTTCCCTTTGCAGTTCTATTATATTTTTAAATTTTTATTTAATTAAAATAAAACAAACAGTTCACCCATTTCTCCCACCCCTCACCTCCAACCTCCAACAACTGCCAATCTGTTCTCTGCATTTATAAGTTTGGGTTTTTTTTCTTTTGTTTTATTGTTTGTTTTTATTATCTTTTTTTTTTAAAGATTTTATTTGTTCATTTGAGAGAGAGATAGAGAGAGCACAGGCCGGAGAGAGACAGAAGGAGTGGGAGAAGCAGACTCCCCACTGAGCGGAGAGCCCAGCATGAGGCTTGATCCTAGGACCTGGAGATCATGACCTGAGCTGAAGGCAGATGTTTGACCCTCTGAGCCACCCAGGAACCCGTTTATTTGTTTGTTTTCAGATTCCACATATAAGACATCATACAGTATTTGTCTTTCTCCGTTTGTCATTTCACTCAGCATAATACCCTCGAGGTCCATCCATGTTGTCACAAATGGCAAGATTCCATTCTTTTTTATGGATGAAATCACATTCCTCTGCAGATAATAACAAAATTTCTTTATCCATTCATCCATCTTAGGTTGTTTCCATAGCTTGGCTATTGTAGATAATGCTGTAGTACACATAGAGGTGCATATATCTTTTCAAATTAGTGTTTTTGTTTTCTTTGAATAAGTACCCAGAAGCAAAATTGCAGGATCATATGGTAGTTTTATTTTTAATAAGTTGAGGAAACTTCATTCTGTTTTCCACAGTGGCTACATCAACTTATATTCCCACCAACAGTGCACAATAGTTCCTTTTCCTCCTTATCCTCACCAACACTTGTTACTGCTTGCCTTTCTGAAAACAGCCAAACTAACAGGCGTGAGGTGGCACCTCATTGTGGTTTTGATTTGCATTCCCCTGATAATTAGTGATGTTGAGCTTCTTTTCATGTACCTGTTAGCCTCTGTATACCTTCTTTGGAAAATGTCTATTCAGATCCTTTGCCCAGGTTTTACTCAGATTGTTTGGTTTTGGGGTTGTGTGGTTTTTGCTATTGAGTTGTATGAGTTCTTTATATATTTTGGATATAAGCCCCTTATCAGATATAGGATATGTAATTATTTTCTCTCATTGAGGAGGTTGCCTTTTCATTTTGTTGATGGTTTCCTTTGCTGTGCAGAAGATGTTTAGTTTGATGTGGTCCCATTAGTTTGTTTTTGCTTTTGTTGCTTTTGTTTTGGTGTCAGGTTCAAACCACTGCCAAGAGCTATGTCAAGGAGCTTACCACCTATTCTTCTTCTAGGAGTTTTATGGTTTCAGGTCTTATATTCAAGTCTTTAATCCATTTCAAGTTAATTTTGCACATGGTATAAGATAGAGGTTTCATTCTTTTGCATGTGGCTGTCCAATTTTCCCATCATCATTTCTTGAAGAGAATGTCCATTCTCCATTGTATATTCTTGGCTCCTTTGTCATAAACTGACCATATACATGGGTTTATTTCTGGACTCTCTATTAGTTCCATTATCTATGTGACTGTTTTATTCCAATACTATACTGTTTTGATTACCATAGCTTTGTAATATAGTTTGACATCAGGGAGTGTGACACCTCCAGCTTTATACTTCTTTCTCAAAATTACTTTGGCTATTGGGATCTTTTGTGCTTCCAAGTTTTAGGGTTGCTTGCTCTAGGTCTGTAAAAGTTACTATTGAAATTTTCATAGTGATTGCACTGAATCTGTGGATTGTTTTTGGGTAGTATGAATATTTTAACGAATGAATCCATGAGTACAAAATATTTTATGTTTATTTCTGTCTTCTTTAATTTCTTTCATTAATGTCTTATAATTTTTAGTATACAGGTCTTTCACCTCCTGGGATAAATTTATTCCTCAATATCTTATCCTTTTTGATGCAATTGTGAATGGAATTATTTTCTTGACTTCTCTCACAGTTCATTATTAATATAAATAAATACAACAGATATTTGTGTATGGTTTTGTATCCTGTAACTGTACTGAATTTATTAGTTCTAACAGTTTTTTGATGGAGTCATTAGATTTTTCTATATATAATATTATGTCATCTACAAATAGTGCTAGCTTTACTTCTTCCTTGCCAATTTGGATGCTTTTTATTTTTTTTTTCTTGCCTAATTGCTGTGGCTAGGACATCCAATATTATACTGAATAAAAGTGGCAAGAGTGGACATCCTTGTCTTGTTCCTGATCTTAGAGGAAAAGCTTTCAGTTGTTCCCATTAAATATAATATTAGTTGTGCATTTATCATGTATGACCTTTATTAAGTTGAGGGACGTTCCCTCTGTATCTGCTTTGTTGAGAGTTTTTTAATTAAAATGGATGTTCAGGGGCACCTGGGTGGCTCAACTGCTTGAGCGACTGACTCTTGGTTTCAGATCAGGTCATGATCTCAAGATTGTGGGACTGACCTCCATGTCGGATTCTGAACTCAATCTGGAGCCTGCTCGAGGTTCTCTCTCCATCTGCTTTTGCTTGCCCCCCTGCTCACACTCTCTCTCTCTCTCTCTCTCAAAAAAAAAATCTTTTAAAATAAACAAACAAATAAATAATAAAATGGATGTTGAACTTTGTCAAATGCTTTTTCTGCACCCATTGAAATAATCATATAATTTTATCTGTTTTGTTAATGTAATTTATCACATTAATTGATTTGCAGGTGTTGAACCATCCTTGCATTCCTGGAACAAATCCCACTGATTATGGTGTATGATCCTTTTAAAGTATTGTTGAATTCACTTTGCTAATATTTTGTTCAGGAATTTTGCATCTTTGTTTGTCAGGGATATTGGCCTTGAATTATCTTTTTTGTGGCATTCTTGTCTGGTTTGGGTATCATGGTAATGCTTCATAAATGTGTTTGGAAGAGTCCCTCCAGCCCCCTTCTATTTTTTGGAAGAGTTTGAGGAGGAAAGGGATTAATTCTTCTTTGAATGTTTGGCAGAATTCGCCAGTGAAGTAATCTGGTCATGGATTTTTACTCGTTGGGAAGTTTTTGATTCCTGACTCCATAACCTAGGTAGTAACTGGTCTGTTCAGATCTTCTATTTCACCATGATTCAGTCCTAGAAAGTTGTGTTTCTAGGATGTATCCACTTCTTCTACAATGTCCAATTTGTTGGCATATAATTATTCTTAGTAGCCTCTTATGATCCTTTGTATTTCTGTGGTATCAACCACAGTTGCATTAACTCTCTCATTTCTGGTTTTATTTGAGATCTCTTTTTTTTTAGTGTATCAGTTTTCTATACTATAAAAGGCTGTTTCCTTTTATTTCACTTTATAGTCATTTTTGTATATAATTTACATACCATAAAATTCAGCAATTTAGAGTTCACATTTCAGTGTTTTTTTTTAAGTAATCCCCTATGTTGTACAACGATTGCCTATCTAATCCCCAGAAGTTTCCATCATCTTACAAAAAAACCCTATGCCAATTACCATGAACTGCCAATTATTTTATAAATAGTAGTTTGAGCCAAAACATAGCATGACCCCCAGTTTTAGACACTGGGTAGCACACAAAGTGGGAGGTACCACCAGAGGAATTTCCTGGAAGGCTGGAGTGTGGCTCTCACTGCTCCTAAAAGTATCTATGGTTTCTGCTGGTGGCAAGAGAAAGTGATGCACCTTTTAGTGTACGTCTTAAAAGAGGTTCAAGTTTTGGGAGCAGTTGGACAAATTGGTGTGAAAGGTGTGATGAAATTTAATTCATTATCTACATTTTTTTACTTGAGTTTAAGTGAAGAGGCTTGATGATGTGGTAGAAATGTTTAACATTTATTCTTCAATCCAAACACAGCATCTGGAAGACATCATCAGGAGACCAGACTTCAAATGAAAAGAACATGTCCCACTGTTACATCCAAGCGTCTTGTTTAATCCCACTTGTGATCACTCACCTTGTGGAATGAGGGAAAGGAACAGTAAAATGTTATGCTCAAGTATGGAGAATTTAACATGGATTTTTAAAAAATCTCTTGGGGGGATAAACTAGTAATATTGTGCTAAGTTCTGAGTGAGGTGGAATCAGAAAAGGGGGTCAGCATAGCACAGAGGTGCAGAGCACAAGCTCTGGAGCCAGACTGCCCAACCCTGACTCACCATGTCTTGCTGCCAACCTTGGGTAAGTGACTTAACTTCTCTGTGCCTCAGTTCCCTCATCTGTAGAATGGGGATAATAATAGCACCTACTTCAAAGGGCTATTATGAAGGCTAATGGATCACTACAGGTGAAGCCCTTGCATATATTACTAACTCATGAGTTAGCTACTACCGAGCCAGTTTGGCTTTAAAATGTCAGCAAGCTCCAGCCAGAAAGAAGGTTCTGATAAACTGAATAGCACTTAAGTCTGACTCCTTAGGTATAATAAAGAAGCTGAACTCTTAGCAATTAGGTTCCCTCCTTTGACTGGGTCTCGAGAGGAATCAACTAAGGAGAAAAACTCCCACTTCGGCTGCCCGAGGCTGATGCTGCTCTGGGGGGCAGGAGCAGAGGGAAGAACTCTGTGAGAGGTCTGGTCTTGTGCCCCCACTGAGACCACCATGAGAGCAAAACATCCATCCTCAGTTGATGTCCTGAGAACCAGCCCCAATTCTCCCCCACCACAGGTACCAGGCAAAACAATCGTCAGCCCCCATCTACATCCAGCCCCAACTAGCCAAGGACACGATGTCTACTAGGGATGGGAGGGTGCGTGGATGGTGGGAGAAGAGGTGGCTGGGGCTATTTTCATCTCTTCACAAGACACCCTCCGTCTGTCTTCTCCACTGACTTAGTTCCAATGTATGTGGGTTGGGGGAGGTGAAAACATGGCTGGGAGAGACACTTGCAACCCAAACTGATCCCAACTCCACAGGCTCTAGGGCCACCAGCCAACACAATTCACCCAAAGTTCCTCAAACATACTCTGCATTTTGCTGTCTTCATGTCTTTGTTCAGTGTCCCACTTCCTCCACTGACTGACCTGGTGGCCGGTCTGGCCCCTGAGTGGGGAGGGTGCTCGGCCGGCCACCAGCACAGTGACAACAGTATATGCCCCTCCCTGCAGAGTGTCACGATGTGCCTTCCTTGTGGGAGCCAGGAATTCTATCTCCTGGAATCTGTCCTATGGACATAATCACACGAAGATGTTGGTACAAGATGACTTCAGCTCTTAGCAATCAAGTTTTTGAAGAATATTTGGGGACAGAAAAAAGACTAAAACTCCATTAAGGAGAAAATGGTTGCTAAGCTACATGAGTTTCAAGTTTTGTTAAAATATATGTATTATATTTAATATGCATCAAAGAAAAACTAGAAAGAAACACCTCAAAATGCCAACAGCGTTTCTAACGCTAAGTGGTAGGTCTGTAGCTGGGGTTCTGTTGTTTTTCCCCCCGCCTTCGGTCAGGGCATCCACCATCCACTATCACTGCGCCCCTTCCTCTGATTTCAGCCCCTTGATTTTTCTCTGCAAAGATCCCTGTCCTTAATAGGATGTCAGTCAGGATGCCCACCCTCCCCTGGCCAAGGGCTGGGAGTGTGACCTGAGCTCAGCTGGTAAGCCTCCCTCCTGGGAACGTGAATCCCAGGCAGAGACACCTGAAGATGGAGAATGAACTAGGCTGTGGTCTTCTGCGAGCACATATGCTTGGGGAGACCGCCTACCAGCTCTGGCTCCCAACCTCCTTGTCAAGAGGCTGCTCCCTCAGATTCTCCTGTGATTCTCTGGGCAAGCCAACAGCGTCCTCATAAACTCTACTTTTGTTCAAGTTGGCGGGATGCCATTCCTGTTGCCGCATCTTAGGAGTCCCAAGTGATATCCTCTTCCCACGTGTTCACTGGACTCCAAACCCTTGGCAGTGAGCATGCGCGGCTCGTGGGAGGGGCACAGGGCGCAGGCTCGGGGATGCATGCGTCAGGACGAAGCCCCACCACCTGTAGATCACTAGACCCAGGAGACCAGCTGCCTTGCCCTTCACAGCCTCCTTCCTCCTCCATCATACCAGAGGGGTACCGTTTCACAGGGAACTGCTGTACTGATCAGAAAAGTATAAAGCTTGGCACATCAAAGGCATTGGATAAATGGCAAACATTCTTACTAAGGTATGTTTGATAAGTCTCTGTTGAGCTAATTAATCTATTCATTTGACAGCATGCCCGGCACCGGGACCAACAAGACAGACATGCTCGCTGCCTTCGTGGGGGTTGCAGTCCACTGGGGAGACAGGTAACAGGACAGAGACAGAGATGCAAACCCATTTCAAGTGTTTATACAGGAAACAAGGGCTGATGGATGGAACAGCAAGGCTGTAAGCTTTAAGATATGGTCAGGAAATGGGGCTGGGGCAGCTGAGTGAGGCCGGAGGGATGAGGAGGAAGGAGGTACACAGAGGGCCCCACAGGTTTAGGGGTACAAAGCATGTTCAAGAAACAGGAACATGGAACATCATGAAGGCTGAATCAGGAACTCCGATGATGCAAGAGGTGGCTGGGAGGGGCTTTGCAGGTTTTGGCGAGGAGTTTGTGTGTGTGTATGTATATGTTTTAAAATTCCATTTTAAGTGCAATGGGTAACTGTTAAAAGGTTTTCTAGTAGGGGGCTGACATGATCTACTTTAGGAAAGACCTTCACTGGCTCTGGGGGGAAATGAGATGAACAGGCAGTGTAGAAGGCTCTCTTAGTGGTTCTGGGAAGAAATGCAAAGGTGGTGTGATGGAGAGAAAGTAGGCAGACACCACGTACTCTGAGCAGGACACACAACTTGCTGATGCACTGGGTGTGAGGGGTAGGAAGGGTGTCACCAGGGTGGCTCCCTGGCTTTCAGCCTCAGAGGCTGGTGTACAATGCCAGTCTACCGAGAGGGAAGGGACGGACGTGGGACCAGGACGTCAGGAGCCCAGTGACAGACGCATCGGGTTCAAGTTGTCTGGAGCTCAGAGAGCAGCCCCGGGCTGAACTGCACGTGTGGGATTGTGGGCAGAAAGATGGAACCTGGATCCTCAGAAATGCATGGATGACAACCAGCGTATCCCTCTTCCCCCAACAAGCACTGGCCCCACTACAACCACAGCAGAAGCAGGTGCTCCAGCTCGACAATCACTCACACTCAAGGGTGCACCTGTGGGACTTGTTAAAACACACCGGGCAGCTCAGACGTTCTCAGGAGGGTTTAGAGAACGTTCATTTCTATCAAGTGTCTGGGGGACATGGATCCCACTGGTCTGGGGACCTGAGTTCAGATCACTGCTCTAGTAGAAACCTAGGACCAGGGAGGACCAAGCCTCAGTCCTCACTCCACACTTATTGATGGTAAGTCGTTAACTCCCCTAAGTTTAGCTAACTCCCGTGACAAGACACAGGAAATGGGCGCGGGAGCATGCGATGACTCAGAGGCCGCCAAGCACCTCTCCAAACTCCGCTTTTAACTACTGAGTAAGAGGGAGTCCCCGTTCCAGTCAACGCACACCAAAGGCATTAAACGTTGGCAGACTGTGCATTTTGTGGAGTTGGAGAGAGAGAGATCATGTGAACACACTTGAGAAAACTCGTGCCTAAAGGTCTATGCTGAGAGAGCTCTGCCCAACCCACCCCCAGCCCAGAGCAGAGGGGTTGTGGGGCCCCCAGTCCTGCCTTCCTGGACTGGGAAGGCTGCTCCCACTTCCCTTGAACCCACCTCTGGTGCAAATGCCCATCTCCTGGACAACACACCTTTCCTGTGGGCTTGGCAACCAAGGAATTTATGGAATTGGTTCCCAATTTCCACAAAAGCCTCAGTTTTACGTAATTCTATTTCTTTTCAATGAAGATGAGGGCATGAGTGTGAAGCCAAATGCAATGTAACCATTACACCTTTGTTAAGACTTTTGCATAAATAAATTCACACATAACGTCTGGGTTTGGCTTTGGGTGGCTTCCGGCGCCTCCTGCCACACGTTTTCTCCTTGCCTCGCCCTTCGCAGATGATCGCTCACTACCGTGGCCATGGTCACCTTCCAGAGAACCTGGCATCCTCACCAGGCTCCCTGCAGAGAACATGCTGGAATGTCAGACTGGTGCTAGCGAAGGTCTTTGGGAGAGGAGAGTCGGGCACAGACAGGAGGGACGGACGGGAGAAGAGGCAGCAATGAAGCCACCCCCGCTGCCGCAGGCGGTGCTGTGAGGGTCCACACCCCTCCCCCCAGGGTGTGCTGAGCGCCAGCACCCCTTACCCGCAACACATGGGGTCAAGGTGAGAGGATGCTGCACATCTTACCTTTTCGTAGGGACAATACTTGTATGTCCTCATGGGGCTCGTGCAGATGAAGACATCGGTGCTGTGAGAGAGAGGAAGGAGAGTCAGACTGAGCCCCCACGTCTGCTCAGCCTTCGCCACCCTTGCTCCCCTGCCCTCCTGCCCCCCTGCTCTGCGGGCATCAGGCCCTCCGGGTGTGTGCCCATTACTGGAACAGGAAAACCCACTGCCCCACACTGCTCTCCCAGCCAGACACATCCTGTACCCCAGCCCTGAGCAGCCACGTGTGACCTCTCCTCTGGCCCAGTGAGCAGCTCAGGGACAGGCATCCATGCCTGGCAATTTTGCATGGCCGGAGCCCGAGCTTAGCTGGGCGAAGCACCCGTGCTCTCTGGAATCTGAACGGGGAAATATGGAAAGAAAGGAGCATCTGCCATAAGAGAGGCATGAAAGGGGTGCACAGCAAGTCACTTGTGGGCCTCGTGCATCGCAAAGCAAAGAACCCCATGAGGGACAGTCTTCTGGTCAAGTGTGCCTGCTCAGCCCTCTGGCAGAGGGGGAGGGAGGAGGAGCCCCCTCCTCTCGGCCAGGCTCAGCTCCCTCACAACAGGCAAGGGCTCTGCTGAGGAGCGCCCCCTCCCACAGTCTGGCGACAGCGGGGGAGCTGACTGCGAGGGCCCCAGGCCCCAGAACCTCACCAACAGAGCCCTCTGGTCCCCAACACCCGCAGAAAGCCACCATGGACGGCTCCGCGCACTCGGCCTGTGGAAGGCTAGATTTTCCAGGCTTCTTTGCTCTTTGGCAAATTAGTCCCCTGAGAGTCCTGCCTACGTCAGACTGCCAGGTCCCTCGGCGGAGAGCACGGGCCTCCTAGTTACCCCGAGTCTCGGCTCTCTCTGCCTCTGCCAACTCACTGTCCCCTCCCGCGGCCGGTCCCCTAGGTCCTCAGCCTCTCCTCCCTGTTCTCTTGCTTCCTGCCCGCGCTGAAAGCCGGCCCCACACGAGGAAGCCGCCTCCCCTGTGCGCCTTGGAGACGAAGCTGTGTTTCCCCCACGCCCCACCTGCTGCAGACACACAAGGTGTGGAGGGTCTCCCTCGCCCTCCCTTGTCACTTCCAGACCATTCCTCCCGTTAGAGTGGGTGGTCAGTTAGGACTTAATGGGATGCCTGGAGGCCGGCCGAGAGGACGTCATGGTCAGCTAGGAGGAAGGTCAGAGGCCTGTCCAGGCAGCACTCCAAAACAAAACCACGAGAAACCGGATCCAACCAGACAGGCTCCAGACGGCTGACAAAGCATCATTCCTTCATCATGCTACATAAACATAGCCTATGAAGCCTTTCTCCAGAGACCAAGAGCCTCCAACGACATTGTTTGGTCGGGCCACCTCGGCCCCCAAGTCCATCCAGCAAGTCCTTCAAAATCCCTGACTCGGTGAAGCCCGTGCCCCGTGACCATCTGCATGTGGCCATTCCCTCTGCTGTCACCACCCTGCCACCTGCCGTCATCCCGCCAAGGCTCAGCATGCCTCCGTCCTCCCTGGGGCCCCTGGGGCCCCGCTGTCATCCCCCTGCTGGTTTTCCTCTCCTTCCCCTGGGAACAGAAAGAACCTGACTCTCCAGCTTCTTCGACCTGCACCCAAGCAACCAAAAATGTTGCTGGAGGAAAAAAACAAAAACAAAACCAAACCAAAAAAACCCCCTCACATCAACAGTTTGGCCATTTTCACCTTAAATTCATAACCACAACCCCAAGGCAAGGGTGCCATCACCAGGCAGCCTGTCCCCAGGGCCCTGGGGTATGATTGCCTTACTCGTCTCCAGCATAGCCCGCCATGCACCACACCCGTGACCGCCACCTTCTCGGCTCTGAGACTCCCTGGCTTCTCATGGTGGAATCTAGAACCACGTCCGTGTCTGATCTTCCTTCTCCCTTTCCGCTGCACGGAGGAATAGCCATCCCTCTCAGCTGTCAAGGCAAGCCCTTCATTCGTGCGCTGGAGTCCATCCCCCCATCTTCACAAGGAGGAGTTACCCTGCCGCATTCCCTTTTCTGGGACTGCCCTTCCCCGCAACTCATTCAAACGTGTGCTGCTCTCTTGCATCTCACAATATACATATACACACACACACACACACACGACCTTGACCTCATACCCGCTCCCGTGACCTCCCATCTCTCTGCTCCCAAGACATCTACCAAGTGCCCTGCACCTGCTGACCCCACTTCCTCACCTCCTGTGTGGGCTTCGATCCACCCCAACCTGGGGTCCATCCCCTCCACTCCCCAGAAAGTGCCTGTTGTCACCAAGGACCCTCATGTCACTGTAGCCAGTGCATACCGCCCTCTCCTTCTCTGGCTCACCAGCACTCAAGTCGCCTGCCCTCTGTGCAAGCTCCTGTCCTGGCATGCCTGCCCGTCGTCTGCCACCCCAGCATGATCTCCTGGCCTCCCTGGTGATTCTTAAGAACCACTCAGGGGTTCTTCATCTACACTCCCTGCTCTGTGGTGTCATCCAAGGTTTTACACAAGGCGCCCCCCCAACTTTACCTTCACTATTCAGCCCTATACCAAAGGGCCAGCCTTACGTCCTTAATATCCTGCCGAATATCTCTGCGAGGGCATTTCACCAACCCTTGGTTTTTCCAAAATGGCACACGACGTTCTCCCTACTCCCTAAACCTGCTCCTTCCCCTGTTGATGGCACTATTACATAGAGCCAGCTGCTCAAGGAAAAAACCTAAAGATCACCGCTTTTCTTACCCTTCCCCCAACTCCCAGTATCCATCCCCAGATCTATGGGTTCTTCCTCAATGTGTGTTTCATTCCATCAACTTCCCTCCATGGTTGCTACCCCAGTCTTAAGGACCGCCACCTTTCATGGTTCCTCTCCTTCCAATTCTGCCCCCCCCAAGCCTTTCTCCACCCAGCATCCAGACTGATGATTTTTTTTTTTTGAGATTTTCTTTTTATTTATTCGAGAGAGAGAGAGAGAGAGACCTCGTGAGCAGGGAGAGAGGGAGGCAGAGCGGGGAGAGGAGGAGGCAGAAAGAGAGAGAATCTGAAGTAGACTCAGTGCTGAGCAGAGTCCGAAGCAGGGCTTGATCTCACAACCCTGAGACCATGCCCTGAGCCAAAACCCAAGAGTCAGACGCTCAACTGACTGAGCCACTGGGGCCCCTGGACGGATTATTTTTAAACAGCTTCTCTGAGGTGTGATTGACATGCAGTAAACTACACAGGTAGAATGTGATAAGTTGCATAGGAAACACGGATCTCCACAATCAAGGTAATAAATAGCTCCCTACATTTTCCAGGCCCCCTCCTGTCTTCTCTCCACCTGCCCCTCCTTGTCCCTACCCCACGCCCGGGCCACAGGGAACCACTGATCTGCTCTCTGTCACCACAGATCAGACTGTATTTCCTAGAATCTTATATAAATGGAAACACAGAGTATGTGCTCTTTTTGTCTGGCTTCCTCCATCCAGTAAAGGTATTTCTGGGAGTCACTTATGTTATTAAATGCATCCATAATTGGCTGTTTTTGTTTTCTTTCATTTTTGAGCAGACTCATTAAAAAAACAAAACAAAACAAAACAAAAAACAGCTTCATGGGGCACCTGGGTGGCTCAATCAGTTAAGTGGCTGCCTTCAGCTCGGGTCGTGGTCCCAGGATCCTGGGATCGAGCCCCGAGTCAGGCTCCTTGCTCAGTGGGGAGCCTGCTTCTCCCTTGCCTGCAGCTCCCCCTGCTTGTGCACGCTGTCTGTCTGTGTCTCTCTCTCTTGTTTTTTCTCTGTGTCAAATAAATAAATAAAATCTTAAAAAAAAAAAGTGAAAAACAGGGGCGCCTGGGTGGCTCAGTGGGTTAAGCCTCTGCCTTTGGCTCGGGTCGTGATATCAGGGTCCTGGGATCGAGCCCTGCGTCGGACTCTCTGCTCAGTGGGGAGCCTGCTTCCCCCTCTCTCTCTGCCTGCCTTTCTGCCTACTTGTAATCTCTCTCTATCAAATAAATAAATAAAAATCTTTTTTAAAAAGTTGAGGGGCACCTGGGTGGCTCAGTGGGTTAAAGCCTCTGCCTTCGGCTCAGGTGGTGATCCCAGGGTCCTGGGATGGAGCCCCGCATCGGGCTCTCTGCTTGGCAGGGAACTTGCTTCCTCCTCTCTCTGCCTGCCTCTCCTGCCTACCTATGACCTCTGTCTGTCCAATAAATCAATAAAATCTTTAAATAAATAAATAAATAAGTTGGGGGGAAAAAAAGTAAAAATCAGCTTCATGGAGATTTAATTCCTAAACCGTAAGAACCGCCCATTTTCAGTTTGTAATCCAATGGATATTACATTTGCAGACTTGACAATAATGACCAGAACATTTTCACAGCCCCAAAAGGAACCTTGCGTCCATTAGCAGTTACTCTGCGTTCTGCCCTTGGCCTTAGGAGAACACAAACCTACTTCCTATCTCCGTTCCGGTTATTTCACATACATGGAATCCGATAGTGCACGGTCTTTGCTGCTGGCCTCCTTCATTCAGGAAAAGGTTTCCAAGGGTGACCCACACTGTAGAATGTACCTGGGCTTCACCCCTTTTAATTGCTGAGTAATATCCCAGTGCATGTGAATGGATGGACCTCATTTGTTCACACACGTATCAGCCGATGGGCGCGTGGGTTGTTTTCACCTTTTGGCTATTACGAACAATGCTGCTAGCAACATTCATGCACAAGTTTTTGTGTGGACGCGTGTTTTCATTTCTCTCAAGCATACGCCCAGCAGTGCGACTGCGGGCTCATATGGTAACTCTGTATTTACCATTTGGAGGAAATGTTTTCCCAAGTGTTTGCCACAGCAGCCGCACCATTTTTCCAATCCCACCAGTGATGATAAGGAGTGCAAATGTTCTCCATCCTTGGTAACACAATTGTCCTTTTTTTTTTTTTTAAGATTTTATTTATTTTTTTGACACAGAGAGAGAGACAGTGAGAGAGGGAACACAAGCAGGGGGAGTGGGAGAGGGAGAAGCAGGCTTCCCGTGGAGCTGGGAGCCCATGTTGTGGTCCCGGGGGGGCTTGATCCCAGGACCCCGGGATCATGACCTGAGCCAAAGGCAGACTGTTAACGACTGAGCCACCCAAGTGCCTACCCACCCCGCTTAAAGATTTTATTTATTTATTACAGAGAGAGAAAGAGAAAGTATGAGGGGGGGAGGGTCGTGAGCAGGGAGCCCAATGTGGGACTGGATCCCAGGACCCCAGGATCATGGCCTGAGCCAAAAGCAGATGCCTAATTGACTGAGCCACCCAGGTGCTCCCCCTTTTTTTTCATTATTGTCATTCTAGTGGGTGTGAAGTGGTATCTCATTGTGGTTTTGATTTGCATTTCACAACAGACTAATGATGTTCGGGCCAATTTTCATGCATTCATTGGCCATTTGGTTATCTTTTTTGGAGAAATACCTGTCCAAACTTATCACCCCAAGCCCATATTGTTTTTAAAACCTAAGTTAAGCGGCGCCTGGGTGGCTCAGTCGTTGTCTGCCTTCAGCTCAGGTCATGATCCCAGGCTCCTGGGACTGAGACCCACATTGGGCTCCCTGCTCAGTGGGAAGCCTGCTTCTCCCTCTCCCACATTCCCTGCTTGTGTTCCCTCTCTCGGTGTGCCTCTGTCAAATGAATAAATAAAATCTTAAAAAAAAAAAAAAAAAACTAAGTTAAATCACATCATTGTCTCTTCAGTCCACCAGGGCACTGTCCCTCCCATCCCTGTCAAGCTCACTGAATTCTAGTCATACTGGTCTCCTCCAAAATATTACTCAAGTAAGCAAAATCCTTGCCCATCTGAGGACCTCTGCACCCTCGCTTCTTACTAACTAGGTCGTCTTAACATTATTTTCTGAAGTCCCCTGTCACCTCCTCAGAGACACCTTTCCACCCCACCCAAAGTAGCCCTTTCCCCCATTTAATTTCAAACACATCGCCTGTCTATTTCTTTCACCAAGCTTGCTGCAAACTAAAATTATTTTTCTTCTTACTTGCCATCCCCCCCCTACTTTAACAAAAACTCCTCAAGACCTGAGACCTTAGGCTGGGTGTCTTATTTACAAATAGATCCCCAGGACTAGCATAGTGGCAGGGACATAGTAAGTGACACAAAACAGATCTGTCTAGTGGGTGAATGAATGCATCGCCTCCTACGCCAGGCTCCTCAACTGCAGGCGGGTTGACAACACTGACTCCATCTTGTCCCTGTCCACATAATGACCTCCCTTGGGGGTACGTGTTCCAGGCCTCTGGGAGGTTCACATGTGCCCTGACTGGAATGCGGGAAGGCTTTTTCTGATCTCCCTGAAGTTGTTTAGATAACTAGAAGAGGTAACATAGTTTCTTCCCCACCTTCTTTTGGCACACAGATGGCACCACGAGATCTGTTAAGTGTTTGACCTCACGATCCCCTCTGTATATCCCCTTGCTCTATAAAATCTATGGCTTAAGATCAGGACTTTGCAGAGAACAGCTACACAGCCCAGGATCCTCAGCCACCTGATCCCCCGTCAGTGTTACCCTGAATGAAACTAGTAAACTGTATGGAGTCCCCAGTGTCAAAATACTTGCTCAGGGCACCCAGGGGGCTCAGTCGGTTAAGCATCCACCTCTCGCTTTCCGCTGTCATGATCTCAGGGTCGTGAGATCAACACCCTCATCAGGCTCTGATCAGCTGGGAGTCTGCTTGGGGAGTCTCTCCCTTGGTCCCTTCCCCCACTCGTGTGCACGTGCTCGCTCACTCTCAAATAAATAAATATTTAAAATAAAAGACTACATTTATGGGAATGAGCCTGAGTAACGTATACAATTGTGGACTATATGGCCCACCTGAAACTAAGAGAACTCATGTGTTAATTATACCTTGACAAAAATTATTTTTAAATGCATAGGCCTTTGGGGACGCCTGGGTGGCTCAGTTGGTTAAGCAGCTGCCTTCGGCTCAGGTCATGATCCCAGCATCCTGGGATCGAGTCCCACATCGGGCTCCTTGCTCATCGGGGAGCCTGCTTCTCCCTCTGCCTCTGCCTTCCATTCTGTCTGCCTGTGCTTGCTCTCTCTCCCTCTCTCTCTCTGACAAATAAATAAATAAAATCTTTAAAAAAAATAAAATAATAAAAAAAAAATAAATGCATAGGCCTTTGATTCGGCTAGCCCACTGTTGCACAGAAACACTTGCACACATACGTCCATGCTCCCTGCAGCTCTGATGCACAGGAAGGAGTAAGAACCGACTTCAATGTCTCTGCGGAAATCATTACCTTACACAGTACACGGTATACAATAAGATGCTACGCAGTAGTTACAAAGAATAAAATAATTTGGTAGTATTGTTATGGAAGGATAGCGAACACATATTGTTAAGTAAAAGAGAGAAAGCAGTGTCATCCTATAGATGAGAGCAATCCTATTTTATAAGCAACAACTATGATGCCGTGATGTGAATGTCTCTTCAGCAGATGCCTGAGTGTGTGCCACGTGCCAGGCAGCACTCTAGGGACCAAGATAATCCCTCAGGGAGCTGACATTTGACAGAGGAAGGGACAAACACACACACACACAACTTTGGCTTAGCCGGGGGGAGGGGTGTTGAGGGGGGCACGGCAGAATGACTAGCTGGGGACAGCAGCGCCTTTAGCTACAGCAGGATGGCCTCTCTGAGATGGTGACACACAAGGTGTTCAGAACGGAAGTATTAAAAACAATGTGGCCACGTGCCAAATACTCCCGGAGAAACATTCCAAGAGGGTGTGTCAGGAACAAAGGCTGTGAGATCAGAAACGAGCATGGCACATCCACAGGCAGAAACTCAGCCAGCGTGGCTGGAACAGGTGCAAAGAGGTCAGAGGGTAGCACAACCAGGTCGCAGACCACCTTGCAAGCCTGGCTGAGTTTGGGTTTTATTGGAGTGTAAAAAAGAAGCCAAGAGAGAGTTTTAAGAGGGGACACACACATCAACAGAATTCCGTTTAGAAATACTGCTCTGGCTGCCTGGTAGAACGGATAAGTTTACAAACCTACATACAAATATCTACGTAAATGCATTTGAGAAGGTCTGGAAGCACGCACCCCGCATTGTTCACCAGGACAGGAAGAGCAGGATCGGGGGAGATGTACATGGGGAGAGAGGGACAAAATGGGCAACTCACATTTTTTTCACATATGTTCCTACTGTTGGAGTTTTTCGTACGAATACACTCATATATCCTGAATAAAGGGTAGTCGCCCCTGAAGATGTTCCAAGGAAGCTCTTGAACATGCGATGACTCCCAGGGAGGCACAGCCTTGCACTCAGTGCTCCCAGAGCCGGTCCACAGCCTGCCAGGGAGGCGGTTCTAGGACAGCGGGCAGATAAGGTGTTTGCTCACTGTTCCCCTCCTACCAGAAACCCCTTTGCCTTCTCCACCTGGCAGATCTCTTTCCATTGTTCAGCACAAGGGCTCCAGGGTCCCTGCCTGCCCACCCTGGGGAGCTGCCCTGCCTATCTCCATCCGCATACATCTACCACATCTCTTTCGGATCTATGTTCTAGTCCTTGGTTTCCTAGAGAACTCCTCGAAGGCCAGAACTGTCTCTTACCTACTTCTGTATCTGCGGCATCTGGTAGAGGGTCCCGCCCATAGCAGCTGCCTTACAAATACGCCTTCAGTAACATTTTAAATCTTGGTTTCTGGCTACGTCAGCACCAGACACAAAGCTATCCACTTAGTTCCGGACTAGACCGCTGTCTCTATCCACACTTTGGGCGTGAACTGACCTTGGGAAGCTACCCTGTTAAGAGCCAAAATGGAGGTAAGAGACCGCTGGTATGGTCTAGACTTGCATTTTCACAAAAGGCTTCACAGGGAAGCTGTGGGAAAGAGAGTTCTGGACTAGAATACATGTGAATAAAAGCTTCATCCTCCACTTGTGAAGAATCACAAAGCATACTAGCAAACCTGAAGCCCTTTGAAGTCCTGTGGTAAAGAAACCTTCTAATCCAATGTCCCCCACACTGTTATACTTAAAGAACGCTTTTTTGTTCCATACCTATTAAATCTTGCAGAATACTAACAACTGCGGCTAATGTTTACTGAGCACCTACTATGTGCCAGGCGCTATAGTGAGGCTTTTTTCATTCCCCTCATTTCACAATTGGAGAAACTGAGGCCCAGAAAACTTAATAATGTGCCCAACGTCTGAGGATTAGGTTCTAGAAAAGCCCGGGCTTGAGCCTGGACAGTCTCACTCCAGTTGGGACATAACCTCAACTGCTATGCCATCTAGCGCCCCAGGATACAGTTGGCTGAATGTGGTCCGGGAAATGCTAATCCAGACACAAACAGGGTTTTGAAAAGCTTCAGTACAAATACACTGCTTTGCCTCTCTGGGCTCTTCCTGCGGCTGTAAAAAGTTATACAAAAATACTCCACTATAAATCAAGGTCAAATCCTAAACCAGAATGAAACAGACTACTCTGCACGGCCTGACTCAAGTCTAAAAATAAATTACTGAATGAGTCCATAATTCAACTCAAACTCTAAGCATCTTGTGTCCCTCTGATGCCAATTTATCAGGTCAGAACTTTGAACGCTGATGATTTTTGGAGGCATTTATATGACACAGTAAAGACCGAGCCATACCTTTTGTTTCGTTGGTGTTTCAGGTTGGTAAATTCAAGCAAAACTGTGACCAATAAAAGTATATACAGGCCTAGAAATAAATTCTAACATTGATGGTCAGTCCATGTTTGCCAAGGAAACCAAAACAATTCAGTGGGTGGGGTGGGGGTGGGGAAGAGTCTTTTCAAGAAATGGTACTGAAAAGCGGGTCTCTACATGCAAAAGAATGAGGTAGGATGCCTTCCTGACACCATATTAAAAAATTAACTCAAAACAGATCAAAGACCTGAATGTGAGAGCTAAAACCATAAAACTTATACAAGAAAACATAGGAGCAAGTCTTTGTAACTTTGGATTAGGCAAACAATCCTTAGATATGAAACAAAAAATACAAATGACCCAAGGAAAAAAAACAAACAGGGGTACCTGGGTGGCTCAGTCAGTTCAGGGTCTGCCTTTGGCTCAGGTCATGATCCCAAGGTCCTGGAATCATGCCCCGTGTCAGGCTCCCTGCTCAGTGGGGAGTCTGTTTCTCCCTCTCCCTCTGCCTCTGCCCCGCTCATGCTCTCTTTCTCAAATAAATAAATAAATAAATAAATAAAATGTTTAAAAAAAAAAAGAAAAGAAAGAAAGAAAAAAAAAGAGAGAGAGAATGCCTGCGTGGCTCAGTTGGTTAAGCATCTGCCTTCTGCTCAGGTCATGACCCCAGGGTCCTTGGATTGAATCCCGCATCGGGCTCCCTGCTCAACAGGGAGTCTGCTTCTCCCTCTGATACTCCCCCCACTCATGTTCTTTCTCTCTATGTAATAAATAAATAAAATCTTCAAAAAAGAAAAAAGAAAAAAAAAACACGTAAATTTAACATCCACATAAAAACTTTGGTTTTCAAAGGACACCACAAAGAGATTAAAACAACAATCCACAGAATGAGAGAATATATTTGCAAGTCATCTATCTGATAAGGGACTTATCATCTAAAATATGTAAAGAATTCTTCGTGTGCCTGGGTGGCTCAGTCAGTTAGGTGTCTGCCTTCAGTTCAGGTCATGACCCGGGGGTCCTGGGATCAAGTACTTCATCAGGCTCCCTGCTCCCCAAAGAGTCTGCTTCTCCCTCTGCCCCTCCCCCTACTCATTCTCTCTCTCTCTCAAATAAACAAACCTTCTTAAAAAATAAAATATATAAAGAACTCTTAAAAATTAGCAATAAAAATATAAATAAACCAATTGAAAAAAATAGCAAAAAAAGATAATTCTCCAAAAAACAAAAACAAATGGCCAAAAACACAGAAGAAGATGCTCAAATCATTAGCCATCAGAGAAATGCAGATCAAAACCATGATGAGATACCCCTTCACACCCACTAGGATGGCTAGAATAAAAAGGACCACAAGTGTTGGCAAGGGTGTGAAGTTGGAAACCTCACACATTGCTAATGAGAATGTCAGATGGTACTGTCACTTTGGAAAACAGCTTGGCAGTCCCCAAAATGTTAAACAGGAATTTACCGCATGACCCAGTAATTCTTCTCCTAGGTTTATACAACCTATACATGAAAACGGACATTCATAAAAAAAAAACCTCATACATGAGTGCTCACAGCAGTATTATTCTTAATACCTAAGAAGCAGAAACAAACGAAGTGTCTACCAACTGATGAACAGATAGACAAAAATGTGTCATGTGCATACAGCAGAATATTACTCAGCCATGAAAGGGAATGAAGTACTGATTTGTGCTATAAAAGAGATGACCCAGAAAACACAATGTTGCATAAAAGAAGCCAATCACAAAAGACCACATAGAGTACTATGTGAAATGTACGTGAAATATACACAAAATGTTCAGCACAGGCAAATCTACAGAGCTCTAAAGAAGACAGCAGCTGCCTAGGCAGCAGGGGAAGGAGAGGGAAGGGGTAGTGACTGCTCATGGGTACAGGGTTTCTTTTGGGGCTGTTGAAAGGTTTTGGAAATTGACTACAACTCTGGGCACAGACTTAAAAACCACTGAATTGTACACTTTAAATGGGTGGAGGGTATGTGAATTATATCTCAATATGGCTGTTGTTTTTTACATCGTCCTCGGGGAAGCACATCATCTGTAACTGCTAATGGGTTTTAGTGAACGGTTATGGAACTGGGGCTTCAGTTCCCAGAAGCAGCGACTTCACTAGAACGAAACAGAAATACCTCACACACTGCTCCTTTGGCTGCGTCCTCACCATGTGTTGTTAGGTCTTCTGTTAGACCTCATTGTACTCCTTCCTCTGTTCCTTTTCAGCACTTATAACAATCCGTGCTTATCTTTGCTTGTGAGATTCTTTGTTTAATGTCTACTCTGTGAGCTCCATGAGGGCAGGACCACTTTGGTCATCTCTGTATCACTTACGTCCTGTAGCATCCAACAGTCGGTTCTCAGTTATTTGCTGAATAAATGCATGTCTGGCACCCAGTCAACCAGGTCTGGTTAGACTCAATATTTTCTCCTGTTACCAGGAGACTCATTGTGTGATGCCTCACTAGCTTACCAGCTGAGTCTGTTTCACTCGGGGTTTTACCAGGTTGAGCACCAAAGGAACAAGCATGGACCTGTGCAGGGGTGAAGAGAGAGGAGGGAGGGATGTGGTGGGGGGGGCCAGAAGCAGAAGAGTAGGGTAGGCGCTGACAAGAGGAAGGCACAAATGCACAGGCAGGAAGACAAACTTACTTTTCTAGGTTGACCATCTGCTTCACAGCTTCCACAGCCCCTGGGAGAGGCTCCAGGTCAAGAAAAAAATTTTCTGATTCCCATATGCTAATGGCCTTCTCCTAAGAAGACGAGAGAGAAGTGGGTGACCTCAGGGGATTCAGCACATTGCCTCACCACAGAGACGATGGCACAGCTGGGAAGAGCTGTTGACAAGAAGAGTGTGAGCCTTCCACATTTCCCCCCCCCCCTGCAAACACACACACACACCCAAGGTCATATCCTGGGGGGAGCACATGTGTGTTCCAGCCCCTCTCCAGGGGGTCTGACTTCTGCAAGGATCCAGCAGAGACCAGCTAAGGGATCAGGAGCTATGGATTCCAAAGCCTATTCCTTGAGGCACGGCTAGAGCTGTCTGGGACCAAAAGCAAGTCATTGTGAATCGTGTGCTTGCTTGATTCTCATGGCCAGAGGCATCTCAGGGCCTCTGAGGTGGACCAGGTCTTGCCATGGCACTAGAGTCCTTAAGTTCAAGAGCTGGAGAAACTCAGAGATTCTTAAGAGCTCCGTTGTGCTATGTGGGGTAAGGGGGCCCAGGAGCCGAGTGGAAGGCCAGATGAGCAGAACTCCAGGTTCCTTCCCCACGTCAACTGGAACAGCTCTTATATCTGTTTTCCGCATTGGCATATCATCATTGGTATATCATTAAGTACTTTGTTTAAAAAGCACTCTACTGCTTTTAAAGTCTGAAAGCCAAAAACCCAGACCCTCATTGTTCATATGAGAAAATCAAGGCTCTGAATGGGGAAGGGATTTACTCAATGCCACAGAGCAAAACATCGCTGAGAGCTGAACACCATCTCCCAGCTACAAAGCTACAAGGTTCTGCCTTATGTCACTGGGCTAAAATCGAGTTTGCAGAATGTTACACTTTTCCAGGCCCAGGACAAGGGGAGGGAAGACAGACCCCCAGATTCCGAGGAACGGGACCTAAATCCTATGTGGGCAGCTGCGGGTGTCTCTGCCAGGCCAGAAACCGCACACTCTGGAACAAGCACCACCACCATGTCCCCCTTAGAGGCGGAGTGCCCTGAGATCACACTGGCATTATGTCTGCGAGCTATGTGGGCTGAAGCAAATGAGCGGTGATTGCTAATAGACGGTCTCTCTTGTTTGGCCGTCACCTCCCACAAGGGGCAAGAATCGCTATCCCATTTTACTGATAAGGAAAGAGGCTTACAGAGGATTGTTTACAAGGCCACTTATGGGTGATACTGTCAGAACTTGACTCAGGGCTTCTGACTCACAGGAAGGCAGTGGGGCCCAGGGGAAAGCATACATGACACGGGATTAAGTCAAGTACTGCATGGCCCCAGCTGCATGACCTTGGCCTCACTGTCTTTCCTCAATAATCAGCATCCCAGCATCCCCTCCCTCCCTCCATCACTAACTTGGCTCTGAAACCCTGCTCAAGGCACTTCCTCCCTCTGGGCTGAGTTCCTCAACTGTCTTAACACTGCGGGATTCTAAGTCGGTTAAAATGAGCTTTGCCTTCCATCTCTGCTCTCATTACCTCTCCGAGCCCTGACAAGATCAAAGGGATACCAATAGAGTGGTATTTTGTAAAGCAGAAATGCCTTCATAATTAAGGTGGGTTGGTGCATCAGTTGTTTTTAACTCTAGGTGCTGGGCCAGCTCAGCCAAGGGGAGACCCAGGGATGTCTACTGGGAGCTTTGCTGGGAACCAAGGGGATGTGTTCATCTATGAAAATCTTGCAATGTTCCCAGGAGCAGAACTGCCTCCTTCATGTCCCAGAAGAAGAACACTGCCTCCTTCGTGTCCCAGGAGCCCCTTTCCTTTGCCTCGCCCTTAGAAAATGGTAAATTGATCTTCTTAGATGTGGAGTCTGCATGTCTGTGCAAAGGACTACAAAGGCTTCTGTCCTTTTCAGAGTTGGGGTGGGCTTTATGTCCTCACCTCAGTATACTCCTGGGAGGGAATGAGGTGCCTGGACTGCAGTACTGTGTACTGTTTATACACCAACACCCACATGGAGCAGGGGAGTCTGTTACTGAGGCTACAGAAACCACGAGGGTATTCTCTCCAGCTTGAAGTTGGTAATTGGGTGTTAGAGCTTGGAGAAGCGAGCACACAGAGCTCTGGGAAAGTCACCTTCCTCAAGTACCTGGTGGTGAGGAAGAGCCGTGGCACTTGATTTTCTTTTTCACGCTTGCCTCCCAATTATGGTTAAGTTACCTTTTTTAAGTCAAAAGAAATGCCACTTGTTAGAGCAGGACAGAGAAGAGGACTTTGCGGGTGGGGAAGCCTAAATGTGCTGGGGCAGGCAGGCAGACTTGGGTTGGAATCCTAGCTACGGGGCTTGGGACTAGTTTCCTCATCTGCATAATGAAGATAACAATGTCTGCCTCACACAGGAGACAATGCAGTCAACCTGTGGTACAAATTAGGCTCGAATATCATCATCATCAAGTTTCTGGTGGTGACCCTGGGTAGGCAAGCAAAGGATGCCGGAAAACACCCGCCTCTTTAAGTTTGTGCAAGGTGAGGGGGCCTGGGTGGCTCAGTGGGTTAAGCCGCTGCCTTCAGCTCAGGTCATGATCTCAGGGTCCTGGGATCGAGCCCCGCATCGGGCTCTCTGCTCAGCGGGGAGCCTGCTTCCTCCTCTCTCTCTGCCTGCCTCTCTGCCTACTTGTGATCTCTGTCTGTCAAATAAATAAATAAAATCTTAAAAAAAAAAAAAAGTTTGTGCAAGGTGAAATCCCGTTCCTTTCCCGAAATAGTTTCAACTCAAAAACTAAGCCATCTGTCTAGAAACAAGCCTGTATATTTCCCCTCCATCCATCCTGGACTCAGCAAAGCACAGCAGGAGTCAGGGGGATGTGGTGGGCTCAGGTTCAGCAGGGCCACCCAAGCAAGGGGGTAAACCAAGGAGTTGAACCCTCCCCATCTTGACCACTGACTCATTGTGTGACGTCCAGAAAGTCACTCAACGTCTCTGGGCCTCAAATACCACTGGGAGCTATGCATTCATGGAAAAAGGACAAAAAAGAACGGCAAAGACATCAAATTCGTGAGGATGAAGAAACGGGCGTGTGACTGTGGCCGGGGTCAAAGAGGACTTTACTTGTAACGTTTATTTCATTTAAAGAATTTCAGGACTTGCGGCCAAAAATTAAAAAGTCAGCTAAAGACAGAGTTCGTATTTTACGCTTCGCATTCTCCTGACTTTTGAGAAGCCCTCGATGACAGCCAACAGTTCCCGCGCGCGGGGCTGCGCAGGGCTGCGCGGGGCGCAGCGCCCTGAGTCCTCCCCGGACCCCTCCCCAGGCCCCCCTGTCTTGCGAGAGGACCACCCCCGAGGCTCGAAGAGGTGACCCACCCAAGGTCACGCGGGCTCCCGGCCCAGGACCGGGAAGGAGGGCCGCAGTCCCGCCGGGCTCGACTGGGCTCGGGGCCCCGGAGCGAGAACAGCGGCTCCGCCGCGGGTGACGAGCGGGGCCGGGGCGGGGGATGCTCACGCTCAGGCCGGGCTGCAGGCGGCCGTACTGCTCGGACAACCAGAAGCCGCGCCGGTCCTCCAGCGCGATGAAGGGCTGGTCGGGGAAGCGCGCGCGGAACTTCCTGAGGAAGCCGCCCTCGAAGTCGGCCAGCACGCCGTCCATGTCCACCAGCACCCGCAGGGCGCGGCCGCCCGCCCGGCCCGCCGGTCCGCCGGACCCACAGCGCCGCCCCGCCGGGCACGCCGCGCCGTGGGGCCGCCGCGCACACCAGCCGCCGAGACGGATCATGGCCCCTGGCGGTCGCTCGCCGCGGGCGCCGGAGCCTGGGCCGCGCCACCCCGCCGCGCCGAGCCCGGAGACATGACAGCGGTGGGGGAGGAGGGGAAGAAACCCCCGCCGGCCCGGGCGCGCGGGGAGCGCGAGGAGCGCGGGGGGCGCGGGGCGCTCGGGGCGCGAGCGCGCAGGCTCTGGCCCCAGATCGAGGCTGCGGCACGCGCCCGGGCGGAGGCGGGGCTCGGGGGCGTGGCTTTGGGGACTGTCCACAGTCCCAGACTCTCCACTAGCATCTTCTGCCTGGACCGTGGGCCTGGGCGCCCTCATCCCACTGCAGCAGCGAGGCTGCGGGAGCCGTGCCCGCTGATGGAGCAAGGCTGTGTCGCTGAGCACTTACCGTATGGGGCTGCGGACAAAACGGACAAGGTTCCTGCCATCCTGGAAAGTCCCTCTTAGAAGAGGAGACAGGCGAGAAGCAACCAAGCGTACAAAACAGGCAAAAAAGATGACAGTAGTATGAAGGAACGAAAACAAGGACGAGGTTCACTCGGAGAGCCTCCCTGCTTTATAGTGAACATCTGGGGAGAGACTGATACTAATAGGACAAATAAATACCTTGCAAACATCATGAAGCCCCAATAAAACTGGTGATTTTCAAATAAATCTATAAACATATATTGTTTAGTATTGATTGCTTTGAGTGCCTTCTTTTTTTTTTTAACAGAAAAGAAAAAAAAAAACAAAAAGCAGGATGACATGACGTTGGAGAGGTGGGGAGACAGGCAGGGCGCTCAGGGACGGCCTCTTGCAGGAGGGGATGCTGGAGCAAAGACATAAATGGTGAGAAAAGAGGATGCAAGAACCAAAGAGACCTAGGGGTCCAGACAGCTTGAGCAGCAAGATCCAAGGCCTCAGAGAGTGGAGAGGCCAATGAAACCACAATTTTCATTCTTATATTTCTTTGGCGCAGTCTTGCTGAACATCTCCTATGTGCTCGGTAGTGGGTATCAAGCGGTGAACAAAGTCCCCACCCTCACGGACAGACAGTTTTGGATCTGTCCGAAACTATGGTGAAGGAAGGGTAGGGAAGTGCACTCTCAGGCCAAAGAGATAATGAAGGCCACAAGAAGCAGTGTGGCACAGTTTGAGAAGTATTTGGGGACGCCTGGGTGGCTCAGTGGGTTAAGCCTCTGCCTTCAGCTCAGGTCATGATTCCAGGGTCCTGTGATGGAGCCCCGCATCCGGCTCTCCGCTCAGCAGGGGGCCTGCTTCCTCCTCTCTCTGCCTGCCTCTCTGCCTACTTGTGATCTCTGTCTGTCAAATAAATAAATAAAATCTTAAAAAAAAAAAAGAAAAAAGTATTTGGGCTGTGGTGTCCCACGGACCCGTGCTCCAGCTGAAGCACACAGTAGGTCTTCAGCACCCTCGCACAATGGTTACTCTCATGGAACCAACTGGATTCAAGGGAAGAGACCAAGTGTGATTCATCCCTGCATCCTGAATGAATGAATGAATGAATGTGATTCTGGAAGGAACCTTTTCTGGTTATTCTCTGACCACCTAGCTAAGACTCCCCACTGTGTTTCTCCATCTTGATTTTATTCTTTAATTATGTCACCTTGTTTTTCTTCTTAATTGTATTATGAAAGTTTTCACACAGATGAGTTGAAAGACTTGTATGAGGAAGATATGTGTACCCACCACCTGGATTCTGCAGTGAACACTTTGCTGTATTTGCTTTACCATACATCAGTGCGTCTCCCAATCCCTCCATCAGCCCATCTTACTCCTGGAGGCATTTCAAAGTAAGCTGTAGACATCAGCATACTTTACCCCTAAGCACATCAGCCTCTATAGCTTAAAGCGAGTTCAATGTATTTTTTTAAAGATATTTTTAAAAGATTTTATTTATTTATTTGACAGACAGAGATCACAAGTAGGCAGAGAAGCAGGCAGAGAGAGAGGAGGAAGCAGGTTCCCCGCTGAGCGGAGAGCCCGACGTGGGGCTCAATCCCAGGACCCTGGGACCATGACCTGAGCCGAAGGCAGAGGCTTTAACCCACTGAGCCACCCAGGTGCCCAAGTTCAATGTATTTAAACATAAATTTTACAAGTGAAATGCACAAATCTTAACTTCGCCATTCTGTGACTTTTGACAACCATCTCCTGAGGGATGCATCCTGAGGAAGATGTGGAACAACGCTATCCAGATACAGTAGCCACTGGCCGTATGTGGCGGTTGAATAATTAAAAGGTGCCTACTGCAGCTATGGGACCAAGTTTTCCATTTTAGTTACCTTTAAATAATTTAAATAATCCACATGTCTGGTCAGCATGTCAAACAGTGAAGCTGTAGAACATCTCCATCTTCCCAGAAAGTTCCATCCCGCTTCTTCTCCTTCAACCCCATCTCCCACTGTTCTAATTTTTTTCACTGTGGATGAGTTTTGCCTCTTACTATGAGTGGCATCCTATGCTGTGTACTTTTTTGTGACTGACTTCTCCCACTCAGCATGTTTTTGAGTCACTCATGTTATTGTATCAGAAGTTTCTTTTATTGCTGAGTTCTATTTAAATGCGTGAATATATGTCAGCTTGCCCATTCTCCCATTGATGGGCATCGAGCCGTTCCTAGTTTTGGACTATCATGGATATAGCAGCTATGAATCATACAAGTCTTGGTGTGGATTTTTTTCTCTCTTGAGTAAATACCTAAAAGTGAGATCATTGAGTCCTAGAAAAAGGTATGTGTTTAGTTTTTATAAGAAACTGCCAGAGGGGCATCTGGCTGGCTCAGTCAGTGAAGGATACAACTCTTGATCTCGAGGTTGCGAGCTCGAGCCCCACATTGGGTATAGAGATTACTCAAAAAAAAAAAAATCTTAAAACAAACCTGCCAGATATTTTTCAAACCGGTTGCACCATTTTACACACCCACAAGGAATGTATGAGAGTTCTGTTTGTCCCATATACTCACCAACATTTGATGCTGTCAGTCTTTTTAGTCATTCTGGTGGGTGTGTTGGTGGTATTCCATTCCATTCTATTTTGCATACATCGCCATGTTTTTTATTTCTAAAGTGGTTTGCTTTAGGGGTGCCTGGGTGGCTCAGATTGTTAAGCGATTGCCTTCAGCTCAGGTCATGATCTCCAGATCCTGGGATCAAGCCCCACATTGGGCTTCTGGATCAGCAGGGAGTCTGCTTCTCCCTCTCTCCCTGCTCCTGCTCCCTCCCTCCCTCTCTCTCTCTCTGTCTCAAATGAATAAATAAAATCTTTTAAAAAATAAAATGATTTGCTTTATTGTTTACTTATGGGTTTTTATTTTTTGTCTCTCCTTTAGAATGTATGTTGCATGGGGATAATGTGTGTTGCATGGTGTGTTTGGTTATATGTCCCCAGTGCTTAGAAAAGGGCCTGGCATACAGTATGTGTTCAATAAATTCATTTGTGTAAGTATTCAACAAATAGTTTTTGTGTGCCTTGAACACAGCAGATATTGCTGATCTCATTTGATAGGTGACAACACTGGGACTAAGGGACAAGAGATACAGCCATGTTCGAATAGCTGATAATAAATGGTAATCAGAGCTAACATACAAATGCCTACCTACTCTTGTGTCAGGCACCATCTAGGCTCTTTGTGTGAATTGTCCGACTTAATCCCACAAAGTTGCCATGAAGAATACTAATATTAACCCATTTTAAAGGATGAAAGCGCTGAAGAACTGAGAGATTAATAATTGCCCCTTGGTGTGGTCATTTGAAACAAATGACTTCAATATTTCTTCCTTCAAGAAATGGAGCCGAATTCCTGTGCCCTTAGATATGGGCTGGATTTACTTCAGATCAATACTATGGTGGAAATGATGGTTTGTGACTTCCAAAAATAGGTCATATAAGACATTGTGACCTCTCTCTCTCCCATTTCTCTCCCTGCCATGCTTGTGGACACTCAAGCAGGCCCATGGTGAGGTCTTCATGTTAAGGAACTTGGACCACCTGCCAACATCCAGAGAGGAACGGAAGTTCCCCTGATGGTCATGTGAGCAAGCCATCTTAGAAACAGACCCTTCCGCCCCAGTCAAGCTTTCAGATGATGCAGCTTCAACTGGTATCTTGACTATACTCTCATGAGAGACCCTGAACCACCCACTTCATCTGCTCTCACTTTTGTAACTCAGAAATGGTGAAATAGCAAATGTTCATTGTTTCAAGCTTCTAAGTTTGGGGGTAATTTTTACACATCAATAGCTTGCAAATACACTAGGTCACCAGCAAGCATTAGAGCTGGGATTCAGTTCAGTCCAGTCAGACTCCAATTGACACAGTGGACATAATGACGTCTACCTTTAAATGAGTGTCACCCATGCACCAGGTTCCATGCAATGGTCTCTCTCTATTAGTGACTTTGATTGGAGCCTGGTGCCTGATGTTTGCACTGCAGTGCAGTGACTGGGGACTGCAGGCTCTGGACTTCAACCACCTGGGTTTTAATCATGATTCTGGCACTTACCAGTTATGACATTTTGACATGTCTTTAAACAGATTTCCTCATTTGCAAAACGGGAATAATAGTAGCACCTGTCTCCCAGGGTTCTTGTGGAATCACATGACTTTTTAAGCTTACAGCATTCACAACGGAGTCCTGTACAAAGTAGACACTCGGTGTCTATCAGTTGTGTTACCTTGAGAGTTGTTGATCTTGTGTTACCTGATACTTGATTTCTATCAAACGTGATGACCTACACACAGTGTACAAGCACTTTATTTTGTTGTATCTTCACGATGACCCTATGAGGTAGGCATCATCATTTCACAGGGTAGACATAGCCTCAGAGAGGTGATGTAACTTTTCCCAGGTCACACAGTTAGGAACTAACACATTTGACATGTGATTCAAGCCTGTATGACTTCAAACCAATCCTTCCCATCACATGATCTTCCAATCTCTGCATTAACCTAGATTTTCTGCTAACTGGTTAGGGTGGAACAGAGAACTGCCAAGGGTTCCTGGGTGGCTCAGTCAGTTAAGCGTCTGACTCTTGATTTCAGCTCAGGTCATGATCTCAGGGTCATGGGATTGAGCCCAACATGGGGTTCCGCACTCAGGAGAGAGTATGCTCGAGATTCTCTCTCTCTCTCCCTTGGACCCTTCCCCCTTCTCTCTTTCTAAAATAAACAAATAAACCTTTCAATAAAAAAAAAAAAGAACTCATATTTATTGAGGGCTTGCTGTGTACCAAAGGCTTTCCATATGTTCTCTCTTTCACTCACAGGCCAAAGCTGTGATTCACTACATACTTCCCCAGGTTCCTTCCTATGCTTGGCACACAAAAGGCATGCAAAAAGTTCTTCTTGAATTAAAAATAGCCCAGAGTGTACAAGAGCTGATTTTTATGATAAAAAGGATTATTTCGCCCTATGGGTTGAGGACAAAACATTGTCTTTGGATAAAATAGATAAGGATCTCCTGACTGCCACCCCTACCCTTGAGCCTGTTCTTCTTCCACTGTCCAGGCTACTGTTTACTGGGGATCCCACCATGCCAACATGGTGTCCACAAGAAGAAAGCTTAACGTCTCCTTGGTGGTAGCAGGGCAGAAGCTTGGATCTGCCCACTGTTCTTGCTCTCTCCACAGGGTATAGCTTCTTGTACTTGCCCTGATCCCTAAGTTGGTCTACTCTGAGGTTCATGTGACCCCCTTAGCCTTTTGGGGTGGTCTGCTTGCCCCAGCTCCTGAAGATTGTGGTCCTGGCCTTTTGACTCTTCACAAAGTCCCCACATTGCAACCTCCATGTTCTAACCACTCTGCTTGCAGCACTGGGCATGTGTAAGTCACAGCATAACCTGTACAAGACACTATCTCAGATCCACTTAATGCTAGAGACACCTCCCACAGATGTTGCAGGCCTGCCAGTGAGGGGCTACATTGACCCAGGCCTCAGTTTACATGATCTGTCTCAGAGAAGGCTTAACTTCTTCCCTGTTGATGCCAGGGGAACTCTGGGAACACTGTGGTTTCTAACCGACCTGCCCCTTGAGACTTCTGACTCAGGGTGAGAAGAAGCAAGGGCCAACATCTGACTGCTTCCCTATCTAATTTTCCTCTCAAGCTCCTGGTTCTGGAAGATCTTCCCATAGCTCCCTAGGTATCTAGAAACTCCCTTTGCATGGAGTTCTCTCCAAGGCATAGAATACCATGCTTTTCATTTGATATAGAGAGAGAAATTTTAGAATTTAGAAATCTTAACCTGGGTTAAGAGGGAGAAGCTAGTTGACTGAAAAGGAAAGCGGTGTCAGGGTATATTTCAAATATGCCCTGCCCAAGAAAAAATAAAGGACTTCATCACAATTTTATAGCTTTTGTGCTTCAAAAGGGTCTACCAAGAAAGTAAAAAAATAACCCACAGAATGAGAGAAAATATTTGCAAATCATATATCTGGAATAGGACTTTTATTCAGAATACGTGAAGAACTCTTACAACTTCAGAGTAAAAAGACAAATAACTCAATCATAAAATGAGCAACATGAATAAATAGACATTTCTCCAAAGAAGGTATGGCCAGGAAGCACAGAAAAGACACTCCACATCATTGCTCATTAAGGAAATGCCAATCCAAACCACAGTGAGATACCACTACACGCCTACCAGAACAGCAAAAATTGAGAAGACTGGAAATTCTGAATGCAGCAAGCACATAAAGCAACAAGAAATCTCACACATTACTGGTAGGCTTGTAAAATGGTACAACAGCTTTGGAAAGCAGTTTGGCACTTCCTTGAAAAGTTAAACTTAGTTATTATTTGACCCAGAACTTCCATTCCTTTGTATAAATCCAAGAATATGCAAAAATCATATTCACACCAAAACTTACACATGGATGACCATAAGAGCATTATGCACAATAACCAAAAGGTAGTAACAACCCAAATGCCTATCAACTGATGAACAGATAAACAAAATGTGGTATATCCATGCAATGGAATAGTATTCAGCCTTGAAAAGGAAGGAAATTGTGACACGTGCTACAGCATGGATGAACCAAGAAGACATGATAAGTAAAAGAAGCCAAACATTAAAGGTCACAAATTGCATAATTTCAATTATATAATGTCCAGATTAAGCAAATCCATAGAGATTGAAAGTAAATTAGTTGTTGCCAGGAGATAGGAGCATGTAGGAGGGAATGGCGAGTGACTACTAATGGGAAATCAATGTCTTTTTAGCGTGAAGAAAATGTTCTGGAATTAAGTAGTGATGATGGTTGCACAGCCTTGTAATATACAAAAAACAGCTGAATTATACAACTAAATTGTGAAAGGGTGAAAGATTATGGCATGTGTGTTATATGTCAAAAACTGAGAAAAAATATACTATGTACTGAGTATGTATGTTTCATAGTTTCCTGAGATATGAAATAAGTAGAAGATACCATGACATTCATTGTCCAGTTTCTTCTTACATAAAAATTGAAGGCTCAAGATTTTATTTTTTTTAAAGATTTTATTTATTTATTTGACAGACAGAGATCACTAGCAGGCAGAGAAGCAGGCAGAGAGAGGAGGAAGCAGGCTCCCCACTGCGCAGAGAGCCAGACGCGGGACTCAATCTCAGGAACCTGAGATCATGACCTGAGCCGAAGGCAGAGGCTTTAACCCACCTAGCCACCCAGGAGCCCCAAGGCTCAAGGATTTTAAATACTAAGATATTTGGGGGTTGATTAGCTGTTTTGTTTTAGAATTTTAAAAATTATTTTTGCCTTTTTCCTCATCTTGGGAGAAAATTCATTTTTTCACCATTAAGAATCACGTTAGCTATGAGCTTTTTGTAGACACTTTTAAAAAATCTGATTAAGCAGTTCCTTTTTCTATGCCTAGTCTTCTGAGAGTTTTTTTTAATCATGAATGCATGTTGAATATTGACAAATGCTTTCTCTGCATGCATCAGTTTATATGATCATATAGTTTCTCTCCTTCAGGCTGTTAATATGATGGGTTACATTGATTTTCAAACAATGTACAACTCATGCATTCCTGAGATAAACCCGTTAGTCATTGTATGACTTTTTATCTATTGCTGAATTTAATTTGCTAATATTCTGTTGAGGTTTTATGTGCCTATGTTCATGAATGATATTATTCTGTAGTTTTCTTGGAAGTTTAAGTTGTTGATTTAAGAACTTGTTTTATAATACAATGTGTAATGCCATACTATTTTCTCTAAGCACTGCTTTAGCTGCATCTCAGAAATTTTGACATATTATATTTTAATTTTCATCCAGTTCAAAATATTTTCTGGTTTCCCTTGAGACTTCAACTTCAACCCATAAACTGTTTAGAAGTGTATTCTTCCGTGTCCAGGTACTTAAAAGTATCCATTCTTGATTTCTTCTTTAATTCCATTATTTAAAGAACATACTTCGTATGATTCCAATTTGTTTAAATTTGTTAAAACCTGTGTTATGACCCACTATATGGTACGTCTTGCGGAATGTTCCATGTGCATTTGAAAAGAATGTGTATTGTGCTGTTATCAGATAAAGTGTTGTATGAAATATCAATTAGATACAGTTGTTTGATGGTGTTGTTCAGTTTTTCTGTTTCTTTTTTTTTAAGATGTTATTTATTTATTTGTCCAAGAGAGAGAGCACAAGCAGGGGGAGCAGTAGGCAGAGAGAGAGGCAGGATCCCCATCGAGCAGGGAGCCCGATGTGGGACACATTCCCAGGACCCTGGGATCATGACCTGAGGCAGAGGCTTAACCCAATGAGCCACCCAAGCGCCCCTTGGATCAGCTTTTTAATCCATTTGGACAATCTCAATTCTGTAATATGTGTGTTTAAAACATTTATATTTAATGTAATCGTGCATGTGATTGGATTTAGACCTACCATTTCATTATTTGTTCTCTGTTTGTTTCTTCTGTTTTTCAATTCTCTGCTGTTTTATTTCCCGCCTTCTTTTGGATTATTTGACATTTTTATTATTTTTCATGTTTCTATTGAGTTTTTTTTAGTGGTTACAATATATACTCCAGGATTACAATACTTATTTAACTTTTCATATACTACTAGGAATAAATATTTTACCAGTTCAAGTAGAATATACAAATCTTATCACTATTTGGTCCATTTACCCTCCCCTTTTCTGTTGTGGTTGTCACATTTTACATCTACAAACACTGGAAACCCCATCAGATCTTACTATACATTTTCTCCATCATGGTAAGTACACTATTTTTTTTAAAGATTTTATTTATTTATTTGACAGAGAGAGATCACAAGCAGGCAGAGAGGCAGGTAGAGAGAGAGGAGGAAGCAGGCTCCCCGCTGAGCAGAGAGCCCGAGGCGGGGCTCAATCCCAGGACCCTGAGATCATGACCTGAGCCGAAGGCAGCGGCTTAACCCACTGAGCCACCCAGGCGCCCTGGTAAGTACACTATTTTGTCCCCATCACCTATTTCCCCCATCCTGCAACCAACCTCCCTTCAGCTAAGAGTCTATTTCTTGGTTTCTCTCTTTTTCCTCTGCTCATTTGTTTCTTAAATTCCACATATAATTGAGCTGATATTGTATTTGTCTTTCTCTGGCTGACTTCCATAGCTCAGCATTATACTCTCTAGCTCTATCCATGTTGTTGCAAATGGCAAGATTTCATTATTTTTATGGCTGAGTAATATTCCATTGTATAAAATATACCGCAACTTCTTTACCCATTCATCTATCAGTGGGTACCTAGGCTGCTTCCAGAGTTTGGCTATGTAAATAATGTTTCAATAAGCATAGGGGTGCACAAAGCCCTTTGAATTAGTGTTTCTGCATTTTGGGGGTAAATACCCAATAGTGAGATTATTGGATCAAAGGTTAGTTTTATTTATTTTTTAAGATTTTATTTATTTATTTGACAGAGATCTCAAGTAGGCAGAGAGGCAGGCAGAGAGAGAGGAAGGGAAGCAGGCTCCCTGCTGAGCAGAGAGCCTGTCGCAGGGCTCAATCCCAGGACCCTGGGATCATGACCTGAGCTGAAGGCAGAGGCTTTAACCCACTGAGCCACCCAGGCACCCCCTATTTTTATTTTTTTGAGGAATACCCATACTGTTTTCCACAGTGATTGTACCAGTTTGCATTTAACCAACTGTGCAAGAGGGTTTCTTTTCCTCCACATTCTTGCCTACACTTGTTGTTTCTTGTGTTGTTGATTTTAGGAATTCTAACAAGTGTGCAGTGATATTTTACTGGAGTTTGGATTTGCATTTCCCTGGTGATGAGTAATGTTGAGCACCTTTTCATGTGTATGTTGGCCATTTAGATGTCTTATTTGGAGAAATATCTGTTCGTGTCTTCTGCCCTTTTTTAAATTGGAGTATTTATTTTTTAGGAGTTGAGTTGTTTCAGTTCTTTATATATTTTGGATACTAGTTCTTTATCAGATATGTCATTTGCAAATGTCTTCTCCCTTTAAGTAAGATGCCTTTTAGTTTGGTTGATTGTTTCCTTCATTGGGCAGAGCTTTTTATTTTGATGTAGTACCAATAGTTTGGTTTTGCTTTTATTTCTCTTGCCTCAGGAGATATATATAGAAAAATGTTGCTATGGCCAATGTCAGAGAAATTACTGAGTGTTCTCTCTTCTAGGATTTTTACGGCTTCAGGTCTCACATTTAGGTCTCTATAATCCATTTTGAATTTATTTTTGTGTATGGTGGAAGAAAGTGGTCCAGTTTCATTATTTTGCATGTAGCTGTCTAGTTTTCCCAATACAATTTTCTGAAGAGACTGTCTTTTTCCCATTGTATATTCATTCCCCCTTTGTCAAAGACTAACTGACCATATAGTTGTTCATTTATTTCTGGCTTTTCCATTCTATTCCATTGATATAGGTGTCTATTTTTTATGCCGATACCATACTGTTTTAATTACTACGGCTTTGTAACTTGAAGTCTGGAATTGTGATACCTCCAGTTTTGTTTTGTTTTTTCCAAGTTGTTTTGGCTATTCACAGACCATATTATAAATTTGGTTTTCAAACATTATATATATTTTAAAGAATCTAAGAAGAAAAAATTTAAAGCATTTAAGAAAAAAAAAGGCTTTACCTAGATAGTCACCATTTCTGTTATTCTTCTTCATTCCTACCTTTTCAGGTTTCCCTCTGGTATCCCTCCCTTCCCTTCCATCTGAAGAACTCTTTTCAGATTTCTTTTTTTTTTTTTTCAAAGATTTTACTTATTTATTTGACAGAAAGACAGCGAGGGTAGGATCACAAGCAGGGGGAGTGAGAGAGGGAGAAGTGGGCTTCCCACCAATCAGGGAACCCAATGTGGGGTCGATCCTAGGACCCTGGGATCATGATCTGAGCCAAAGGCAGACACTTAACAACTGAGCCACCCAGATACTCCTCAGATTTCTTTTATATCAGGTCTATATGTGATAAATTCTTCATTTTCTTTCTTCCAAGAATGTCTTTAGTCTGTCTTAATTCTTGAAAGGTATTTTTGTGGGATGTAGAATTAGGTGTTTGCAGTTCTTTTCTTTCAGCACTTGAAAAATGTCCCACATCTTCTGACCCCCATGTTTTCTGATGAGAAATTGGAAATTATTTTAATCATTCTTTCCCTATATGTAGTTCTCTGTTACTCTTTGGCTGCTTAGAATATTGATTTTGTCTTTTATTTTCAGTTGTTTAATTGTGATGTGTCTGGGGATGGATCTGTTCATCCTGTTTGGAATTTGGTGAGTTTCTTCAATCTGTAATTTCAATCTGTTGCCAAATTTGGAATGTTTCAGACCATTATTTCTTCAAATACTTTTTACACATAGTGCTTTTCCTACTGTCTTTCTGGAATTCAAATGACATAAACGTTAGACCTTCTGGGTATTGTTTTACAGGTCCTTGTGACTTTTTTTGTTTTTAGTTTAGTTTTTTTTTCTCTCTCTCTCTCTGTTGTTCAGCTTAAACTGTCTTCATGTTCACCAACCCTTTCCCCCTTATCTCCATTCTATTAGTCATCCAATCTAGCTGTTTTTTTTTTTCTTTCAGTTATTGTGTTCTTCAACTCTGTAATTTCTTTTTGGTTCTTTTTGAAATCTTCTATTTCTCTGCCAAACCCGTCTATCTTTCCATTTGTTTCAAGAGTGCTCATCCTTTTTCTTGGAGCATGGTTATAATGAACTTAAAGTCTGTCTGATAATCCCAACGTCTGTGTCACCTCTGAGCTACATGATGACTGTCTCTCCTCTTGTTAGAATTTGACATTTCCGGGGTGCTTGGGTGGCTCAGTCAGTTAAGCATCTGCCTTCAGCTCAGGTCATGATCTCTAGGTCCTGGGATGAAGTCCTGCATCACGGCAGGGAGCCTGCTTCTCCCTCTTGCTCTACACCTCCCTCCCTCTCTCTCTTTCTCTCTTTCAAATAAGTAAATAAAATCTCTTTTTAAGTAATTTGATATTTTCATGGTTCTTAATATGCATGCAATCTTGCATTGTATCCTGAACATTTTGAATATTGTGTTACAAGACCCTGGGTCTTATATAAATCCTATGGAAAATGTTGATTTTGTTTATTTGTTTGTTTGTTTGTTTTACTTTGCTTTGTTTTAGCAGGCCATTGACGTGCTCTACACGTTAGCTCTAATTCTCTATTTTCTACCAACTTTTTGGGAACTACAACTTCATTAGCTCAGTTTTCAAAGCTGCTACAGTGCTGTTCAGATCTTCCTGTATGTGCACCACCTAGTTGTCAGTCTCAGACCTGGGAGGTTCTCTACCCCATAGTTCAATTTCCAAAATTTTGGTGTACAGTTTAGGGTGGAATTCACACATGCATTACTTGGAGGTGAGATCATGAATTCATACACAGCTTTATGGGATCACTTTTTTGGTATCTATGATTTCCTTAATACCTTCCAGTCTCAGGGGGATATCCCTTGGTGTAGTTTGCTTCATCTATTTTGGGTTTGGGGTTCATTGAGCTTCTTGAATCAGTAGGATTATAGTTTTTATCAAATTCAGAAAGTTTCCAGCCATTATTTTTTCAAATGTTTTTCTGCTTCCTGACCACAAGGACCCTAACCCTATGTTGTCAATTCTATTGTTATCTCTATGTTATGCATGATTGGAGTCCCTCTGGTTGGGGAAACAAAGACACATCATAACCAAATTGCTCAAAACTAGTAATAAAGAGAATATCTTAAAAGCCTCCAGAAAAATAAAGACACATTATTTACAGAGGAACAAAGATAAAGTTGACAGCAAGCTTTTTGTCAGAAATATTGCAAGTGACATTTAAGAATGGGAAAATGATATGAATAGACATTTCTCCAAAGAATATATACTGATAGCCAAAAAGGATATGAAAAGATACTCAGTTTCACTGATCATTACATAAATGCAGATCAAAACCACAATGAGATACCATGTGAGAGCCATTAGGATGGCTATCACAAAATTTATTTTTAAAATAGAAAATAAAAAGTGTTGGAGAGGATATGAAGAAATCAAATTTCTGTGCACTGCTAGTGGGAAATGGTAGGGTAGTACCTCAAAAAATTAAAAATAAAATTACTGTATAATCCAGCAATTCCACTTATGGGAATATATCCCAAAGAATTGAAAGCAAGGACTTGAACAAGTATTTGTACACCCATGTTTAAAGAACATTACTAATAATAGCCCAAAGGCAGAAGTGATCCAAGTGTCCATTAATGAATGAGTAAATAAACAAAAGGTGGTATATCCATACAATGGAGTATTATTCAGCCTTTAAAAGGAGGAAATTCTGACACCTGCTACAACATGGATGAACCTTGAAGACATTATGCTGAGGGAAATAGCCAATCACAAAAGGCCACTCAGTATAGGATTGGGTTTACAGCAGAAAATCGGCAAACCTACAGAGATGGAATGTAGATTACTGGGTGCCAGGGGTTGGGGGGGGGTAGAATTAGGACTAATTGTTAATACATATGTGGTTTCCTTTGGGAGTGATAGAAACACTCTGAACTTAAATAATGGTGATTGGTTGCACGACACAGTGAATATACTAAAACCCACTGACTACACTAAATACACTAAAATAGTGAATTCCATTAAATGAATTATATATTTGTCTTTAAATGACTATAAAACAGATAAAAGAAAACAGCCTCTTATAATGTATAAAGCTTCAAGGAAAAATTCACAATTATTGTCAGAGATTTTTAAATATCTATCAAAAACTGATAGAACAAGTAGACAGAAAACCACAAAGGATATGAAAGCCTTGAACAGGGGCGCCTGGGTGGCTCAGTGGGTTGAGCCGCTTCCTTCGGCTCAGGTCATGATCTCAGGGTCCTGGGATCGAGTCCCGCATCGGGCTCTCTGCTCAGCAGGGAGCCTGCTTCCCTCTCTCTCTCTCTCTCTCTCTCTCTGCCTGCCTCTCTGTCTACTTGTGATCTCTCTCTGTCAAATAAATAAATAAAATCTTTAAAAAAAAAAAAAAAGAAAGCCTTGAACAGTGTTGTCAACCAGTTTGACCTAATTAACATTTTTATAACACTCTACACAAACAACAGTAATGTATGCATTCTTGTTCAGTGCACATGGGACGTTTATCAAGATAGGCCATATTCTGGACTATAAAAGGATCCTCAACACATTTAAAAGGAACCAAGTCATACAAAGTGTGTTTTCTGAACACAGTGGAATTAAATTAGAGCTCTGAAAAATCTCCAGGCATTTGTAAACTAAAAACACACTTCTAAATGTCCATGGAGCAAAGAATAAATCAAAAGAAAAATTAGAAAGTATTCTAACCCGAATGAAAATTGAAATACAACATATCAAACTTTATAGAGTGCCATTAAAGCAGTGGTGATTACTAAAACAGATATTTCATTCAAGAAGATCTATAGATGCCAATATGCACACAAAAAGAGGCTCACCCTCCTTTGTCATCAGGAAAATGGAAACTAAATCCACAATTAGATATCACTCCATATCCATTAAAATGGCTAAAATTAAAAAGACTGGCTATAGCAAATGTTGACAAAGGTGTGGAAGAACTGGAACTCTCATATACTGCTGGTAGAGAAGAAAAATTGTACAAACACTTTAGAAAACCTTTTGGCAGTTTCTTAAAAAGTTAAATGTACAACTCTCTTACTATCCATCTATTCCGCTCCTGGCTTTGGACCCAAGAGGAAAAAAATATGTTCATATGAAATTTTGCACATGGATATTCATAAAAGCTTTATATGTAATAGCCCCAAAATGGAAATAACCCAAATGTGTGACTACATTGTGCTACATAAAATGTCACATATCTATATAATAGAATATTATTTAGCACTTAAAAAGGAGCAAACTAATGACAAATGTAAAACATGGGTAAGTCTTAAAGTAATTATGATGAATAAAATAAACCTGACAAAAAGAATATATACGGCATGATTGCATTGATATAAAATTCTAGGAAATGCAAACCAATCTATAGTTATTGAAGCCAATTAATGGTGGGGAAGAGAGAGATTACAAAAGGTCACTTTTGGGGGTGATGGATATATTTACTCTCTTCATTGAGGAGATAGTTTTGTAGGTGGGTACATAAGTCAAAATGTTTTATCAATTTTTTTTGTTTTATCAGATTTTTATCAAACTTTAAATGTGTGGAATTTTTTGTAACATATACCTCAATTTAAAAACAAACGTTTAAAAAAAAACAAAAGTTTTATCCAAGAAATGGAAAGAAAGAAAATGTAAGTGAAATGGAAACAATATTCAGATTGTTATTCAACATTGCTAAGTCTTGTTGTTGTTGTTTTTGTTGTTATTGTTGTTGAGTCTTCAATTAGTTCATCCCTTGAAGTTCCCAGGGACATGGGTTGGTAAATTCCCTTCTAAAATTAAAACAGCTTAAATTCTGCTTTCTGTCACTTGCGACTCAAGAGTGCTAAGTAGTACAATCCTAACCTCTGAAAGAATAAGATGCAGCCTAGAGAAATTAAGAAAAAAATCCCATTTACAATTGCACCCAAAATAATAAGATACCTAGGAATAAACCTAACCAACAAGGTGGGAGACCTGTCTTCTGAAAACTATAACACATTGATGAAAGATATTCAAGACAACACAAAGAAATGGAAAGACGTTCTATGTTCATGCATTGGAAGAATAAATATTATTAAAATGTCTATACTACTCAGAGCAATCTACACATTTAATGCAATCAGTATCAAAATACCAACAGAATTTTTAAAAAATATATTTTATTTATTTATTTATTTATTTATTTGTCAGAAAGAGAGAGAGAGAAAGCACACAAGCAGGCAGAGAGGCAAGCAGAGGCGGAGAGAGAGGCAGGCTCCCCGCCAAGCAAGGAGTCCAACGCGGGACTTGATTCCAGGACCCCAGGATCACAACCCAAGCCAAAGGCAGCGGCCCAACCCACTGAGCCACCCAGGCATCCCCCAAATGAATTTTTCACAGAACTAGAACAAACAATCCTAAAGTTTGTATGGAACGACAACAGACCCCAAATAGCCAAAGCAATCTTGAAAAACAAAGCTGGAGACACCTCAATCCTGGACTTCAAGTTATATTTCAAAGCTGTAGTAATCAAAAAGCATGATACTGGCAGAAAAATAGACACATATATCAACAGAACAGAATAGGAAACCCAGAAATGGACCCACAACTGTATGGTCAATTAATCTCTGACAAAGGAGAAATGAATATCCAATGGGAAAAACACAGACTCTCAACAAATGATGCTGGAAAATTGGACAGCAATATACAAAAGAATGAAAGTGGACCATCTTCTTGCACCATACACAAAAATAAATTCAAAATGGATTAAAGACCTAACTGTGAGACCTGAAACCATAAAAATTCTAGAAGGGAACACAGGCAATAACTTCTTTGACATCAGCAAATTCTTTCAAGATATGTATCCTGAGGCAAGGGAAATAAAAGCAAAAATACACTATTGATATTACACCAAAGTAAAAAGCTCTGCACAACAAGGAAACAATCAACAAAACTAAAAGACAACCTACTGAATGGGAGAAGATATTTGAGAATGATGTATCCAATAAAGGGCTAGTATCCAAAATATATAAAGAACTGATATAACTTGGGACCCTGGGTGGTGCAGGGCTTTGGGCTTCTGGCTCTTTGTTTCTGCTCAGGTCATGATCTCAGGTAGTAGGATGGGGCCCAGGATGGGCTCCAAGCTCAGGGAGGAGTCTGTTGGGGTTTCTCCTTCCCATTTCCTCTGCCCCTCCCCACTCTCTCTCTCTCTCAAATAAATAAATTATTAAAAGAAAAAAACAACAACAACTCATACAGCTCAACACCTAAACAAATAATCCAATTTAAAAATGGGCAGAGAACATGAACAGACATTTCTCCCCAGAAGACATCTAGAAAGCCGACAGACACATGAAAAGATGCTTTTCATCACTTATCGTCAGGAAAATGGAAATCAAAACTCCAATGAGATATTATCATGCCTGTCAGAATGACTAAAATCAACAACGCAAGAAACAACAGGTGTTGGCGAGGATGCGGAGGAAAAGGAACCCTTGTGTCCTGTTGGTGGGAATGCAAAATGGTGCAGCCACTGTGGAAGACAGTATGGAGCTTCCTCAAAAAGTTCAAAATAAAATTACCTTACAATCCAGCAATCACACTGGATATTTACCCAAATAATTCAAAGGTATACAGGCCCCCCGATGCTTATAGCAACATTATTTACAATAGCCAAGATATGGAAGCAGCCCAAGTGTCCATTGATTGATGAATGATGAAGAAGATAAAAATGAATACTATTCAGTTATTAAAAAAGTAAAATAAAATTTTGTTGTTTGTAATGACCTGGGTGGAGCTAAGTGAAATAAGTCAGCAGAGGAAAACAAATACCGTATGATTTCACTCATGTGTGGAATTTTTAATCAATTTGTGGATTGGATGTATGGAACTGTTGAATTACTATATTGTACACTTGAAGCTAATATAACACTGTATATAACTAACTGAAATTAAGGGGGGAAAAGACTGGGATGCAGCCTAGAATGGAAACAGAATGTGGGTGCAAGGAATTAGAGGTATCAGTTACCTTTTGGAACTTTAAAAGTAGAAGTGGAAGGAAAGGAGAGTAGGTCCTCCAGAAGATAGCTAGGAAAGCTCTTGACTGACCTAGCTGTATACAATGCACAGCTTGTTTGGATGAGCTTCTACTGTTAACATACAAAGGTCATCCTGCTTTGTAGGATCTCTGTGATGTTGGCATGTGCCATCACGAAAAGGAGCCTGGACTGGGATTCTGGCAATGGCGGTCATCTCTGCCACAAGTGTGCTGTGTCACCTTGGGCAAGTTACAGCTCCTCTCTGGCCTTCATTGACTCATCAGTAATAGGAAGGGGTTGATGAAATGATCTAGACGAATCATCTTCAATTCTGTCCATCTTTCAAACAAACAACCAAACAAATCAATTCTGCATTTGGCGGTGGGTAGAAACTTGGGCCTGCTGAAGTGATGGAAGAAGGATGGTGAACCTGGGAATATAAGATGTGTTGGAGCCAGTAACTTAGATCACTATATCGTAGGAAATGAAGAACTGTTGGAAAGCAGATTACAAGGTAGTAGGGCATGTTTTTGTTTGGGTTCTTTCTTTTCACCCTCTCACCACCCATGCTCAGTATACTCCAGCTGCTGTGGAGGGTTGCTACTGTCCCACTGATGGAAACTGAAGGCCTTTTCTATCCCCACATTTCCAATTTGCTTGATGTGCACAGTAAATGGAAGTTCAGGCTCTGGAGTCAGACGGATATAAAATCTAGTTCTGCCAGTAACAAACTGTGTATCTTGGCCAAGCCCCTACATCTCTCTGAATTATCAGTTTCCTCTTCTGAACAATGGAGAATAAAAGTTGTATCAAATGATGATAGGCTAGGTTAAGTTGCAGCAAAAGTCAACCTCCAAATCTCAGGAGCCTAGTCAAAGTTTATTTCTTTTTTTTTTTAAAGATTTTATTTATTTATTTGACAGAGAGAGATCACAAGCAGGCAGAGAGGCAGGCAGAGAGAGAGGAGGAAGCAGGCTCCCTGCCGAGCAGAGAGCCCGATGCGGGGCTCAATCCCAGGACCCTGAGATCATGACCTGAGCCGAAGGCAGCGGCTTAACCCACTGAGCCACCCAGGCGACCCTCAAAGTTTATTTCTCACTCATTGTGATAGGCAGCCTCTAAAATGGTTCCCAGCAAGTGCTCCCTTCTTGGGGTCATCCTTTTGAAAAATCCCTGCTCATGGGTATGGGCTGGACCTAGGTTACAAAAAAAGGTAGGACTTCAGTATTGCTGCTGCTTCTACTTCTTCTTTCTCTCTCTCTTTCTTTCTTTCTCTCTCAATCCACTTGCCATGGTATAAGTGGCCTTATGAAGAAGCCCAAATGGTAAGGAACTGAGGGAGATCTCCAGCCAACAATCAGAAAGCAGCTGAAGTCCTGAAGCCTGTGAGTAGCTGAGTCTTTCCAATAACCACATGATGACATTGGAAGCCAACGATCTCCCTGCCAAGCTTTCAGATGAGACCACAGTCCAGGACAACACCTTGATTGCAGTCTTGTGAGAGACTTGAGGTAGAGGTACCCAAAAAGTTACCCAAGAGGTAAGCTGTGACAAAATTTTTGATCCACAGAAATTGTGAGATAATATGTTTCTGAAACACTCCATGTCAATCCTCTAAGTTATGAGATCATTTGTTACATAGCTACATGTCCACAGTGGTCTGAAAAGGAGTGCTTGACCTACTTTAGTCAAGGACCCATCCTGTTGGAGGCTCCATCTCAACCCCCTCTTCCATGATCACCCCGACAGAGGAGGAATTGCACACCAACTCTCAAAACTCCCACCCCAAAAGCATCACATACCACTTCTATGTGTGTTTCATTGGCCAATGAAGTTACACAGTCACACCTAACTTCAAAGGAGAGTGGAAGGAAAATAAATACAATATTTGTGAATAGCCCCTATGTCTCCCACAATAAAATCTGCCTTGAAGGATTTTTGCGGGGACCATTAAAGTGCTGTATCAGGATGCTTGTGGCTACACATAAGAGAAAACGCCATGGGAACTTAAATAATAAAAGTTTAAACAATCAAGGGAATTTTTTGACTCATACTTTTTGGCAAAATATCTAGAGGCAGGATTATTGCAGGTAAGACATCCAGTTACTCAAAGATGCAGAGGACTGATTTCTTTGCCTCTCTTCCCCATATTTTGAGATATTAGTTCCATCCTAAACCTTGCTCCCCTCAGAGCTCCATAGTGGTTGCCAGAAGCCAGAAGATTCCCTACTCAGTCAAGCAGGGAAGAGCAGTCACAGGAGTCCTAAGCTTTCCACTGACTGGATCAGCCTAAGTCATATGCCCAAGGTGCCTTAAAGCAAATGGTGATGGCATGTAAGGATTGTTTCCCCGGGTCATTTGCTCAGGTCTCCAAGTCAGTTTCCCCAGAAACACATGGATCTCCAAGTAGAAGTGGAGTATGTGGATAGTGCTTACACAAGTGCCTGATATTGTTTTTTCTCCGTATTATCTGCTCTTCCTTTCCTATTTATTTATTTATTTATTTATTTATTTATTTTACTATTCCCTTCTTTGAAGTTTCTTCACTTGATAAAGCTATTTTCAGTGAAGGGCATGTGGCTGGCTCAGTTGGTGAGTGACTGATCAAATGACTCTTGATCTTTGGGTTGTGGGTTCAAGCCCCACATTTGGTGTAGAGATTACTTTAAAAAATTAAATAATTTAAAAAGCCATTTCAGTAATGAATTTGCAAATATCTACTGGATTTGAAAATGCTTTGCAAATTGAACACACTAGACAAATCTCAGAGATTATTACTATTGTTATCGACAAGCAGTATTCAACTGAGATACACCAGCATCTTCCTCATTCACCGTATTTTAGTCACAGTGGCATTTTTTTTTTCTTTTCCAGAAACACACCAAGCTTATTTAGGTATTAAGATCTTTGTATACCATGTTTGTTTCTCTTTCTTTTGAATTCTATTCCCCTGGATTTCTTATAACTGGCTCCTCTCATCCTTCAGACTTCAGAATATTTCCTGACCTTCCTATATTCAATCACTATGTGACTTTCTTCATAGCATGTATCAATTACCTGAAATTATTTTGTTCATTTGCTTGTTTAGTGTCTTAATCTTCAAACCAGAATTTTGGGTAGGCAAGGACTTTCTGTCTTGTTCAGGACACATCCCCAGCATCTAGCACAGGACTTGACACATATTAACCACAAAGGAGATGTGTGTTCAAAGAAAAAAGGAACAAATGATTAAATGTAACATCTCCACCAACTGCTGGGCCTCTGTTTGTTGTAAGGTGTGTCTCAAGTAATTGCCAGATTTTACAAAAGACTAGCTTTAAAAAAGACACAAAGAACATATTCAAGGCTATCCTTGTAAGCACATCTCTTTTAGTCACTTCATTCTGGAGAGGAAGAGAGATGGGTAGAAAGTCTTAGGCGTTTTGAAATGAGTGTAATTTGTCTTGTGGCTCCTCTGTTTCAATTTAGCGTACATCAGAATTATCTGTTTATTTACCACCTCAGAGTTTCTGGTGCGTAAATCTTGAGTGGGGGTTCAAGAATTTGCATTTCTAAGAAGTTCTCAGATAGTGCTGATGCTACTGGTTGCAGAACTACGCAGGGGAACAGCTACCACAATCTAAATGGACAACACATTTTAAAGTAGGATTAGTATCTGCGGCTATTTTAAATTACTGTAGTGCTTTACTCCTCTGCAACATTTTTTGACTTTCACTAAAATCCATGTACATCCACAGACGTGTGTCCGAAAAGTCAAAATATCTGTCTTGTGTGTTGCAAGATCAAAGATTCAGGGCCAAATGCTGCCATAGAACATTCAGGGTCATTTCCATCTTAGAGTGCATGTGTTAAAACCATTCATCTAAATATGTCCCAAATTCACCAATTTATTTCAATCCATACTTTCAAGATAAAATTATTATTATATTTCATGTTGACTACTATAATATCTTCCTAAATGGCTCTCTAGCATCATCCACGTGAAGCCAGACAACCTTTTCTAAATACAAATCCAATGATTCTACTTGTTTATATAAAACTCTAATTTCCTGATCTTCTCAAGGAGAAGTCCAGTATCTTTAAGACAGCTGACTTAATGTGGTCGCTGTCTACCGTGTAGCCCCATCTCATACCACTCCCCTTCAACTCTCAGTTCGTTGATGTCAGATAGCAAACTGCCTCCCACCACAAGGTCTGACCATATGCTGTTTTGTCAGGAAAATTCTATTTCCCTTACATTACTAACTCCTAGTCTTTTTTCAGAGCTCAGCTGGTATCATTTCTTCAAGAAAGCCTTTCCTGTTGTTCCCAGGCTAGGTCAGTTTCTTCTGTTGCCTGATCCTATGGAACTTTGTTCCATTCCTTCAGAGCACTACCCTCTTTTTTTTAGGTCTTTATTTGTTCATTATCTTCAGGGAAGAAGGATCATGGCTGTTTTTACTCACCAGTGTATCCCCAGCACCTAGCACAGCACATTGCTTATGCTCAATAAATGTTGGATGAAATTTATTTATTTTTAAAGATTTTATTTATTTATTTGACAGAGAGAGATCACAAGTAGGCACAGAGGCAGGCAGAGAGAGAGGAGGAAGCAGGGTCCCTGCCAAGGAGAGAGCCCTATGTGGGACTCTATCCTAGGACCCTGAGATCATGACCCCAGCCAAAGGCAGAGGCTTAACCCACTGAGCCACCCAGGCGCCCGATGTTGGATGAAATTTAAAATGTATGCTTATGTGCTCAGTCCCTACTATGCACGAAACGCTATGGTAGGCCCGTAGAGGATACAGAGATGAGTAAGACAGATGCTCGAATTTAAGGAACTCCATGACAGTTAAGAGCAATTGATATGGTGTGGACTTTGGAAACAATTTTCTGCTACAGACTGGATGTGCCTATATGAGAGGAACAAAGTGCTTTGGGAGTCAACTGGAGGAAGGATAGATCAATTCCAGACGGGGAGACTCATTCATTCAACATATACCTTAAATGAAAACGCAGTTCTCACTCTGTGCTGTGCACCGTTCTAGGTGTTTTCCGTGGCTGAGGTCATTGTAAGAATCTTACAGATGAGGAAAACAGGCAGAGGACGGCCAAGTTACTTGTCCAAAAGCACACAGCCGGTAAGTAGTAGGAAAGGGATTTGAATCCAGGCTACCTGCCTGGTTCCAGTCTTCATGACAGGAAGAGCCTCATGGAAGAGGTGGGAGTTAAGCCAGGCTTGAAGGATTTGGCCGGATGGAAAACGGGACGGCCATTCCGAGCAAAATCCGAGAAATATGAGCCTAATTACAAGTTTAATTTCTTCCTTTGCCCATCGCCCCATTAAATACCAGGAGGAATTTCACAAGCACACGGGGTAAAAAAGAAAAGGAAAAGAAAGCGAACCTCCGGCTAAGGGGAGAAGCGGAACTGTTTCCATGGGAACGGTAACTGGTTCCCAGGTAGGTGTGCTCTCGCGGTGCTTGAGCCGGCGGAAGTGACGTCCGGCCGCTGTTGAGGCCCTGTGGAGGATCGGCGCGGCCCCTCCTCCCAGAGCGGCCGCCTTTTCCCGCGTGAGCTGCCTCTGCTGCTCCGGCCGCCGGGGGGAAACATGGCGTCTGCCCTGGAGCAGTTCGTGAACAGTGTCCGACAGCTCTCAGCTCAAGGTGAGGCCCTGGGCCGCCGGGCTGGGCCTGGGCGGGCCCTCCGGTCTGCGGGGACGGACTTGCAACCTCAGCTGCCAGCGCGGAGGGCTGGGACCTCCCTGTTCGTCCCGAGCCTCGTCTCCGGGGCCGGGCTGGGGGTTGCGGCGCTCAGACCACGAAGGGGTCGGGCGCGCTCTCGGTCTCCGTTGCTCTCTCGTCTGCCGCTCCGTGCGCTCGGCGACCTGGCCGCCTCCCATCTCTGGGGCTGGCTGGACCCTCCTCCCCCCGGCCCGGGCCCCTTCCACTCGGGCGCTTCTCTTGACAGTTTTGGGGGCGTGACTTCCGCTGGCGCCTTCCCGAGCGCCGGTTGGCCGTTCGGCCTCCCTTCCCTGTGGTGATTGGTGCACAGCCTCGTCTGTCACGGTGGCGCCTGGCCGCCTCTGGACTAGGCCTCGGGCAGCGGGCGCGAGACGAATCCTTTCTGGGTGCTTTGGCTCGGAGGCTTTCCTTGGCCGGCCCCTCAGCTGCCCGCCCGCGCGCCCTCGGGAAGCCTCCGCGCCTGTTTTAGTCCGGCAGAGTGCCGAGCGAGCTCTCGCTTGTAGGGCTCCATTTCCAGGGGGTGGAATGGTGACCAGTATTACTTAAATGTTCATGCCCTTTGGTTCATTCATCTCATCACCTGAATAGAGAATGCTGGACTCAGAATTAAAGTAATCAGCTGCAGGCTGCGAAGGGCCCTTTAACCACACCTTTTCTTCGTCTCTAAAATAAAAATATGTCCCTACTTTAAAGAGGTGTTGGGATTGAATGAGAGGATGCCTGTACAAGCATTTGAAACAGTACCTATTATATGCGGTGCAGTAGATGCAGTTATAAGTTATGGCTAGCAGCTGTTAACTGTAAAGTTCTAGGAGCTACATGACCTTGGACATGTCACCTTTAATCTCTTGAGTCTCTGTTTCCCTTTGTAAAAACGGGGGAGTGCTCTCACTGTCACTGTAAGTTAACTGATCGGGTATGAAGCCATGCTTAACGAAATATTTCTGCTTTCCCTTCTTATTGATAGAAACGAGGTTCACAGGGAAGGCACAGACTTGCAGTCTCTGGGAATGAAGAAACCGTTCTTTCATTCATTCATTTATGCCACCAACTATTTGGCTTCTGCTTCCTGGGATGTACTATAGCTACTTAGATTTGGGTTGGAATCGTGTCAGTCACTTCCTGTGTGAGCCACTTAATTTCCCTGGGCCAGTTTTCTCACAAAGTGGAACTACTTAGCGTCAAGTGAGATTTCTCTGAAAGCTTTGTATGCTTGCTGTGCAAGTCACTGCTTCAGGCACAGTCCGCCAGGCAGAGATGAACATGATACTTCCACTGCCTGTGGCTTCTGTGCCTCATGCTCACTGCATAGTAAATGTTTATGAGGTTTCTGTTTTTTCTGTTCTTACTCAGAATTTTCTAATGTGGACCTTAAGCAAAGGGAATTTCATAATATCCAGCTTTCTTTGAGTAGAGGAAATCTCATTGGCCACATCTCTGATTGGGCTCATGTCAGAAGCATCCTGAGGCAACATTCTGTTGCTTCTCTCCTTGGCCCACACTAGTTAACTCTCTTGGGATTTCATAGTGACCCAGCTTTTCTTTTAAGTCTCAACTCTGCATTGGTTACTTAATTGGGGGAAAATAATGGACTGAAATGCTTATTTCTGTGTGTTTCATATCATCGCAAGTTTATTTAGAGTAGTGAGTAAAAAAAGGGAGGCAGATTATTTGACTAGAAGAAGCTATTTCACATTTACCAGTGAGATTTGTGATAAAATGATGGCATTTCCCCCATTCAACTTGTGTTATCTTGAAAGATGGTAATTAATTAGATCACAGATTTTTTTTTTAATTTTGCAGTGCATGTGATATAGTATATTTCTTTATTTTGGGTGAAAATGTTAAATTATAGTAGGGAAGCCACAGAAACAAAATTACCAAAGTTCCTAGCTATAGTCACTTGGATTTTAAGTATTATACTATTTAAGTGCTTTTGGGGTTTTTGATAAGGAAAAAAAGTCCCTTGGCTACTAAGTACAAATAGCTGATGTGTGTAGCTTCAAGTTCAAAATGCAAAAGAGAACTATAAAGGAGGAGACAAGAGGTTGTTGCCCGTGGACTTATATAAACCCCATACATGCCAACACCCCCAGAAAGACAGCTAGTAGCGTTTGGAAGTATAGAGTGTGGCCATGGTGTCTGTTATCCATATAACCCATCGAAATCAGTGAGTCTCCCGCAGAGTACCAACTCAGGCCTAATTAGATTCTATACCTTTTGTTAAAACATAACATTTTGGGGTGTGAGAAAAATTAGTGGATCAATTAGGAGATTAATTAACAGGCTGTTGATTGACAGGCTAGTAAGCACTGTATTCTGAAACTGGAGAAATGACACAGCCCATCGGCCTGACTTTATGTTAAATTACTTCACCACCACAACCCCAGGTGATGCAGAGAGGACACAGAGAGAACACATTTTCAAGTTAGCTGGGGGAGAGGGAATGAGATGAGGGTCCAGAGAAGGCCCAGACTGATTGTTGAATGAAGTGTATGAATTGGTAGAGGAAGACCCAGGGGAAGAGTGAAGAAGGGAAGACCAAGCATGGAGAACAGGATGTGTAGAGGCATAAAGGTTAGAGAACATGACACGTTGTGTGAATTTTCTGAGCTTGGTGTGACCAGAGTAGGTGTGTGTGTTGAAAGGGGGAGAGCAGCAGGGGGTAAGGCTGGGGAGGCTCAGGGCCCTGTTAGCCAGCTGAGGGATTATACTTCTTAAAGCATTTGGAGTTATTTGATTGAATTTTACATTTTGGAAAGATCCCACAGGTACCAGTATAGAGAATGGGTTGGAGGAGAGAAAGAGAGAAGCAGGGGGACTGTTTCAAAGATTTATGATATAGTCCAGGCAAGAAATGATAAGGGTCTGAATTAAGGCAGGGGAGAGAAAAAGGAATGGAGCTAAGAGACTTAGGAAGTAAAATTAAAAGTAAAATTGTATTTGGTGACGTTTTGGATACAGAGAGGGAGTTGAGAGTAGTGGTGATAGTAATGTGTACATTTCTGACTTGGGGAATGGAAGAGAGAACGGACAGAACGGGCAAACTTTCAGTGGCCAGAGGGAAATCGGAGGTCTAGTTTTGAGGTCATAGTCAAGGCCATTTCACGTCTCTGGCCTTTCTGAGTCCTCATCGGAAATGAGGGAGCTACAAGAAATCATCATTAAGTTATTTCTTGCTGGGGTATGAAGTCTGTGGTTAGAGTTTCTGTAGTTTCTTAGTGCCGTAACTGAATGATAGTGTTATTCCTGTTTTCCAGGGCAAATGACTCAGCTTTGTGAACTGATCAACAAGAGTGGGGAACTCCTTGCAAAGAACTTATCCCATCTGGACACTGTGCTCGGGGCTCTGGATGTACAAGAGCACTCCTTAGGCGTCCTTGCTGTTTTGTAAGGGGCATCTTCTTTTACAGTTCTGTGCTTGCTAAACCTGAGCGCTCTGCACTTTCTGGCTGTCATTTTTTTGGTGTAGAAAAGTAAACCGTGTAAACAACATTGCGCTCTTTTGCACAAGTATGCATTTAAGTCACCGTAGTTAACATTTTCCTCATCCCAGCTAATCATGGTGTGTTGTATTTTCAGTTTTATAATTTTTCAATTGTTGTTTATGTTTATACACATTTTGAAATTTATTTTTAAAAATCAAACGGCTATCTCAATTGTGGGCTCTATGGTTTGCATGTGTCTGAATACTTTTCTTCACGTAATCTGTCGAATTGTCCACATTTTCTACCTCAAAAAGCAAATAGGGAAGAGTGATGGCACAGGGCACGGTGGGACGTGTTGAGTGAAATTACCAGTGATCCAAAGCAACATTGCTTCCAATTCCCTTCAAACAAGGTCAGGCTGGTCAAGACCAAATTAAATAGATCTTACTTCATTTAGGGTTCCTTGTAACTCTGTGTGCTTGACAGAATTCTTTTTCTCTTGATGTTTTAGTATTACAAATTGGGATGTTATGGTTGTCGTGAAAGTTGAAAACACTGTAAATAAACCCAGAGGAAATGGACTTCAAGCAGGGGTCTAGCTCCACTGGCCCAGCAACTCTTAGGCAAAGATGTGTTAGAATAGAGTTTAGAGAGGAGACCATCATAATAAGTCTGGAGCTGTGGGCTACAATATGGTAGCCATTAGCCGCATGTGACTCTTGAAATGTAAATTCATGAATGTGAACCCTTCGGTTCCACTGGCCACTTGTCAAGTACCCAGTAGCCATATGTAGCTGCTGTGTTGGATAGCACAGGTAAAAGAACATTTCTACCATTGCAGAAGGTTCTTTTGGGATGATGCTGGCAGGTAAAGATTTCTACTGTGTGTGTTTGCTGGTTAAAACTAGATAGCACACGTGTTTTATGCACACACACACTTCCATGTTGATGCGTATCAAGGGAAGTCAAGTACAGGAAAGCATTTCTAAGCTCGAAGGTATATCTTAAAAGAAAACCTGGAGAGAACCCTGAACTTGTTTCTGAGTACCCTGGATTTGAATTATGAGCTTTCAGTTACAAAGTGTGGGGCCCTGGGCTTCATATTTGTACTTAATAAAATGGAAATCACAGGGCCATACGGGCCATTTTTGGAGCCCAAATGAGATCGTTTGAGATACATTTTGACGAGACGTTCGGTTACAGATGCGTGGTGACACTGTTAAGTCGGGTAATAAACACATAGACAGGAGGACAAATGGAAACATGTAGAAGCAGGTGTGTTCAGGCAGTAATATCCATTTCATTTTTCTTGAAGTTAGTTTCAGCAATTCATTTATTTGCAAAAAAGAAGAGCATGTAGTTTACTTGTATGCAGTGCGGGAGCAGTAATAGTGTATCTGATTTCCTCCCCAAACCTGTCTCTGACCCCCTCAGAGTGTCGTTGAAAGGTCCCATCTGCCAAGTGACTCAGGGTGGATCATCCGTGTCCTCCCTCCCCCCCGCCCTTTCTGGCCGTCCCATCGTCCCATCAGCTGGTTCTTTGTTCCAGATGGACCACAGCACCCCGTGACCCAAGGCCGCAGCCTCCAGCCAGTCTGGCGCTCTTAGTCCTTGTCCCCCTTTGGTCTGTCCTCAGAGCAAGAACAACAACAACTGCTTTTCAAATGAGTAAATAGCCCTAAGCGCCTTGGAGCTCCAAAGAAAAATGGTTTTGAAAATTTGGGGGTAGAAATTTATATTCAGTTCCCTCGTGAATATTAGACCACATAGTATTTGGCCTCATTTGAGGGAGTTTTCTATTTTCAAAGTTCTTTTTTAAGCATATTTTTCTCAACCTTTATTTGTGCCTATGTTCTGTGTCTTGATTGTGCCAAGAATTAGGTCAGTGCATTTCTTAGTTTTTTAAAAGATTGTGGCTCATTTACCTTCACCGAGCACTGGAGATAGGCTCGCCTTCTGGCCTCAGTTGCTTCTTCGTTTCCCCATTGAAATATCAGGTTGGATTGATGCTTTTCTCTTTCTTCCAGATTTGTGAAGTTTTCCATGCCTAGTGTTCCTGACTTCGAAACGCTATTCTCACAGGTTCAGCTTTTCATCAGCACCTGTAATGGGGAGCATATTCGATACGCAACAGACACTTGTAAGCTCAGTAACACTTTGTTTACTTCCCACCAAATGCATTTTGCCTGACTAGCCACTGATGTTGTCAACATTTTGTCATTGCTCTCTCTAGTTGCTGGGCTTTGCCATCAGCTGACAAACGCACTTGTGGAAAGGAAACAGGTAAGCAATGTTATTCAAGTACTTCTGGTTACATTTTTTTTTAAGATTTTATTTATTTATTTGACAGACAGAGATCACAAGCAAGCAGAGAGGCAGGCAGAGAGAGAGAAAGGGAAGCAGGTTCCCTGCTGAGCAGAGAGCCCAATGCAGGGCTCAATCCCAGGACTCTGGGATCACGACCTGAGCTGAAGGCAGAGGCTTAACCCACTGAGCCACCCAGGCGCCCTCTGGTTACATTTTAAGACCTAACTTACACAGTGAGCTGAATTGTTAAAGTTCCAGCTTAGTACTGAGCACCCTGGCCAATGTGTGTAGTAGCCAAGCATTGGCTATGGGGACAGCTAGCTCCTCCATCGGGTGAGGCTCTGAGACCCAGGGAGGAGGAGTGCCTCAGGGCAGCCTGCTGCTGCAGGTGGATGTTTCTGGAATTACTATCTTAGCACCTGTTTCGTTGTAATATACTGGGGTTTTGTTTGTGCACCCGTTTTGTTTTAATATGTTTTAATATACTAGGGCTTTGTTTGTTTGCTAGAACTCTTAACTTTTGGTTATGACATTTTAGCTTTACAAAAAAATGGCAGGAATAATATGAAGAATCCCCATGTACCTTTCACCCAGATTCTCCAGATGTTAGTATTATTTTACCGCACTTACTTACCTTTTCTCTCTCTGGTTTTTTGGGGGTTTTTTTTTGTGCCATTGGAAAGAAAATTGCAGATAACGTTGCCGCTTACTCTAAATACTTCAGTGACTGTTTCCTAAAAAGTAGGACATTCTCTTATATAACCAGAATACAGTGATCAGTATCAGGATCCTTTAAACAAATCTACTGATCTTATTCAGATTTTGGTGCTGGTTTCCCTGATGTCCTTTACAACAAAAGAAAATCTCAGATCATGAATTGCATTGGGTTGCCCTGTCTCTTTCATCTGCTTTAATCTGAAACAGGTCTTTGGTCCTTATTTAACTTTCGTGATACTCACAAGTTTTCATTTGGGTTTTTTTTTTTTTTTCTTTTAAATTATTATTTGAAATTGAACTTTCAGATAGTGCTTGGAAGGAGATCAGACAGAAAGAACCATTTGGTGTTTTGTCAGAATATTAAATTGTGGTTTGAAAGAAATGGTTAAAAAAAAAAAGTCTTTATTGAAAAACCCACATAAGTTATTTAGTGATTTTAGAGTCACATCTCTTGTCTAGAAACTGACTACCTCACTTGAAACTCGGTCTTGTTATTTATAATCCAGGCAGGAAACGGTCTGTTTATAAGTTATGGTATCAGTTTCAATAGGAATTTATTATCAGGTAAGAGATGGTGGTGTTGGGCTGATCACTAGACTGCCCTGTGGGAAGATGCCAACATCTTTCTCCACAGCTAAGTTTACTAAGCCATAGGCTCTTTATTATAAATAACTTGGAATTTTTTGTTTGTTTCAGTATAAATATAATGAACTGTTGATAAAGTAATACTCCCTTTTTTTTGGTAATACTGCTTTTGATTATTGATCTGCGTTGACAAAAAAAGCTTTATGATTTAAAAAATGGTGCCGAATTACTCTAAAATAGCGTAAGAAACAGCTTAAGAAAACGTTTACTGATTGACTAGGGACAGAAATTTCCTGAAAGAGTATGGAAACCTCATATTGCTATTTAAAGGAACCTATCAATTAGTGTTATTTTTTATTTGTAAGTGACAACATAAGATCCAATGTGCTGCCATCTTTGAGAACTTATCTGAAAGAGATGTCATTTCTGACAGCCCCTGCGAGGAATTGGCGTCCTAAAGCAAGCCATAGACAAGATGCAGATGAATACAAACCAGCTGACCTCAATACACGCCGATCTCTGCCAGGTGAGCCGCCGAGGAGTGCGAGTCACCCTGAGGCAGAGGTGGGAGGTTGGTCACGGGGCATTATTGGTGGAGACTGTGATAGGTTCTAGAAGTTGAAAAATATACTCACTAATGTTGTTAGGAAGGGAATTTTCAGCTGGCGGCTGCTGAACACACACTGTAGAGTGGGGCTCAGCCAGAAGGTTTGTGATGTGAGGAAACTGAGTCATTATTGGGTTTGATGTTAAGAATGTCCCAAGTCATTTTCTTTTTAAGGCATAATGGACCCTGAGAACAAATACAGGTAACTTCTTGCACCTCAAAGTGTCACTCATTTTATTTTGTGTGGTTACAAGCCCAGAAGGCAAAAGGGAAGATGTGGAATGAAGTCTTCCTGCCACCCTGCTCGCTAGCCACCCATCTCTTCTCTGCAGAGGAAATCCGTGTTAGTTTTTTGTGTATCCTTCCAAAGATATTTTGTGCACATATAAGCAAATGCGTGCACTTTTTCTCTCTTTTTTTTTTAACTCAAATAGCAATGACCTCTATGAACTCTTGTCTTTTTTCTACTCACTGTGTCTTAGAGAGGACTCCACTTCAATGCTTTACAGCTCTAGAGTATTCCATAAGACCGGGGTGGGGGGGTTTCAACCAGCCCCATGGGTTGTAGATTGTGTCTTTAATAACATGGAACCCAGATTATTCCAAACACATGGTCTAGTATCACATCAAGGTGCTTTCCTTTTCCTTTACTTTTTAGCTTTTAAAAGCCTGTGGTGATTGAGGTATCATGTACACACAGTAAAGTGCACTGGTCCTAAACGCACAGCTCTGTGTCTACACCTAGATCCGCCCCTGTGCCAGCATCACGCAGTCACAGGACGTTGCTGTGTGCTCGCCTTCTTGAGTTCGAGTTGAACTATTCCCTCTAGTTACATACAGGATTCAGCAATTGAAAAGAAATAATTGAAGAGAAACTTCCATTTTTATCATCCCATACTGATCTCTTTCTCTTCTCTTCAAAGAGAAAAAGGATTCACTTGTCTGGGCATCTGTGAACAGAATGGGTGCTAGGTGGGCTCTGAATAGGTGCTTCCATTCATCTGTGGAGTACTTTATCTCATAGCTGCTTTGTCCTTGTATAAAGAAATGCTATTTTATCCTGAATGCTTAAGAAAATGGGGTACTGTGTCAACAGTTAGAACATTTTTAATCAATAAAATGGTTTAAAATATTTTCTTGACCTTTCTGGAATCATGAATTTGCTCCTTCTGCTACAGCCTGCCAAGTACAATTAAAATGATGATGTAATATAAAATTTGTCACAGCTTTGTTTGCTGGCAAAATGCTTTAAGCCTGCCCTTCCATACCTTGATGTGGATATGATGGATATCTGTAAAGAGAATGGAGCCTATGATGCAAAGCACTTTTTATGTTACTATTATTACGGAGGGATGATCTACACCGGGCTGAAGAACTTCGAAAGAGCACTGTACTTTTATGAACAGGTAATCATCTCTCTAAATGCCCCGAAGTTGTGTTGAGCTTGTGTGATCAGAGATGTGTGCAGCTGCAGTGGATTGACCTTGGGCCTCTGAGTTTCAGGTGGAGGTCTTTCAGACACTGTTTCTCTGTCTTCAAGTAAACAGTGGTAAACTGTTCCTTAAGTTGAAGGGCAGTGGCAGTGGAGGGAGGAGCTCTGCTGCGTGGGGTCTGATCGAGGCTTGCCGTTCACACCCTGTCTGATTCGGGTTAAGTTCTGTACATCACCTGACCTTTATAGCTTTGCAGAAAGAGGAGAGAGCGAACTCAATGATCTCCGAAGTGTCTTTTTGTTCTAAAACCATGTGTGGTGTTCTGTTGAGTTTTATTTATTTTCATAAGTAAAACATACTCTTTTTTTTTTTTAAGGTTTTATTTATTTATTTGACAGAGATCACAAGTAGACAGAGAGGCAGGCAGAGAGAAAGGGAGAAGCAGGCTCCCCGCTGAGCAGAGAGCCAGATGCTGGGATCGATCCCAGGACCCTGGGATCATGACCCGAGCCCAAGGCAGAGGCTTTAACCCACTGAGCCACCCAGCTACCCCATAAGTAAAACATTCTTATGTGGAAAACCCTTTCCTGCTTTCTGTCTTTGTAATGGCCACTGGTGTGTGCAATGAGATACGTTACAGAATTTGGTAGAATTTTTTAGATTCTGAGAAAGAGACACAACATTGGCTAATACTAGTATTTTAAGAAATTTTTCAGAAGTTTATATTTCTTATTATATTCATAGCACATATTAAGGTAAAAAAGGATAAAGGAACTCAAAATTTAGTTGAAATGTTAACACGTAAATAGGCGCGCGTGGCATGCGTCTCTGATGGAACACTGCCTCAGTGAGTGGGGGGTTGATTAATACTTAAGGGGACTGAGGGAAGAGTCACCAGAAGGTGCTGTTGGGCCTAGATGGTGTCATTAAAGGATGTGTGTTGTCAGGGGCAGCTGGCTGGCTCAGTCAGTAGGACGTGCCACTCTTAATCTCGGGGTCTTGAGTTCAAGCTCCATGTTGGATATAGAGCTTATTCAAAAAAATGACGTCTGGTCAGGTAAAATCTTCAAGGTAGGGGTGGCTGGGTGGCTCAGTGGGTTAAAGCCTCTGCCTTCAGCTCAGGTCATGATCCCAGGGTCCTGGGATCGAGCCCCGCATTGGGCTCTCTGCTCAGCAGAGAACCTGCTTCCTCCTCTCTGCCTGCCTCTCTGCCTACTTGTGATCTCTGTCTGTCAAATAAATAAATAAAATCTTTAAAAGAAAAAAAAAAAGATACTCACCATGGCTAGCGGTCAAGGAAATGCAAATTAAATCCACAGTGTGGTATCAGTTCACACCCAGTAGGACGGCTAGAATGAAAAAGAGACAGCCAAGAAGAACTAGCGTTGACCAGCAGGGGAATTTGGGATCCTCATAACTGCCCATGAGAGTGTAGAATGGTGTGGCCACCGTGGAAAACAGTCCGGAGTTCCTCAAAATGTTCAACCTAGAGTTACCACCTCGACCCAGCAATTGCACTCTTGGGAATATACCTGAGGGAAGCAAAGACAAAGGGCTCCAGCAGAATCTGTACACTGATGTTCACAGCTGCCTTATTCTCAGTGGCCAGGCGGTGACACAACCCAAATGCCCATCAGCCGAGGAGAATAAACAAAATGTGGTCCAGCCATGCAGTGGCGTATGATTCTGCCACCAAGTAACTGCTACAACATGGACGAGCCTTGACAACAAGTGAAAGAAGCCGGTCCAGTCACAAAAGCCCCCATATTTATTATGATCCCCTTTCTACGAAATGTCCAGAATGGCAACTCCATAGAGACAAAGTAGAATGATGGTTGCCGGGGGCTGGAGGGAGGAGGGAATAGGGAATGACTGCTGAGGAGCGTGGGGTTTCATTTTAGAGAGATGGAAGTGTTCTGAAATTACGTAACAGTCATAAATCGTCGGACAGCACGGTGAATATACCGAAAGCCACAAATAGTATACCCGAGAAGGGTCATTTTACAGCATAAGAATCGTACCTCAAGAAAGATGCTATTTAAAAATACAGGACATGGAAGAATTGTTATTTAATTCAAGTGATACATGTGGCTGATTGCCCTTTCTGCTGTGTTGTGCTCTCTCTCCTGTTGCTCAGGCTATAACTACTCCTGCCATGGCGGTCAGTCACATCATGTTGGAATCCTATAAAAAGTATATTCTAGTTTCTTTGATATTACTTGGAAAAGTACAACAGCTACCAAAGTATACGTCTCAGATTGTGGGTAGATTCATTAAGGTGAGTTTTTTGAGTTGATGTCTTAGGTGGCTTGTTAAGTCTATAAGGAGATTATAATGATACCTAATTCTGTAATTTTCTTTCATAATGACGTAGCTCTCCCAGCAACTTCAAGTTAGCAGCCTTTTGATAAACTTAATAGCAGACACTGTCTGGAGCCATACGCCCTCTGATCACCTGATTGGGGTGGAATGTTTCTTAGAAATTTGTTTTCAGACTTTAGCTTTGAGTGATTATTGCCATAGATGTTTAGGCTTCTATAAAGGTTGTTTAATTGTTGTCATTGTTATTCTTCATTACTGTTTAGCAGAAGTGCTAAAAAGGCAGTTTTGATTTTATTGAACTCAATCTGCCCAAGCGTGGGAAATCTTTCTAGAGCCCCTATATGAAAAACCATAAGTTCTGTTGACTGAACTTTTGTTTCCACTGAGGACCCAGGTTTGGAATCACATTAAAAACAATTATTTAAAAAAATTTTTTTGAAATACATACTCATGGTTTATAATAAAATTGGGCAGTTCAAGAGGTCATGAGGTCACAGTCATTTGGATAACAATTTTAACCCTGTTCTTTGTGGTATAGAACTCAAAATTTCAGGATATCAATTAGAAAATCTTCCCAATGAGATGATTTTTATGCTGTCTTGTTGAAGATAGCCCAGTGTTCTTTGCTAAAGACCCTCATTGTGGTTCTTAGGGCTCTAGGCTGCCCAGTCACAGATTGGGGTGGGGGAAGAGGTGGTTAAGAGAGGTTCCTCGAATCCCATGGAAGAGTGATGGGCAAGGTAGGTTTAGGGTAGCCATTCTCAGATTGTTTTGGAGAACTACATGGCCCCTTCAGGTGGCCCTTGAGCTGGCCTATTTTAGTAAGAGTGCTGTTGTTTTTTAAAGATTTTATTTATTTATTTGACAGACAGAGATCACAGGTAGGCAGAGAGGCAGGCAGAGAGAGAGGGAAGCAGGCTCCCTGCTGAGCAGGGGGCCCAATGCGGGGCTCGATCCCAGGACCCTGAGATCATGACCTCAGTCAAAGACAGAGGCTTTAACCCACTGAGCCACCCAGGTGCCCCAGGAAGAGTGTTTTTATAAAGTGATGTCTTCATGACTGCAGGATGTCATTCACAGGCATTAGTAATTTTTTTATGAGGCTGTCATCCTCAGTAAAGAGCACAGACTTCAGAGTAGAGACAGAGGTTTGAACCCAGTTTCTGCCTGTGCCCCTCATGACCACCCCACATTCTCTCAGACCTCTGGCCCGATTTCTTAATATTTCAAATAGAGCATAATGTCTGTAAAATCCCTAAGGCAGCTCAGGGTCTTAGTAGGCCCTCAGCCGCTGTTAGTTCTCTTGTTCTGTCTTCTTTTCTCTTATCAAAAAAGAACAGATGGTCCTGTTGCATCTGGTGAGGTGTGCGTGTGTGTGTGTGTGTGTGTGTGTATGAGAGAGAGAGAGAGAGAGAAAGTGTGCAAGAGATTTGAGAGTGCTGGAAGATTCTGCCTTCTTTTTTTCCCCCAGTGTAATCACGTATAAAAACTAGGCATTCGCCTTGGGTAAATTATAAGTTATTAGGGAACAGAAAAGGATATTGAATGTACTTGTTCAAAACATAGTAGCGTGTCTTCTTTTGCTTCCTATATGAAGTGTATATCTCTACTGCTTTAATCCAATTTTTTCCTTTAAACCTGTAGCCTCTTAGCAATGCGTACCACGAGTTAGCACAAGTCTATTCAACCAATAATCCTTCAGAACTCCGCAACCTGGTGAACAAGCACAGCGAGACTTTTACTCGTGACAACAACATGGGCCTGGTGAAGCAGTGCCTGTCTTCTCTTTATAAGAAGAATATTCAGAGGCTAACCAAGGTGAGGCAAGTGGCGCCCTCAGATAGCCTCTCCTCTTCCCCTGGGGCCTCTCCTTCTTCTCTCCTCCTCCTCAGGGCTGAGGAAGCAGAGACAGGGACAAAGTGTGGCAGGACGTCTCTCCTAAGCAATAGCTCGCACAACTGATGACTTAGAAAGAGTTTGATTTATACCTTTTGGTCTTTCCAGGGCTAGAGCAGGTGGAGGAACAGGTGACGAGGAAGACAGGTAGGAGATACGGCTCCACGGGGAGGCAGAGAAAGGTAGCCTGAGAGGTAAACAGTGCCGTGGGCGGAGGGCATGGAACTAACGATGTACACACAAGTCCCCTGTGACCAGCATGGAGCCACCCTGTGTGGGCTGTGTGATCTCTGTTCGAACTTCTTACCTAGATGTGGCACTGCCCTGACATTGCCACTTAGGCATAGCTGAATGGGCTCTGCACAGAAGGTAGGCCAGTCACGCCATATTTGGTTTGAAAATGGAAGTAAGCTGATGGTTTCGGATGGTAGGAAACATGCTGATTACCAAGCGTTGAAACAGTACAAAAAAGTATAGAAGAAATACTGAATCTCAGGCGACCTCCAAAGGCCCAGGCTTACAGGTAATAGGAAACGGAGAGCAGCTTCAAGCTACAGGATTGCTCTTACCTCCCAAGGAGTCTAGTCAGACGCAGCAGTGGGATGGGGTGTAGAGGCAGAGGAGCCAGAATAGGGGGTGTCTTTTGCTAGGCGACCTAGTGGTGGGAGGGCTGCTGGGCTCTGGGTGGAGGATATGACAGTGGGAGGACCTGGAGAAGCCAGAGAGTGGTAAGGAGGGACGGTCGTGGAGGCAAGTAGGCCAAGCAAGGATATAGGAAATTTAAGTCTTCACTTGGGTTAAACTGCTGTGTACTTCTTTTAAAAATTAACAATAATTTCATTTTCTTGGATGCTACTCTCTGAACTAAAGTAGATGTAGATTTAAAGTAGATGTAGATTGGCTTATTACAGATTCTCAACCTTAGGGTTTTAACATGCCCCGCTCTGAAAAGGCCATTGCTATAAATATTGCCAGCTTTCCTTAAAAAAGAGCTCTCTTAATGTCTTCCCAAAAGGGGACATTTTCCAGTCCCCAATGGAGCAGAGGTAAACACTGACTTCCTCCTAATCCCCCACGTGGTTTACACATTTTAGCTTTGAATTTTGAAGAATGACTGCGATATTGTCAATTACATTTAATAGGTAATACATTTACAATACAACATTCAAAGATACAAAAACCTCCATCCAGTTCCCATACCCTAGCCCACCCCTCTTCTTTCTTCAACCTGCATTACCAGTTTCTCGGGTGGCCTTCTAGAGCTTTTCTGTGCACAGAACACACACACGCGCACACCGCCCTCTCTCACAGATACACACACTCTCTTTCCCTTCATTTACACAGCGCGCCTTGCACACTATTCATTCTCCTTTTTTATATTTAATGGTATACATTATCATCTGAGATTCTCTTTCAGTCCGTGAGAAATACCCTTGCTTTTTCTTTCTTTTTTTTTTTTTTTACAAATGTGTAGGAGTCTGTTGGTGCCATTGTACCAGACTACCAACCTGCCCTCTGTTAGTGGACATTTAAGTGGTTCTAGGCCTTTGCTCTCACAGACGGTGCTGCAGTAAATAACCAAGTGTGTACGAGGGTGTACGTGTCTCAGGCACAGAGGGAAGTGTGTGCAGGACACATATCTGGAGGCCATGACTCCTCTAGGAAATTGATGACCACAGCCACAGGCTTCATCAACTTCAACTCATCTTCACAACAAAAAATTACTTTGCACAGTAATGGAAAGCAGGTTTTCAGTGATTAAGTAGAGCTCTGTACACATTTAGTAAAGTGTACGTCCTCAGTTGTTTTACCTGTGATTAATTCTACTTCTGAATTTCAGACCTTTTTAACATTATCATTACAAGATATGGCAAGTCGTGTGCAGTTATCTGGACCTCAGGAGGCAGAGAAATATGTCCTACACATGGTGAGTGTGCTTTCACTTTTAAAAACTGAATTAGTGAATTTTTGTCCCTATAAAGGTCATAGATATTCATTATAGGAAATACTAAAAAAGAGAGAGAGGGATGCCTGTGGTTCAGTTGGTTAAGTGGCTGCCTTCCGCTCAGGTCATGATCCCTTAGCAGGGAGCCTGCTTTTTCCTCTGCCTGCCACTCCCCCTGCTTGTGCGCTCTCTCTCTGGCAAGTAAATAAATAAAATCTTTAAAAAAAAAAAAAAGAAAGAGAGGGACATCCAAAAGTCAGAGTCAACCTCTGGACATTTTGGTTTACTTCCTTAAAAGCTATGGGGTTTTTTAGTCTTATGTACTCATATGATACTTGATATGATACACATGGAGTGTCCTGTTAAAATTTTAAAACACTTCTGAAATAGTTCACGTGTACCAGGAGTCATAAAGCAGTGCTGCTGAATGAGCTGATCCATGAGGAAGTCATGAACTTGTGCCCCTGTGTAGGGCAGGGCATTGCCGCCCACATCAGGGATGTCCTGTTCAGCTAGAGGGTGACACTCGTTGACTGGGATCTGACTGGAGCCCCTCCTTGTGGGCCGTCATCCGTTCATGACCACACTTAGAGCGATGGCGGCAATAAAGGGGGCTAAAGCAGGCCCCATCTCAGTACCTGCCTTCAGAAATCAGATATTACTATTATCCCTGCTGGTAACGTCCCAGTTACATCTCTCCACTCCCCAAATTCGGATAAGCATCATTTAAATGAGTACGTGGTAGGGGCGCCTGGGTGGCTCAGTTGGTTAAGTATCTGCCTTCAGATCTTGGGGTTCTGGGATTGAGCCCCAGGTTAGGCTCCCTGCTCCGTGGGGAGTCTGCTTCTCCCTCTACCCCCATCCCCGCTCATGCTCTCTCTGTCTCTCAAATAAATAAGTAAAATCTTTAAAAATAAATAAGCGAGTACATGGTGACCCAGCAAGTGGATACATTGTAATCCACCTCCCTGTTCAGTTTTGAAGATACGTGGCTCTGATCTGATCCGTCAGACCAGACTGGCATCATCCGCCCAGGTCAGGCAGATCTTGAGTGTTGCAAGGCAGCAGTTCACATTTTTCTGCTAATGGTCTCCCCTCTGATTTCAGGAGCGCTGCCGTATCAGGGTTAGGGTAATGGTCATAGTAAAACTATTTTCCATTGTGATAATGGAGTATTTTACTTCCATAGTGCGACGTACAGATGTTGAGGTATTTTTCTTCAGCCCAGTTCTCAGAGCACACACACGCGTCCCAGACAAAATCTGTCTGACATGACCAACCTTGGAGTGCCTGTCAAGAACACCTTGCTAAGGAAACCCTGCAGGGCTTACACAGACTGAGTGCGCAGAGTGCCCCCAGGAAACTCACTCTTGGGTGAGTGAGAAGAAATGCACGAATGTGTATGACACCTGCACAGACTCACGAGCTAGGGACATGCTTTGAGGGGTCAAGGGAGAAGGATGGGTTTTGAACCCTGTGTGACCAACCCAGACAGAGCCTCACAGGCTCTGGATCAACCAGGAGTGTTTTGTCTGCCAGGGGACATTTGCCAGTGTCTGAAGGTATTTTGGCTGTCACAGTTAGGGGTGCTAACATCCAGTGGGTAGAGACCAGAGATGCCACTTTCCATCCTGCAATGCAGAGGACCGTCACACAGCAGACAGCGATCCGGCCCAGGAGATCCATACTGCCGAACGACGGTGTGAGCCCAAGACTCGCTCTAGAGTATAAAGTCTATGTGGGCGGGGATTTTTTTTTTAAAATAAGACATAATTTTTCTAAAGCAATTTGAACTTCATAGCAAAATTGAGGGGGAAGGTAGAGATTTCCCATATGCGCCCCACACATTCTCAGCTTTCCCCGTTAGCAGCAGCCCTCACAGGAGTGGCGCGTGTGTTACAGCGGCTGGACCTCTCCAGTCGCATAGTTATTCAGAGTCTCTACGTGAGGCTCACTCTTGGAGGTGTACGTTCTGTAGGTTTGGACAAGCGTATAATGACATGCATGGAGCCATTGTTGCGTGACACACACAGCTCTGTTTACTGCCCGAGAAACCTGTGCGCTGCCTTTCCATCCCACCCCTGGCACCCACTGATCTTGTTTATTGTCTCCACAGTTTTCCTTTTTCCAGAATGTCATGTAGTTGGGATCCTACAGTATGTAGCCTTTCCACATTGGCTTATTCCATTTAGTATCAAAATTTAAGGTTCCTTGGTGTCTTTTCATGGCTTGATAGCTCACTTCCTTTTAGTGCTGAGTAATGTTCCATTGCCTGGATGTGGCACAGTTTATCCGTTCACCTCCCGAAGGACATCTCGGTTGCTCTCAAAGTTCGGCGATTATGAGTAAAGCAGCTGTAAACATCCATGTCTGGTTTTGTGTGGATGTATGTCTTCAGCTCGCTTCGGTAAATGCCAGCGAGTCTGATTGCTGGGTCATGTGGTAAGATTATGTTTAGTTTTGTAAGAAGCTGCCAAACTGTCTTCCGAAGTGGCAGCACCATTTTGCGTTCCCACCAGCAAGGAAAGAGAGGGCTGGTTGGCCTCTCAGTAACAGTTGATGTGCCTTCTTTGGTAAGGTATCTATCCGGGTCTTTGGCCCATTTTTTAATCTATTTGGGTTTTTTTTTTTTGTTGAGTTTTAAGAGTTCTTTGTATATCTTTTTCTTTCTTTCTTTCTTTCTTTTTTTTTTTAAAGCTAATCTCTGTGCCCAGTGGGAGGCTCGAACTCACGACCCCTGAGATCAGGAGTCACATGCTCCACTGACTGAGCCAACTATGCCAGTTCTGTGTGTATTTGTGTATAACAATTCTTTGTCAGATGTGTCTTTTGCAAATGTTTTCTCCCCGTCTGCAGTCTGTCTTCTCATCTTGACATTGTGTTTTTCAGAGAGAAGCTTTCCATGTTAATGGAGCCTAGCTGATCAATTCTTTCTTTCATGAATTGTGTCGTTAGCATTATATCTAAAAAGTTACCATCACACCCAAGATCATCTAGGTTTTCTCCTACATTTTCTTCTGGGAGTTTTGCATTTTACCTTTAGATCTATGACCCATTTGAATTAATTTTTGTTAAGGATGTAAGGTCTGTGTTTTGCACGTGGATGTCCAGTTGTACCAGTATCATTTGTGGGGAAGGCCACCTTTGCTCCATTGTCTCGCCTTTGCTCTTTGTCAGAGATCTGTTGACTATTTACGTAGGCCAATTTCTGGGCTCTCTATTCTTTTTTTAAATAGATTATATTTATTTATATGACAGAGAGACAGAGATCACAAGTAGGCAGAGAGGCAGGCAGAGAGAAAGGGGGAAGCAGGCTCCCTGCTGAGCAGAGAACCTGATGTGGGACTCGATCCCAGGACCCTGAGATCATGACCCAAGCCAAAGGCAGATGCTTAACCCACTGAGCCACCCAGGTGCCTTTGTATGGTTCTTTTTGATGCATTGTTGGATTTGCTTTTATTTTGTTGAGGATTTTTACATGTGTGTTCATGAGAGATACTGGTCTGCAGTTTTCTTTCCTGTATGTCTTTGTCTGGTTTTAATATTAGGGTAATGCTGGCCTTATAGAATAAGTTGGGAAGTATTCCCTTTGCCTCTTTTTTTTTTTTTTTTTTTAAAGATTCCATCCATTTATCCGACAGACAGAGATCACAAGCAGGCAGAGAAGCAGGCAGAGAGAGAGAGGGAAGCAGGCTCCCTGCTGAGCAGAGAGCCCGACACGGGGCTCAATCCCAGGAGCCTGGGACCATGACCTGAGCCGAAGGCAGAGGCTTTAACCCACTGAGCCACCCCGGCGCCCATTCCCTTTGCTTCTGTTCTCTGAAACAGACTGTACAGATTGGTATAATTTCTTCCTAATCATTCGGTAGAATTCACCAGTGAGTCCTTCTGGGTCTGGTGCTTTTTGTTTTAGAAGGTTATTAATTATTGCTTAAATTTCTTTTTTTTTAAAGCTTTTATTTATTTATTTGACACAGTGAGAGAGGGTGAGCAGAAGCAGGGGGAACAGCAGGCAGAGGGAGAGGGAGAAGCAGGCTCCCCACTGAGCAGAGAGCCCGATGGGGGGCTTGATCCCAGGACCCTGAGATCATGACCTGAGCCGAGGGCAGACACTTAACCCACTGAACTACCCAGGTGCCCCAGATTCAATTTCTTTAGTAGATATTGGCCTATTCAGATTGTATGTTAGGGATATTTTTAAGGAGATATTTTTTTGAAATACAGCCTGCACAGAGAAAAGTTATACTGCAGTGTATAGCCAAACACATTCCACAAAGAGAAGACATCGGTGAAAGCAACACCTAGGTCAGACAGCAGAGTGTTTCAGCACCCCAGGAACATCTCTCCTGCCTGCTTCCAGCCCTGCCCCTGGCTGGAAAGGTATTACCCTGACTTCTCACATCTTAGTTTGTATTCGTTTTTGAGCTTTATACAAAAGGACGCATATAGGACATACTTGTTTGGGTATGGCTTTTTTTGCTTGATATTATGAACGAAATGTTGCATGTGGTTTCCTTCATTTTCAGGGCTACAGTATTTCACTGTGTGAGTATACTTTCCCGTTAATTAGATGGACATTTGGATTGTTTCTAGTTCTGGTTACTACGAAAAGAACTACTGTGGTAAACCTAGGTTTGCGTTTCATTCAGGTATAGTCCACCCACGTTTTTGTTTTTGTTTTTGTTTTTTTTTTAATTTAATTTTATTTATTTATTTATTTATTTATTTGACAGACAGAGATCACAAGTAGGCAGAGAGGCAGGCAGAGAGAGAGGGAGAAGCAAGCTGATCCGGGGCTCGATCCCAGAACCCTGGGATCATGACCTGAGCCGAAGGCAGAGGCTTTAACCCACTGAGCCACCCAGGCGCCCCCACGTTTTTGTTTTTATTTTGTTTTGTTTTTAATATCTAATGTATTGTTTGCTTCAGGGGTGCAGGTCTGTGACTCATCAGTCTTACATAATTCACAGCGCTCCCCAAAGCACGTTCCCTGCCCCGTGTCCCCCACCCAGCCACCCCCTCCCTCCCACCCACTCCCCCAGCAGCCCTGTTTGTTTCCAGAGATTAAGAGTCTCTTATGGTTTGTCTCCCTCTTTAGTTTCATCTTGTTTCAGTTTTTCCTCCTTCCCCTATGATCCTCTGTCTTGTTTCTCAAAATGCTCATATCAGTGAGATCATAGGATGATTGTCTACCCGTGTTTTAAAGAGGCGGCTGTCTGTGATCACACAGAGAGTGATGTATTCTGTTGACTACGTGGGCCTGGTTGCCGTTGCATAAGTAGCATCTGTCCTTTCCAAAGCTACAATGTGGAGTAGTGTGTTAGGAATCCTAATGTACACGAGACTTCCGGTTTCTCACTGTCTAATTTCCTGGACAGGATTTGGCTCTAAGGGCCAGTCAAATAAATCCCCAGTCACTGAGGCAAATAAACGAACATAGACCTTGAAATTACCTTGGAATCAGCGTTAGCAGAAAAATTTTCCTGAAGGATCCAAAGAGAATTTATAGTGGGGTGAGACAAAAATGTCTTTGGGTTTCGCAGTTGAAGATGCAAGGCCCTTTACCAGCACTGTGCTGGGTGATGCGGGAAACAAAAGAAGCATATGCAGTCTGGTATGATACGTCCATGTGCCTGATACGAAATGTCCAGAGCAGGCAGATCCACGGAGCCACAAGTAGATTGGTGGTTGTGAGGAGCGAAAGAAGATAGGAAAAGGAGACACTACTCCAGCGGATACAGGGTTTTCTCTTGGGTGACGAAAATGTTTTGGAACGAGATAGAAGTGGTTGTTACACATTACAAATTACACTGTATTGTTCGCTTTCTTATTTTTTTAAAGATTTTATGTATGCATTTGAGAGAGAGCATAAGCAGGCAGGGGTGGGGATGGCAATGAGAGAACGAGGGAGAAGCAGACTCTCTGTTGAGCAGGGAGCCTGACGCAGGAGCCTGACACAGGGCTCAATCCCAGGACCCCGGGGTCATGACCTGAGCTGAAGGCAGACACTTAACCGACTGAACCACCCAGGCACCCCTGAATTGTTCACTTATAAAATGGTTAATTTTATATTATGTGAAACTTACCTCAATAAAAAAAAATTGCAAGGGCATGTGTGTGTGTATGTGTGTGTGTTTTGCACCCCTTAGCATCTATAATGTTGCTAAGCACATAGTAGGTGTTCAATAAATACTGAATGAATAGATAGTGCTTAAAAGTTCATACAAATTTATTGCTATTTGTCCTTTCCCCTGATTATATTGAAACACTGTAGATCTATAAAGTATCTGGGTCTAAACTACTTTCCTGATTTCTTTTTTTTACAGATAGAGGATGGTGAAATTTTTGCAAGTATTAATCAGAAGGATGGTATGGTCAGTTTCCATGATAACCCTGAAAAATATAATAACCCAGCCATGCTTCATAACATCGACCAGGAGGTAAATACAAACACCAGGTTTTGATTTGTTTGTTTGTTTTGATCGATGTTTGAGATGCTGTATTTGAAATACTGCTTCTGTGCTCCAGGACAATTTTAGTTTTAACTACAGGTAGTTCCCAACTAGTTTCTAGGAACAGCTTCGTTCCTAGAAAGTTACTTTGAAAACGGGCATTGCTTCAACCTCTCCCAGATTGTATGATTATAAGTAAATGGTGGGTTGGATTCCCCGTAAGCTCACCAGAGCCTAGTTTAGCTACTAAAACACTTTAGGGTCTTACAATGGGTACAATTTTATTCACACCCAACCACCATTTATGATGTAGAGCCTCATTCCTGCAGGAAAGTGCACTGAGGTTCCTGGTCCAGGTGGGAGGCAGCAGGGCGGCTGGGAGAGGAGGGCCATGCCGCCATTCCCAGGCAGCAGCCCAGGGCTGGAGCAGGGTCCCCTTTGCGGCTCTTGAGATCGTGCTGCTCTGAGTGCCCCTCTGGGTTCAAGCCATGAGTTGGGACTGTGTGGCCAGTCTGCGTTTCTTACGTCTGACATTAAATCTCAGAAGCCTAAAAGCAAGGAAGAGTAACACAGTATACCTCCACACTCCCTTTTTTGTAGTTTAAAATCCAAAAGCCCCTGAAAACTGAAGGTTTTTGGTAACAGTGTGATGGCGAATTTCACCCAAAATGATGTATGGTCTTTATCCTGCTTAGTGTGCATATTTGTAGGTTTCACTGCACAAAATATTAATGTGTTTGATTATGGGGTGCCTCCCTAGATCCTGCTGGGGTGTTAGTTAATATGTAGAATTTATATTCTGTTAACTTTCTGCATTCAAAAAATTCTGATTCCAAAACCTGTGTAGCCCCAGTGTTTCAGATCATGAGACTGTGAACCTGTAGGACTCATATTAATACTCAAGGTTAAAAAGGAGGTAAGTGGACCTAAACTTACCACCTTCAAATGTGTCTCTCACCAGATGCTGAAGTGCATTGAGCTGGATGAGCGACTGAAGGCCATGGACCAGGAGATCACCGTGAACCCCCAGTTCGTACAAAAGGTGACTAGGGTTCCCGTCATTAAATCGAAGTGGCTTGGGTAGAAAAGGAGAGGTATTTCCTCATCAGGAATGTGAACTTGATTTGAGGTTAAATGTTTAATTGCCCAAAGTTCTTGAAAATCTTTGTCACTAAGTTCACAGAGAGATTCACTGAGAGCATTTTCAAACTACGGTCTGGAAGTTTGCAAACTACACCCTCTTCATTTGCACACAGGGTGACTGTCCCTGGGAAGGAGTGGGTGTGCTTGTTCGGGGCTGGTGGGAAACCTTTGACTAGATAAACATAATGAAACCTTTGACAAACATAAACGCATTGTCTCTCTCCTTTACAGAGCATGGGATCACAAGAAGATGATTCTGGAAACAAACCATCTAGTTACTCTTGAAACTAACATCCATCCTGAGTTAGATGAGAGAAATTTATCACCTTGGCCAGTGGCACGTGTTAGGAGGGCAGCAGGGAGGACCAAGCCTGTTTGACCTGGACATTAAGAGATTACATTTTGTTTTGACATCTTCAGTCCTATGTGCTCTAAGAAAACCATTCTCTCTGCCACGAAAGGAAAAAAAAATCCAAACTTCAAAGTCTTGTGGATTTATTTATCCTCAGATTAATGTTGTTGTTGCATTAAATCTACCTTTTTGTTTTAAATTACTCGAACATTGATGTGTCTTCTGTATCACTTTTCCCCCCTCTGAAAGTTTTTAAAGGATATATTCTGAAAAGTTTTTAAAGGATATATTCATTGTGAACAGAAATAGTTTAACTTCAGGGATTTTTGGAAGATTTGAATCTAAAGTTTGATATTGGTTGCCTTTAAAGAGAAAAAACAAAATCTGGGAGAGTTCATAACACAGAAGCTAATTTTTCATAAATAGAATCAACATGCATTTTGGTGACAATGAACCGAATTCAGGAGATGCTATTGTGCTCTTTCTAACCTGTGGTGTGTGCTACTCTTCTGTAGTCTTGGGAATGGGTTTTTTGTGTGTGGTTTTTTTTTTTTTTATTTTTTTTTATTTTATTTATTTAACACAGAGAGAAATATCACAAGTAGGCAGAGAGGCAGGCAGAGTGAGGGAGAGGAGGAAGCAGGCTCCCCGCTGAGCGGAGAGCCTGATGCGGGGCTCGATCCCAGGACCCTGAGATCATGACCTGAGCCGAAGGCAGAGGCTTAACCCACTGAGCCACCCAGGCGCCCCGGGAATGGCTTTTTTTATGAGATCAATGCCGGACTTCCTTGCATTTTCTTCCAGGAGCATTTTCAGTTAAGCTACAGGGCTGCCTTTTGATTATTTTGTTCAGAGTCTCTTGACAAAAGTCTGAAAATGTGTCTGACGAGGACTCACTGATTAAGCTGGGGAATGGTGTGGGGTCTTCGTAAAGTGTGATCAGATTAAATTAGAATTTGGTCCTTAAAAATGTCTCTCTCTTGCTAGAAACATTCACTTTTTAAAATGTCAATTTGTCTAGTCAGTCACGTTTTCATTTTTCACAGGAAGAAAGTGACACCTCATGAGTCGTGTAAAAAGTTGTCCCTAAAGAGGCTTTGGGGTCATATGGTCTGGGGCGGCACCTACTCTGCTTTGCAGCAGGAAAGCAGCCACAGACCGTGAGTGCCAGTAAATCAGATTCAAAAAGAGACAGATGGCTGGATTTAACCCTTCATCAAAACTCAAATTCTCTAGCTCAAATTAGTGCCGCTTGTGGGCCGCATCATTCCCACTTACATTTATGTGGATCTATAGTTAGGAAAGGAAGAATATTTCACAAATTTTTATTTTTATCACCATAGTGAATTATAGACTTTTTAAAAAATAAATTGGACAACTTTCTAATTTACCTGGATCTAAATTAAAATCACCTAAAATGTGTTTGAGAGTCCTAGTAGTTATGAGTCATGACTACGAATAATTCTCTTGTGGGATTCTAATGAAGTGGTCACGGTTCATTTTTTTCCTAAAATAATTCATTAAAACTCCACCATCTGTGAACCACACATCCTTGCCCCTCCTCAGTGCTGCTCTTAGCTTCATACCCACCTTAACATATTTTCTGATTCTGGGGCCAGACTTCTGCACACCACATTGCTTTTGCCAGCAAGAGGCAGACTGGAAGGCTAGGGAAGAAAAAAGCATGGGCTCCCCCCCACTGTCTGCTTCCCGTTGAAGAGTAAAACCCCAGCAACAGCCCCTAATAAGGATGGTTCGGTGCAAAACCTGTTGTGTTTCCTGTGCTCCTAGAATTAGGCTCCTCATACCCACTGAGAGATGCTGACCTCAGAAGGCGCACCTCCCTCACCTGCCCATGTAGCTTGGGGACCCAGCTCTACTGGGCACCTCCAGCCTTCTTTCTTTTTTTTTTTTAATTTATTTATTTGACAGAGAGATCACAAGCAGGCAGAGAGGCAGGCAGAGAGAGAGGAGGAAGCAGGCTCCCCTAGAGAGCAGAGAGCCCGATGCGGGGCTCGATCCCAGGACTCTGAGATCATGACCTAAGCCGAAGGCAGCGGCTTAACCCACTGAGCCACCCAGGCGCCCCACCTCCAGCCTTCTAAATGCTGTTAATGCCAACCTCTTCTCCCTGTCCCGCAAGCCCTCCAGGTGGGATCTACTTCCTGCAGTGTCTACCTCGGTGAGATGTTTCCCCGCTTCTTCAACACCTGGTTAAGGCATCTATTAAATTATTTCTGTTAAAGAAACTAGGGAATGGTTTCTCTTGACAGAAGTTACTCCTGAAAATCTTGGATCGAGGAGATGAGTGGCCTCATTTGTTACTAAGAGAAGACTTCACATATGCGGCCTCTGGAAAACATGTGGCTTGGCTATGCCTGTGTTTTGTTTTTGAAGAGTTAATCGGAATCTGCTGAGAAGTCAGCTTGCTGAAACTGTTTGCAAGAATAGTTAAGATACCCTTAGCTGTTTCTCTGAGTTAATTCTCAGCAGCAAATTACTTTGTGAACAGGTTTGCTTAGGAATACCTGTTGTGTTTTGATGGCACCAGAAGATGGTGAGTTTGTGCCCAGGGAAGTAAGGCAGGAATGTAGCCTTGGGTTGGTGTCTATTAGCAGACCTACCAGGTTTCCGCAGACTTTTCTCAAGTCCGTCTTTTCATGGTCATATCAAATGTAATACTCTGGCTTAATGAGAACGATTGCCCTCAGATGTCGGTATTTGCTTTAGGTATTTACGTTTCTATTTCTACTGGTACCAAGTAAATCACCCAAAGGGACGAGGTTTAACTTTTAGTATAGACTTTCTTAAATGTGTATGCTTGATCCGCATTAGCTCCAATTTGGGATATACTAGCACAAGGTATTATTTAAAGAAACACCTGGTTGCATGTTTTTTAAATGGTGGGAGAAGTTTTCTGAGCCTCAAAATGGTACCAATGGGCAATAAAGCAGTGGGATTTTTCTGCCTTGTATGGATGGCACCTCCTTTGTTTAGCAAATTAAAATCCCAAACAAAAGTAGGTGATAGAATAGTACTGTAAAAGGTGCCTTAATAACAGAGAAGTGCCTTGTAATCTAATCAGGGACAAATACTTTTCTAACAAACAATTTGGGAGAGGGGGAAACCTAAGTCGTGGGTTTTTAGGAGCTGAAATGTTGGTGTTCATTCAAGTTCCCTCCTCAAGTTATGCCAAGGGTCCGTTGTATTCTAATTCTCTCCCCCCCCGCTTGCTTTTCACAGATGCAGTTTGGGTTTTCTACATTCTAAGTTTCTGGGCTGCGACTTGAAATGGTAACCAATTTGTAGAAGAAAACATTATTTGTACACAAGTCTGAGCAACTGCAAAAGGCCCAGAGAAAATAAATGAATGGGTTAATGTCTGGGTAAATAAATTATTGTGAAAAGAAAAAATCAGTGGTAGCTTTATAGGCAGGTGAATTAACGGTGGTAAAGAATAAATCCTACCCTTTCCTAAAATCAAAAGTTGAGAGCAGAGAACTTCTGCTAATTGTAAAAGGCATTTAACAAGCTTGAATCCATAATGAAGTGGTAAAGTTTATTATCAGATGGAAAGGAAGCGCTTGGTATTTAATATTTAACAAGCAACTAGTATTAAATTAAAACACCAAAGCAGATTTGAATTTAGCATTGCTGCTGTGGTCATTTTCAAGGTGAATCCTGTCCACTCTGACAGATGTTGAAATGATGTTTTCTCTTAGAATTGTAAAGGCACAGCCACACCAGGAGGCTGCAAACAGTTTTTGCACCTTTCCGCTAAGGCTTTCAAAGAATTTTGCAAGCTCAGTAAAATTCAAGTATCTGAACTGTTGACGGCAAAAATAAAAAAACAGAATTCCAAATCAGTATATCCTTGCGGGTTTTCTGTTGTTTGGTTCAAAAATTATCTTGCGACTTACAAGCCAATATTAAGTCTGTGCTGTCCAATACCACGAGGAATTGGATTGGTAAGACTAAACATATAAAGGCAACGACTAGCCGCATAACTTCCACACTCCTTAATCTTTTATCACACCACTAAAGGAAGACAGAAAACAAATTGCAATTTCATTCCTTGCTCTCTTCAGTGTAACGCGGAAATTCAAAGAAAGAAGTGACCGCGGTGATTAAAAAACAAAACAAAACATAACAACCGGCTACTTCTACTTCCTAAAGATGGGGGCTTATTTCCCCAACACTCGACGACAACCACCTTCCGGACACCGCCTGTCCAGGGACAGGCGCCCAGAGCGGAAGTCAGCGGTCTTTGATCCGACCGGACACAAGGTGGCAGCACCGACTCGCAGCCCAAACGAATGTCCTGCTGTCCGGGGTGCGATTCAAGTCCCTCTGGCTCTTCCCTCAGAGGGCCCACATCACATCATGCATGCACCGAGGGCTTCAAAATTAATCTTTAAGTGGACAGGCTGACTAACAGGCGCCCAGGTGTTAAAAATATGTACTACTTAATAACCGACTCATAGTTTTAAAAACCTCGGACGGATTATTGTTCGGGTAGGCGAGTGTGCCATGCACATGCGCAGTCAGCCGGCCCCCCCAACCCGAGTTACCCACCTAGCTTCCCAACCGCGTCGCCCGGTAACCTCACGTCACGTGACGGCCCCTCCCGGCCACCTGCCTGCACGTCCCACAGAAGACGGGTTTCATCGGCAATTTAATGAAAGCCAAAGGTGAAACCACAAGCTGTTGCCCCGCTCTTTATAAAGTCGAGACGTTATGTTTCTTTTCCTATTCGATGTGGACCTCGTGTACTGGGCTGGCTACATTTTCCCTCAAATCTCTTTTTTAAATGTTTTTTAATTTTAAGTATTCCACCCCCCGCCTTGAAATGGTTTCCTCCACTAGCCCGGCCGGTGCGGCTGGAACCATTCCTTACTTCTCGGTGGGTGGAGGTGCGGAAATCGGGCGGCGGAAGAGGCCGGTGTCCGGCAGCCGCTTCAGGTTCCCCGCCAGAGTTCGGAGTTGTCCGGCTCTCGTGGTCTTCTTAGGTGTGCGGACTGGACAAGGCCTCCCCTCGCTTTGCGGTGCAGAGGCGCGCCTGGCCAGCCCGCGGGCCCCCCCGTGGTGTGGGCGGATGGTACGTTCCGTCCAAGTCACGCGCTTCGCGCTCAGCGCCTACGCGGTCCCGGGTGAGTGAGGCGGCCGGGACCGGAGCTGAGGCTTCCTGGGTGGACGGGAGGTGCGGGGGGCTCGCGAGGCCAGGCTGGCGTTCCGGCGGGGCTGGGCGCCCGGGGAACGACAGGCTCGAGGAGGGCACGCAAGGCAGGTCCTGTGAGGAAGACGCTGTCAGGTGCGCCGCGGCCGGAGCGCCTGAGCCGGGCTCTGAGCTCTCCCCGCAGGTGGGAATTCGGCTCTGCCGCGCCCAGGGGGGGTTAGTGCCCGTGCGGGAGCGAGTCCCCGGAGCGGCCACCTGGCTTGTCCAGGTCGTTCAAACCCGGGCTGTGGAGCGGCTTCGTGGAGGTTGAGGAGAGCCTGGCTTCCGGGAGGAGGGTTTAGGAAGGGACGGGTCGTGGCGGCGGGCGGGAGTCGCTGGGGGCGAGGAAGGGGAATGGTTAGGGCCTGAGGGCCTTGGAGAAGCCTGACAGCCTTCGGGGTAGCTTTGGGGCACCACCACTCTTCGAGCTGGTGTGCGGTGTTGGTGACCGGGGTGCTTAGGGGCCAGAGTGGAAGAGGGTGGCTAAGAACCTGAGATGTAGGGTGGGGGACAGATCCATGGACGGTAAAGGGATGAGGAACGTGACCTGGGTTTAGACCCCGTCAGCGTCGTTGATTCGTTCCTTTTTTTTTTTTTTGAAGATTTTATTTATTTATTTGACAGATCACAAGTAGTCAGAGAGGCAGGCAGAGAGAGGGAGGGAAGCAGGCTCCCCGCTAAGCAGAGAGCCGGATGTGGGGCTCGATCCTAGGACCGTGGGATCATGATCTGATGCCCCGATTCCTTCCCCTTTAATGTTGCCAGGAGACTGCACCCTCGGCTGTCCGTGTCCCCCCCCCACCCCCACCCAGGTTTTGCCTTGCTTCTGGTTTAGGGAAGAGGGTGTGTGTCCGGACTCCTTTTCTCCCAGACTGGCGTTCTGAGGCTGGCACTTTGATGAAGTGATAGGCCCAGATCAGTGCTCTCTGGGGCCCGTAGGAGACCACATTTCTCTCCAGTTTGTGGGTCTTGTTGGACACAACCTTATCACCTGGAGGAAAGTATTTACCCAAAGACTGGCGCATTGTGGATTGAGGTTCCAGGTGATCAGCAGCAGCCACTGGAGGCAGAGAAGTAGGAGGAAGGAGTTTGCTGAAAAGAGGTGCTGCTTCTCCAGCCCGTGGACAGCTGGCACCACCCATGGTGTCCAGCCAGGGTGGCAGTAGGGACTCCCTGGCACAGCAGGGAAAGTACTCCTGGCATTGGATTATCAACGTTGTTATGAAGAGATTGAGAAATAGTGGCACGTGACCGTGTTTGCTCTTCGCGTGTCATCAGGGAACTTCGTGAACAGAAATCCAGGTGAAGCTGGTAGAAATATTGGAGCCACCGCGGTGTGAATAGGTTTGAGTTGGAAGTCATCCCCTGTGGAACGTTTACCCTTGGACTTGCTGGGATCCAGCTGCTGACCTAATGAGAGTCCCCTGAAGAAGACTAGGTAATGAAGCAGCGGGGAATTCTGGGGCTCGTTGCTGGCTAAGAGCTGTTGTGATGCTGTGTTTATTGGCAAAGTACTCTTTGAGCCTCCATGGTCCTATGAGAAGACCACACAGGAAGTGAGAATGAAATAGACCCAGGGCCAGGCCAGCACCATGGAAAGGGCCCCACCCCTTTGAGGTATTTGGGTCTTGCTTTGAGTATAAAGTTGAAGGGATGGGGGCAGATTGCTGCTGCTGCTTTGGATTCTGGAAAGCTCCTTAGAAGGAAGGGAAGCACTGTTAGGTGTACTCAAGCCAGTTCATTTTCTTCCGTAAACATCTGGTACAGATTGGAAGTGGGCTGGGTAGAGGAACTGACCACCTGCTACTCAGAATTCTGTTGCATGTGTTGTGGGGTTAACCTGACAGAGGTGCGGGTTGGCCTCTGTTTCTCAGCTTAAGGGTAGTTGTCAGGATAAGAAAGATGTTTGACATCATCTGGCACGTAAAGGCTGGAGACAGCCTTTTTTCCGTGTGGTTTTGGAGGTAAGTGATACCTCCCTGTCTTCCACTAGCTGTCTGGGGCTGTGGTACTCCTGATTGGAACTGCTTTTCTTTAAAAAAACAAAACAGAACAAAAAAACTATTAACGAAAGTCTGCCGTGTTAACCATGGATGCTGAGAGGTAGCTTAGCGACCTCACCTCTGGTCTGTCCATCCCATTCCAGGAGGAGGGAGACTTGTAGGCCTAAGGTCTGAAGGGTTAACTTGGCATGGTGCTGCCAGGGCAGTCCCTCGTAACCTGAAGTAGGAAGGATGAGGACCTAACGTTTGTCAATATTTTGTATCTTTAAAAGAAGTCAATATATTTATGTTTAAAGAAGTCCTTTATGAAATAGCGCTGTAGGGGTGCAGAAGTTCAGCTCAGAGTCCGGCTGCAGTGCCAGTTTGCTGTCACTGTGCAGAAAGCAAGAAGCCTGCTAAGCCATTCGGAGCCTCGGGAACCCCCAAACCGGGTCTGATTTTAGGTTGGCAGTAAGCTGCTTGATGGTGGCTCTTCAAGTAAGCTGCTAAGTGCCTTGCTCTTAGAATCTGCTTTTTTTCCCCCCTCTTACCTAGAAAATGTCAGGCCTTAGAGCTGCAGTGTGGCCGCTGCTGCCCTGCACAACTCATTTGGACATGGCCTTGTGCTCTTGTCTAGGTGGGATGGTACACACATAATTTTGCTGAGCATAGAGGCTCGTGTGGGTGCTCTACGGTGAACGGGGTGCGCCCTTCGTCTCGTGCCACGTTCGCGCGGGTGTTTTGCTGGAGGGAACCTTATTTCCCTTTTATGCCTCTGAAGGGAAGACGCGGCCTCTCTCCAGGTTTAATTCCTCTGCCTTTGGGTCTCAAAGCTTCTTCCTCTGGGATTCCTGCTCCATTGTTGGTTGCCTCGCTCCTCTTCCACAGCACATGCTTAAACCATCATTTTCCTTGATCTCACCAGAGTGAGCCTGGTGGAACCTCTGTTTAAATTTGGCTGCTTGATAAAATCTTAAAAAAAAAAAAAGTGAATTTGGCTTATTTGGGTCTCATGACACTAGGTGCTCAGAATCCGGTGTTCCCATGCTTGTGCTCTTGAAGCTGTCCTGCCCATATATATCTTTGAGGACCTCTCTGCTTTCTGTGGCAGCGACTGTCCTCTCTCCACGGGCAGCTCCTAAACCCACTCATCTTCAGTACACACCCCTGGTGTGTGTCAGGAGCTAGACCCCCACCCCCACCTTAGGGAAGGTTCATGCAGGGGAAACAGGAGCGATAGTTTCCAGGAGAACTGACATAAAGCGGAGGAGGGGAGAGAGTGATGCGTTGTAAGTGGGCAGCTGTTCTGGGGAGCTGGTTTGGGAGGCCCGTCAACAGGGACGTGTGAAGAAGAAGTGAGTGGTGAGATGGTGAGTCAGGCAGGTCTGTGGAGTGTCCTGGAACTTCGTCTTCCGCCAGCCCTCTCTACTTCTGTGGTCCAGAATCTCCATGGAGCTCTCAGGACTCTCCGGCTAAATGTCCTGCTGTCTCTCAAACTCTGTCCTCTGCCCACCTCTCTCTAGGAGTATCTTGTGCCCCAGCTCTCCCTGCGTGCCAGGCACCCGCAAGTCCCCCTCTGATCTGCCTGCCTGACTCACATCAGCCCAGCTGACTTTGTCTTGAGTTGTCTGTTTTGTGTCGGCCTCTGCTGTTCCCATTGTCACTCGAGCTCCAACCCCTTCCTCAGGAGCACAGTCGGGAGCAGCGGTGGTCATGTCAGCTGAGCGATGGTCTTCAAGATGCCGGGTGGGTGGCAGAGTTAGCGAGCAGCCTGGAGAAGGTAGTCTGCTGGGAGGATGTGGTGATGGACAGACCATGTGGGGTTTTGAGGATGCAGTCACCTGTGACTCGCTCCCCAACTTGGGAGCACTGGGTTCGGGTTTCTGGGCAGGTGTGTCTTACTGTCACACCCATGTCGGAGAATGAGGACAGAAGATATCTTCTTTGGCTGCACAATGGGGGAGAGCGTCCCCAAAAGAGAAGGGTTGAATCCTGGCCACTGTCTAGTACTCACATTTATCATATTTTTCATCAGAACCTATCAGAGACTCTACAGTCTGAAGAAAATCAGTGTTCACTGTGGCCTAGAAGGGTCCCTAAAGTCCACCTCCTTCTAGTCTTCTGCCCTTATCCCCCAGCTGTAGACACACCCCTTGACATGGCCCCTCCTTGGCCCCATGGCTCCCTTCTTCCCTTCAGCTCTCACTCAGAGAGCCCCTGCGTCCAAAATCACATCCCACCTCCTCCAGTGAGTCTCCCCCCCCCCCCACCCGCCCCACCTTTCTTCCCCAAGCTGTCACCACAGGAGAGCAAGCAGTTTGTCATGTGTCCCTCCCCTCCTAGAAGGTAAGCGCCATGAGGGCAGTATCATACCACCCAGCACAGCAGCTGTTGATAGAGTAAATGAGTCTCTCCAGACCCCCTCGATCTGTGTCATATTTGCCGCATTGTCCCTCATTCTTGTGTCCTTCTCTGGGCTGGCCACCTCCTAGCCCTGTCGCAGCTCTGACTGAAGGGTTTTCTGTGTGATCCTTGATCATACTCTCCGTCCTCCTCTGCAACCCCTGGTAGACAGGCACTGTGTTCTGTCTGCTGAGGCCGGCCGGCTGGCTGGCTGGGTGGCCGGGTGACCCGCCTTGCTGGCTGGGAAGCCTGCTGATGACACCCGCCCAGTCCCTGTGCTCCAGAGCAGCGGGTGCGTTCTGTGGCGTGAACAGAGGTTGGCCGGCTGATGGTGTTTCCTCTCCTCCCCCACGCAGGCCTCCTGCTGTCTCCAGGACACCATGAATGCCATTGTCGCTCTCTGTCACTTCTGTGAGCTCCACGGCCCCCGCACTCTCTTTTGCACGGAAGTTCTGCACGCCCCACTTCCTCAGGGGGCTGGGAATGGGGACAGCCCTGGCCAGGGCGAGCAGGCCGAGGAGGAGGAAGGCGGCATTCAGATGAGCAGTCGGATCCGCGCTCACAGTCCGGCGGAAGGGGCCAGCGCAGAGTCCAGCAGCCCAGGACCCAAAAAGTCAGACATGTGCGAGGCAAGTGCCCCTCAGGGTGTTGGAGATGTTTCTTTTTTGCCTGGGATTCATGCTGATGTTGTGAATTTGACCTGGAGGGTGGGCAGGAGACCCTGTGGAACTTAACCGTGGACATGACCTCACAGAAAAGCGTGCGCTTCCCGTGATGTGTGCAGACCATTCTTCGTGGGCCCTGTGGAATGTGATCACTTCTCTCTGTGTCTCTGTAGTTCTTTCCCGTGATCCCAGCTTTAGCTTTTTCCACACGTCCTGTGCCAGCAGTTGACGCAATTGACAGTTGCCATTTGCTTTTCGGCCCTTCCCTCTGCATGCTCCTGTCTACACATTGGCCCATCCTTGGCTCCACTTCCTTCAGTCCAGTGTCTTGGAAAGCGTCCTCCTCATGGGGGCCTGGCTATTACTTTCTGTGTCATTGTGTGAGCTCTAGGGAATGAAGTTGAAGTTCCCTTAACAGGCTGCTGCTTTTTGTGACAGACCTGGGTTGGGCCCTGAAATCAGGAATGGTGTTAGACCTGCCGCTGCAGGGCGGACGGGAGTCTAGCTGCTGTAGCTCGGTTGCACGGAGAAGCAGACCGCATGCACGAGATTGCTCTTTTTATTGCTGGACACACCTGTGAGGCAGTAGAAGGTGGGGAGAGCCTTGCCGCTTCGAGCCAGTTTGACATCTGTGCAGGAGATGAAGGAAGGAAAGAGAGTGCTGGACGGAGAGAGTCCTTGAGCTGGCATTGCCACAGGAAGGGTCCCGCATCTCACAGGGAGGGGCTGGCCTCATCCCATCTTGTGCGCTCTCTGGGTGGGGGTAGCCTCAGGGATGTGTGGCCTCGGTGCCAGTGTGGTGGTGGCTTCCGGGGGGGTGGGGGGCAGCAGCCAGGGCCGCCAGTCCAGTCCACTCCCTAGCACAGGCTCTGAGTTTGTGTTCTCAGGGTGCCACACCCCAGGGAATGCAGGCAGCCTCCTGAGGCCCCTGCGAAGTTGTTGTGTCAGGACCAGGGACAGAGGCTCGCACACTCCCTGTGTGAGCCACTTTGCAACCCTGGTCCTCAGCTTTGCCTTCTGTAAAGTGAGGCTTCTTGCTGTAATTATCACATAGGGTTGCACTGTGGGTTAAACAAGACGGTGTATGCAGAGCCCTTCATAACAGCTGCTACATAAGTGCCCAGGAGATCCGGTCTCTTCCTCATACTCTGACATTTCATACCCGTACGTTGACGGTCTTTGTGATCTGTGTGTTCGGTTTTCTCTTCGGGAAACATTGAAATCTTGAGAAGCGTAACTCTAGAAGGCAGTTATTTTTATGTGAAAATAGATGGGTTTTTTTTGTTCAGGTGTGCATAAGAAAGTTTGTTTCCCGCTTCTTGACTAATTGGTTTTCTTCTCCTTCTCGGTGGCAGGGCTGCCGGTCCCTTGCTGCCGGACATCCTGGGTATATCAGCCATGATAAGGAGACCTCGATTAAATACGTCAGTCACCAGCACCCCAACCACCCCCAGCTCTTCAGCATTGTCCGCCAGGCCTGCGTGCGGAGCCTGAGCTGTGAGGTGAGCCCTGTGACCCTGGAGGGAGCTCTGTGGGAACATCACACACTCTCCCAGATGCCCTGAACAGGTTCAGTACCAGTTTCGGGAAAGAAGGCAGAGGTCAGTCCTTCACAAAGAGGACGGGGTGATCAGTGAGTAGGGAGTGTGCAGCAGCCCCGGTTCTCTCGAACTCCGGAGTAAGTTGGGCTAGACTTCAGTGTTCTGAATGGTTGCTAGCTTATCATTCAAGCACCAGACTTTCATTATCTCAATTCTTTTTTTTTTTTTTTTTTTTTAAGATTTTATTTATTTATTTGTCAGAGAGAGGGAGAGAGAGGGAGCGAGCACAGGCAGGCTGAGTGGCAGCAGAGGCAGAGGGAGAAGCAGGCTCCCTGCCGAGCAAGGAGCCTGGTGTGGGACTCGATCCCAGGCCACTGGGATCATGATCTGAGCCGAAGGCAGCTGCCCAACCAGCCACTCAGGCATCCCTCGTTATCTCAATTCTTGATGAGTATATTTCTAAGACGTTAACTGTTTCTAGGTTATGTGGTTATCGTCTCCATCATCATCATATGCTTTAGTGGGTCACCACGTATACCTCCTGAAGGGTGAATCAGTTTGTTCCTAAACTACCTGGGTCCTCTTGTTGAATTCAAGTTTTAGCTTTTATATTTTTTTATTTTCTGGGTTTTTTTAGATTGATTGATTTATTTTAGAAAGAGAGAGAAAGTGCAGGTGTGTGCACGCATGATTGGGAGGGGAGAGAGGGAGAGAATCTCAAGCAGACCCCATGCTGGACATCAAGCCCGATGCAGGGCTTGATCTCACAACCCTGAGATCACGACCTTCGCTGAAACCAAGAGTCAGAGGCTCAACCGACTGTGCCACCCAGGTGCCCCTTAGCTTTTCTGTATCTATCTGTCAGGAAGAATTCATGATTCAAGTACAAATCTTCCCTTCTCCGTATTCACCTGATGGGACACACTGAGCCCTCCTCTCAGTTCTAACGTATGGTGGCAGGGTGCCTATCTTCAGCTGGTTCCCTCTGGTTTCCTGCTGCTAATCTGCTAGAAGCAGATAATTGTGTGACTTGTGTGTGAAGAGTGAACGTGTCATGAGGGAGACCTAACTTCTGTCTTGTAAGTAAAGTATGCAAATTTTATTGTATGGACTACAGTGACTACTCTGATCTTCTCCAGTGTATTCTGAATGAGTGATGTTGGCAGATTGGAGTCCAGAATAGATAACAATACTTGAACAGGAGTTTTTCATGACTCAGGGTAGGAAAAAGTCATGAACCTACTTGACTGGCCCTTGCAATCCATGGTAATAAATGTTGTCTTTAGAAAGTTTGATCCCAGGAGCAGATGAAAGCAGTTTTCTTATCTTGTCCCCACCTCCCCTACTCTTCCCATAATTAATGCTAGTTACTTAATGCAGAAAGCTAGGTTAGAGAAGGAGGGGTTGTGTCACTAGAGCAGGTACAGGACTGTGTCCTGCAATGGCTGTTGATTTTCACAGGTCTGCCCTGGCCGGGAAGGCCCCATCTTCTTTGGGGACGAGCAGCATGGTTTCGTGTTCAGCCACACTTTCTTCATCAAGGACAGCCTGGCCAGGGGCTTCCAGCGCTGGTACAGCATCATCGCCATCATGATGGACCGGATTTACCTCATCAACTCCTGGCCCTTCCTGCTTGGGAAGATCCGAGGGATCATTGATGAGCTGCAGGGCAAGGCGCTCAAGGTGACCCCACGTGGAGGGAGCGTGGGTGGCAGTGGGGGAGGAGCCTGGCACTGACAGGGTCAGGGCGCGGGTGGTTTTATGATCTCCGGGTCTGGCGGCTATTGCTCTGAGTTGTGGTCTTCCGACTTCAGAGTCGGTCTGTGGCCGTCAGTCGTGCTTGCTTCACTGGGCTCTCTCGGGTCCACTGTTGTCCCCGTTCTTGCCCGGCTCTGGCTTCTTCGTTGCACTCACATGTCCTGCTTCCTCCCTGGCGTCTTTGCTTCCTCTGACCATCATCTGAAAGCCTGTGCATGAGTCGTGTTGTAGACCCATCGGCAGCATAGACCTCTAGCTGTGGCCTCGCGCCTCTCGGAATGGGCCAGGCTATGCTATGAAGACAAACAGCCTCCAGACCTCAGTGGGTTAAAACCGCAGGATTTGGGGGGTTTTTTGTTCGTTTTATTTTATTTAGGTGTTTTTATTTTTTATGTTTTGTTTTTTGTTTTGATAGAGCAGGGTGGGAGCAGAGAGAGAGAGAGAATCCCAAGCAGCCTCCATTCCCAGCTAGGAGTCTGACCCAGGGCTCGATCCCACAACCCTGAGATCATGACCTGAGCCAAAATCAAGAGCTCAACCGACTGAGCCACCAGCGCCGACAGTTTATTGTTTGTTGTTTGTCGGTCGTATTTGTTTGTTTGTCGGTGTTGGTTTATTGTTGTCGGTCTTATTTTGGTCCGTTGCAGGGACTGGGAGACCTGCTCATTGTAGTCAGCCCAGCAGGTGAGGCGGCAGCCATGTTGGAAAGTTGTGGATTTCCCTGCGACAGGGCATAGATGGAGCTGGAGGGCCTCGTTTCTCTCTCACCTCAGTGCCAGGACGGGGCACATGTCCCCCCCCGTCCCCCATACACACAAGGTCTTGCAGTGAAAGCCTCCATGTGCTGGGATGGGGGGAGACTGGAAGTGTGTGGAGAACAATGGTAGTGACCACGCAAGCATGTGTGCCTCCCAAGTACCCGGCAGGTGCCTGATGCGTTGGTTGTGGAATAGGGTACAGGAGAAACCAGTGGCTTGTAATCAAGCTATGAGGCAGAGACCATTCTTTTTGGAATGAGGGAACCACTGGCGCTTTCTGTGCCCTGCATTAGGACAGCAGAACAGGACAGAGTCTTCCGGAGCAGGAGCCGGGAAGTTGGCTGTGAATGAGCTGGCTTTGCGCTGCTCCGCTGTCTTTGTTCGGTTCAAAGACCGCCCCTTCCCTTTGCATTTTAGGTGTTTGAGGCGGAGCAGTTTGGCTGCCCACAGCGCGCCCAGAGGATGAACACGGCCTTCACGCCCTTCCTGCACCAGCGCAACGGCAACGCGGCCCGTTCGCTGACATCCTTGACAAGCGACGACAACTTGTGGGCATGCCTTCACACCTCCTTTGCTTGGTAACGAGATTTGCAGTCTTTTAGCGCCCGTTAGAATGAGAGCAGTCATTGGTTCGTTGCTGCATGAATCTGGGGAAGCCATTGCTGGCTGAGTTCCCTGAGTGCCCTGTGCTGTGTACCTGCCAGTGGGTGCTGACTGCGTCCTCCTTCTCCTCTGGGCCTCTTCCCCCGGGCACGTGGAAAATGGATTTAGGTGGCACTCCCTTCCCCGTGTGTTTAAGGTGATGCTCTTGCACTGAAAGCAGTGATCTCCCTTTCTTGTCTCCAGCAACAAACTTTCCTCTCACACAGTGTTGTGGGTCAAGGATTTGGGACTGACTGGCCTGGGTGGTTCTGGCTGAGCTTCTCAGGGGGTTGTCATTCGGGGCTGCAGTGGTCCAAGGTTTGCTGTACCCTGGGAGCTCGGTGTGGGCTGCTAGGGCCCTTCCAGCACAGGCTGTTAGGAGTGTGCTGTGGCGCTCTGACCTGCCTAGTCAGGAGGAAGGGATTGTCTCCGTCTTCCGACAGTCACCACAGTCTGTCCTCTGGCCTCAGATTGTTTCTCTTCCTTCCATTGCAAGATGTACCTCTTCCAGAGACGCCCTCAGATCCTCCTCCTCGTGCAGCCGTGGCTCTACATCGTCTAATTCGGTTCTGCGTGCTTGTCATCTATTTCGGTTCTGGGTGCAGAGGAGGCGCCTCAAACGGAGGTCTTTGAGGGAAGCTCCTGAGGACCTGCGAACTAAAGAGTCTCTGTCTCCCATGCTGACATAAAATCATATGGAGAGGTTTTCAGACCCAAAATAGAAGAAATAATACAATGAGCTGCATTCCTTCATCATTTAGCTATAGTGGTTGCCAACATTTCACTGCTTTTTCTGTCCTCTTTTTTCGGAAATATTTTTTAAAGCAAATCTTAGTTGTAGCATTTCAAACGCAAAACCGTATCCGACAAAACTGACAAATTCCTTAGCATCATCCAGCCCGATCCATATTTGGTTTTCCTGTTTTGCCTCAGGATTGAGTTTTCAGGTGGGATCAGGTCACCAGTGCACAGCGCGCACCTTGTGTACTTAAGTCTGGAGCGGTTTCTCTGAAGCCTCTGCCACGGGTTTCCCCAGGGCTTTTGTTGGAGGACCAGAGTCCTTTGTCGTGTAGAATTGTCCTTTTGGATTTGGCTGATTCTGTGTTTGTGGTGTGTGCAACATGATCTTTTGTGCCCATATTTTCTGTGAACGAGGAGTGCCATCAAACGGTGTGATAGGCTTCAGGTTCCCTTTTCATCAGGCAAGAAGACATCACAGGTGGTGCTCTGTTCTGCAGGCTCCTGAAAGCGTGCGGCAGCCGGCTGACTGAGAAGCTCCTGGAGGGCGCGCCCACTGAGGACACCTTGGTCCAGATGGAGAAGCTTGCAGGTGACCCGGGAGTGCTTGTGCTGCACGTCTCTGCCTGCGGAGGCCGTCGGGGCCGTCTCGTAGCCACCCGGCCCTCCACCCTGGTGACGGGGACCCTAGGATCAGTAACCCAGGGGGAGCATCTGCAAGAGCTTGTCCTTTAGCCTTAGTGTTTTTACTGGAGTTTCCTGGGTCCTTTTCCTTGACAGTCACGTGAAGGAATCTACCACCCTGGGCAACCCGGGAAGGTCTGATATTTAGGGCCGCTAGGCTGTGGAGAAGATGGGTTGATGGAGGGTTTCGTCCCTGTTTTAGGATCCCCAGGTTTTTGCCCTCTCTAGACACTTGAACATAACAATAAAGTGTTATGCTTTAGGTAGACCCAGGGTTTCCATCAAGGGTGGTTCCCAAGCCTCACCAGTGTCTGGGTAGTGCTCCCCAGGTTTTTGATCAGAGCTCTGTGTCTGGGGTTCAGGATCCTGTGTGTTTTAAGTAACTGTGCAGGGGTGTGCACAGTAACTGCTCTGGTGTGCACAGGCCTAGGAACCTCTGGTCTCAGCCCTGTCTGTGGTCTTCCTCCGGAGATGATTTGATTCTTGGTGACCTAGGTCAGCAGCCTCAGCGTTGGGGTTGGGTAAACCAGATTTGCAATGTGCGTTGTGTGTAGTGTGTTACTAATAACACTTGACATGCTACGGGTCACAAATAATTGGCCTTCTTAATGAATTGGAGCTGTTTCCAGGTTATTCCCGCACTCAGGTGACTTTACGTGCACTTGGATTCAGTGTGCTTTCCTGAGGGCGAGAAACGGAGTAGTTTCAGCGAGGGCAGAGTATGCTCCGAAAGACAAAACCTTTGCAATGTACCTTCACACCCTCGCAGATCAGCAGGGCCTAGAACCATTTGCTGAGATTTCAGATTTCTAGGCTAGTGAAGATGGCGTGGATAGTCTGTTGGTGGGAGCTTCTGGGAAGGATACATGTGCAGGCACGCAGGGCTCTCTGTCATGGGCTGGACTGTATTTTAGGTCGAAGCACACACTTTGGATTTGGACAGATCTGGCTTTAGATCTTGACTCTGCTGCTCTCTTGCATTCTGTTTGACCAGACAAGGCCTCCTCCCTGTGGATCTCATTGGGATCATGGAGAGATGTCCTTATTTGTGGTTGTCACAGAGATTCATGGGAATAACAAATATTTCTTTATCTGTAAAATGCGGACAGTTGAAAGGGTGAAATGAAATAATGTGTGGAAGCCTTTAGAATAGCGCCTGAGTGAGGAAGTGTGCAGTGACTGAGCTAGGCTCTTGACATTGCTTTGAATTACCCCGCAGTCCTGAACAGCTCGTAGTCTCATGGGTGCACACTTCATAGTGCAGCGTGAGGCTCTGGGCTAAGTGAATAAACAGACTGATCCCTCCCCACTCCCCCCAGGGCTCCGAAGACAAGCGGTCTAGGTAGCTGACCCAAACCAGCAATCAGGAGTGCCTTGGGCTAAGGTGGACACCACGACACTGTCACATCCAAGGACCGCATGTTTCATAAATGTCTTTGTGGTCTGTCTTGCAGACTTGGAAGAGGAATCCGAAAGCTGGGACAACTCAGAGGCTGAAGAGGAGGAGAAAGCTCCTGTCCTGTCAGAGGGTGCCGAAGGGCGGGAGCTGACCAAGTGCCCGACAGATTCATCCTTGCTCTCAGACTGTGGAAACTGGCAGTCCCGGAAGTTGTCTGTCTTTAAGTCCCTTCGGCACATGAGGCAGGTAGGTGACCGAGGGGTGGACCCGCCTTCAGAAACTCTGGAGAAGAGCCCAATCCCCACCTTCTCATCCAGCACACTTTGTCCTTTAGGCCCATGACGTTCAGACCCAGTGGGGACTGACTGGTTAGGAATAACCAGAAACCCTCAGTGGCTGGCCAAAGACAGCTGGGGCCGTCTGGGTTGCCTTGGCCACAGGCACAGTGCTCCCCTTCTAGTGATGACTAGGTGTCCGTTTTACAGAAAGCCCGCATGGTTGGCTTCTCGTGGTCCTTCCTCTGATCTTGTCACGCCGGAACCTTTTAAAGGCAGCCCTGCTCAGAGCACTGTTGCTTTGCATGCAGCATTGGACGCTTAGCAGACTGGAAATGCTGGCCCTTCGTACAGTAGATTGGGGAGAATCTGATATCCAGCCATAGGAATTGCACCCAAACAGTGGCGTGTCCTTGAATACAGAGAGGAAAGCATCCACTGTATCATGCAGGCTGGTTCGCATGTTCGTATACACGCAGGCTGGAGACACGAGTCTCACACAACGGTGTCGGCCATGGTTATATTTGGTCAGACGGGAAGAGAAGATAAGATTACAAGGGCAGCCCCTTTTCCTGTTTCTCTGTGACTGTTTTTACAATGAGCATGAGTTTTAACAAAAGATAGTTATTTTCTTTTTGAAAAACGGCGTAAAGACTGATTTAACGGCAGATGCTCTGTGGGCCTTCTGAATGAGGAACATTGACCCACCAAAATCATGTATTTGGCTAAGATCATCCTTATCCATTGCTTACGTGGATTAAAGTTAGAAGGAATCTTCAGTCCCATGGGAGGTGGGAGTGTTTTGAAACTATAGCAGTTTTGTAAAGCATATTTCTAGCGTCCCTTTTTTTTTTTTTAAAGCCACATTATAAGTCATAGAATAACAGACTGAACTCTCCAGAAACGGCAGTGTCAGAGAAGTTACAAAAAGTCAGGTGGAGAGAGGTACTGTTCTAGCATCAAACAGGACGGACAGCAGAATAAATGAAACAGTCCTTGGTCCTCAGGTGATTCCTGGATTGAAAGAAAACAGCGATCAAGGACACCGTTAGAGAGTTGGGGCTGCGGATACTGGGTTGATGGCACATCTGTGTGGTATTTCTGGTGGTGGTGTGTACTGGGGTTCTGTGGGAGAGCCCTTGTCCGTCCTGGGTCTTGAAGTGCCATGCTGCTTGTCCCTAACTTGGAAATGATTTAGCAAAGTAGTGAGAGAGAGAGAAAGTGAATGTTACAGATTGCTAACATGTTCTCTGCTTCGAGTTTTTAAAAATAAAATTGGGGGCGCCTGGGTGGCTCAGTGGGTTAAGCTGCTGCCTTCAGCTCAGGTCATGATCTCAGGGTCCTGGGATCTAGTCCCGCATCGGGCTCTCTGCTCAGCAGGGAGCCTGCTTCCCTCTCTCTCTCTCTGCCTACCTCTCTGTCTACTTGTGATCTCTCTCTGTCAAATAAACAAATAAAATCTTTAAAAAATAAAATAAAATAAAATTGGGATCTTACAGTGTGCTAGGGCTTTGGGATCGGGCTGCCAGGGGCTCATCCAGACCTCCGCCTTCCTCCTCCTGACCACGGGCAAGTCAGCCGGTCCTTCCCTCTCACGACCCATCTTCCTTCACCGTAAAGAGAACACACAGATAACTTCAGTTGCACAAAAGAAAATTCAGGGCAGAACGCACTGAACTGTGTTTTTCAGGTTCTGGGTGCCCAGTCTTTCCGCATGTTGGCCTGGCATGTTCTCATGGGGAATCAAGTGATATGGAAAAGCAGAGACGCAGACCTTGTCCAGTCAGCTTTTGAGGTTCTTCGGGTAAGAGTAGCTTTTCTTGTAAGTGTTTTGTAGTGGGACAGTGTTTGTCTGGTGGTTTTTTGTTTTTTTTTTAAAATCCTGACGGTGGGTGTGAATGTTAGGCTGCAGGGATGGCTCAGCCCAGATGTTCATGCCTGAATCTGAGATCCGTGCTTTTTCTGCACTGTTGAAAGTGGCAGTCATCAGTGGTGCTTATTTCCAGTGGAAGGAGTCTGTGCTGCCTTGGTACGAGTGATAAGTCCCCTGCCCCCACCCCCAGATCCCTCTAAGAAGCCATTGCATGGTTCACAGGTGCCCTAAAAGCAGCTTTGGGTCATCGCACATCCCTGTGCACAGAACATTCCTGATGAGTCATGTGGGTGCGTGTCTGCCATGGTGTCTGCACCTCAGGGGTCGTGGGTGCCAAGGCCCAGGCCTGGCTGATGATGTTTATGTCCTCAGAAACCTCATTCATGCCTGATATCTGCCTAGGCCTGTGAGGGCACAAAGTGAATATGCCAGAATACCTCAAAAAGTTTATAATTTCTTTGTGGGATGAGGGAAGAGACAGACATCTCAGAAGTCAAAGAATAATAGATTAACACCACAAAGCAAGAGGTAGCATAAGTCCTGTATGACCGATTGCCGGGTTAGGAGCTGGGGCCATGCGGGAGACACCCCAGTAGTGCCACGTGATCGGGAATGCCTTCTGGGAGGAGAGAGGCTTTGGCCCGATCTGCAGAGGGCACGTGGGGTGTGGGTGATGGATTAGGGCGGGGGATGTTCAGCTGGTGCAGGTCTGCGTCACTGTGTCCTCTCTAGACGATGCTGCCAGTGGGCTGTGTCCGCGTCATCCCTTACAGCAACCAGTACGAGGAGGCCTACCGCTGCAACTTCCTGGGGCTCAGCCCTCACGTGCAGATCCCCGCCCACGTGCTGTCCTCAGGTATGTCCCTCTCCTGTCGGACCAAGCCCTGCACCTCAGGGCTCAGAAGTGGAACTGCATCTTAGCCATGGATCTGCGGACGCTGCCTGCTCAAGCAGGAGGACCAGTTTTCCTGGTGGCTTCGGGCCTCCGTTTTCTGTCTTTAAAACGGGTGAGGGTTGGACAGAACAGCCTCCGAGTGAGGGTAGCCTGCTGGGTGTGCTTCTCGGCGGAAGGCAGGTTAGAGTCACGGGAGTGGAAACAACACACGTGGGTGTCAGGTTTGTCGTGTTGTTACGCTGAGTCAGTGATGACAAGATTCGGAAGGCGACTGTGTTCTTCTATGTGCCTTAAATCCTATCCAGCCTTGACATTCACCAGTGAGAGCCAGGAATCTGACGAGCATCCTTTTCTTTTGGTTTGAGGAGTTCAGAAGTCCGCCTGGGTGTGAATCCCAGCCTCCCCCTGCGAGCCAGTGGCTTCTCCGAGCACACTCTGAGAGATGGCCAGAAAGTTGACTGTCAGAGCGTTGGGCGCTCAGCAGTCCCGAGCTGCCATTCCGTTCAGTGTCCCAGGCTGGGTCCTGAGTCCCGGAGACACAGCACCTTTTTTTGGAACACAGGCTCCCGGTTTTGAAGATGAGCTTGAAATTCTTAACTAGTGTTGGCAGTGTGAGGGAAGCGCTTAGCAGTCTTTTTCCCTGTCGTAAGGTGGGACTGACACTAGGAGCCCCATCATGGGGCTGTTTGGCATTAAGTGAGTTCAGATATATAATTAGTTACTGGAATGTAATACATTAGCTGAGGCAAGAATTAATCCTTAACTCTACTGACAAACACACTGCAAGAGGTTTTCAGTGGCCAAGCATGAGAGAGGTGGGTTTCCGCTCTTTGATGGGAGACGCCTTGGGAGGGGCAGCAGCAGGAAGCAGGTCCCTGCGGGGCACAGGCACGCTTCCAGCACCTGCACTTTGTGTTGCTGCAGAGTTCGCTGTCGTCGTGGAGGCCCACACAGCCCCCCGGTCCGGCCTCCACCCAGCCGGCTGCGAGGGGGACCAGTCCCTCAGCAAGTACGAGTTTGTTGTGACCAGTGGAAGTCCCGTAGCTGCGGACCGAGGTGGGTGCCGCCAGGCCGGCCGGCCTTTCAGCACAGTGAGTGGGGACGAGAGCGCTGAGGCTGCCTCTCGCTACCCCATGCTGACGACCCGCCCTTGTTCCCAGTTGGCCCCACCATCCTGAATAAGATGGAAGCCGCTTTGACCAACCAGAACCTGTCTGTGGGCGTGGTGGACCAGTGCCTCGTCTGCCTCAAGGAGGAGTGGATGAAGTAAGCACACCTATGCTGGCCCCTGGAGTCTGCTTCCTCAACGGGGGGTGCTGGCCAGCCGGGAGCGTTGGGTTCGGCTGGCAAGAACCAGGAGCTGTTTTCAGAAAAAGCTGTGGCCTCCCTGAGAAATGGGGTAGAATAGAGGTTAAGAGCATGGGTTCAAGTAGCATCTTTGCCGCTGAGTGACTTTGTGCAAGGTCAGCACTTCTAGTCCTCAACGATGCTCCTGCGTGAGATGCCTGTGACACCTGCTTCCAAGAGAAGCAGTTATTTTTGCTGCTTAATTAACTTCAAAAATCTGAAAGCCAGGGGCGCCTGGGTGGCTGTGGTTGGTTAGGCGTCTGCCTTTGGCTCAAGTCATGATCTCAGGGTCCTGGGATCGAGTCTCTTGGGCTCCCTGCTCAGTGGGGAGCTGCTTCTCCCTCTCATCCTTCTTCTCCCCCCACCCCCACTCATGCTCCGTTTCCATCTCGCTCTCTCAAGTAAATAAAATCTTTAAAAAAAAAAATATGAAAGCCAGATAACAGATGTTTCTTTTCTATTAAAGTTAACTAGTTACTTTATTTCCTTAATAAATTTTCGTCAGTAATTTTTAATCCAGTTCAGTCAGACATTGTCCTGATTCCCAGCAATATAGTGAAGCTGAGGAGCAACAAAGTCCTTAAATGAATTGAAAGAAAATGGGCTTTTCCCCCATTTTGAGGCAGTGGCCTTATGGCGCGGGGTTAGAACTGCTGGGCTGGGGAGCGGTCCTGGAGCACGCAGCTGTGAGCGGCCACTCTGTGTGCTGGTCTTGAAGCCCTCAGGCCTCAGGACCTGAACTATGGTGATTTTGCTGTGGCGTCTGAGAGTTGTGTTTTTGGTTTTTTCCAGCAAAGTGAAGGTCCTTTTCAAATTCACCAAGGTGGACAGTCGACCCAAAGAGGACACGCAGAAGCTCCTGACTATTCTCGGAGCATCTGAGGAAGACAATGTCAAGCTGCTTAAGTTCTGGATGACGGGCCTGAGCAAAACCTACAAGTCGCACCTCATGTCCACAGTCCGCAGCCCCACAGCCTCAGAGCCTCGTAATTGACCCCACTGTGCGAATCTGACCCCGTGTTCACCTTCGGAGAAGTGCTATCGCCATCTTTGCCACTGAGCTCACGGACGGGTCTCTGATGGCAATCGCAGACTGCTTTCGTCTCTGCACTGCAGGCATGGAGCCCTTTCCTAGCAAGCAGTGGAAACTTTCGGTGCCAGACTTTGCCCTCTGTGTGGGATTTGGACCTGGTGTAGTTTTCGGCACCCTTCCAGAAGCTATTTGAATTGCTCTAGCCCTGAAAAGGGCTGTGGGAGACGTGGGACAGTGGGTCCCCTGTGTTTGAGCACCCCTGTGAGAGAAGACTGAGGAGAACGTGCATCTTATGGCTCTCAAGGATTTAGATGTCAAAATTTACAGGGGAACATGCCAGGCCAGTCCCAACCTGGGTATTTTGGCCGCAGTAGCAAACCTCTCAAGGTTTATGGTCGAACCTTTCTATTCTGAAATTCAAGACTTTTCCAGGTTTTATAATATGAATGCGTGTATGTCTTGCTGCAGTTCTGAATTTTCATGTAGTCATTGTTAGCAGTCTGGTTTTGAGCTGGGAATGGCTTTTGGGGAGGAGTAGGTGTTGCCTCATCTTTGGGATTCATGTTCTGGAACCATGTGACTACGAAGTCTTCTGGCCATGCTCTCCTGTGGTTGCTTTGACATTTCCCTGTGGCTTGCAGACAGGCCCCTGATCCTTTTTACACAAAGATGATACTTTGCTGACATGTCAGATGGAGCCATTTGACTTGCCTGACTCACTGGACGTGAAGTTTAGAAACCAACTGTAGTTTTATTCCAAGTCACTTTGCCCTTTATTGCTTCTTTAAACATTTAGATTTGGCTACAGGTAACAATTTTCAGAGTATGATGACTTAAGATAGTTTAATCATCCCAGTGTGCACTTTTAATAAGGATTCATGGCTTGGAGGGATTTTTCCAGCAATTTTGCTGACTTGTTTATAGTTTTTTTGTGTGTGTGTGTGTGTATTTGCTTAACTTATATTTAACATGGAAACTAAGTTTATATGACTGGGTATCTATCATGCAGGAACATTGAAACACAACAAAGATGTATTTTTATAAACTGTTGACTACATGGTTTTATTGATTTGATAACCTAGAATTTTCATGGGGTCAGTCACAAAATATTATGACTAAAATAACACTGGTGATAGAACTGTTTTGAAACTGAGGTCTGCTAAAGGGTTGTAAATTCTAGGAGACTTAGACTGTACATTGTGGTTACTTCTGATCATTTTCAGCTCAGAGCGCAGTAGCACTACCTGTCCCCCACCCAGCCACCCAGCAGGTGTGCTGGCGTTCCTGGAGCAGGCTGCACATACCCTATGGGAGCTGTGGTGGGTGGAAAGAACCCTAGACTACACCTGTGGGGGGAATCTGTGCTCTGATCACTGGTTGCTGCTTCTGATCATGGCAGTCATTGTTGCAGGCCCCTCCCCCTCTAGCCGCCAGGAGACTTAATGGTCCAATGCCCTTCCCCTTCCTTCAGTTGTGTGTGTGTCTTTCCCCTTTCAGGAAATTCAGGACAAAAAAACAATGGCATTCAAAAACAAGTGCATGTACAGGGGAAATTAGAAACTGCATGTGCAAGGAAAGGCTCAGAGAAGACCTGAGAAAAATCTAAGTTTATACCTCAGTCTGATCCTTAGCAAAGAGAAAGCTTACAACCATAAAAATAAAAGACAAAAAACAGGGAACCTTGGGGAAGGAGGAATATCTAATTTTCAGTTATCACATTATTAGATTTAAATGTCCATCGTTCAGCAAAAAATCACAAGCCAGATAAAGGAAAAGGAAAGTGGGGCACCTGGGTGGCTCAGTCGGTTAAGCCTTTGCTTTCAGCTCAGGTGATGATCTCAGGGTCTGCCTCGGGCTCTGTGTTTGACAGGGAGCCTGCTTTCCCCACTCTGTCTCTGCCTGCTGCTCTGCCTACTTGTGATCTCTCCCTTTCTGTCAAATAAATAAATAAAAAGAAAAAGTATGTCCCATTCAAAAAGAAAAAAAAATCCACAGAATCTGTCCCTGAAAGATTTGATGGCAGATATACTGAACAAAGACTAAAACAACTGTCTTAAAAATGCTCACAAAACTAAAGGAAAATGTGAAAAAAGCCAAGAAAATGTGTGAACAAAATGGAAATAAAAAGAAACAAAATCCAGAGCTGAAAACTACAACTAAAATGAAGAATTCATAAGAGTGGCTCAAAGGCCAATATGAGCAGGTGGAAGAAAGAATCAGTGAACTTGAAGATAAGACAGTGGACATCACTGACGCCTAACAGAAAAACTGAAGAAAAGTGAACAGAACCTCAGAGAACTATGGGGCACCATCAAAAGGATCAACATGTACATTGTGGGAATCCCAGGAGAGAAAGGGGCAGAGAACATTCAAAGAAAGAATGGCTAAAAAAACTACCCAAATCTGGTGAAAGACAGGAACATAAATACACAAGAAGCTCAGAAACTCCCAAGTAAAATGAACTCAGCGACACAGTGAAAACATTCTAATCAAACTTCCAAAAGACAAGAGCAAATCTTGAAAGCAACAAGAGAGAAGCAAATGATCCCTCACAGGAGATTGTCAGAATACATAGAGATTTCTCACCAGAAATGTTGGAGGCCAGAGGACAGCATTGCCATTATATGTAAAGCGCTAAAGCAAACAACAACAACAAACCCTATCAACCAAGAATCCTGTATCCAGCAAAACTGTTCAAAATGGGAAAGAAAGCAAGATATTCCCAGATAAAAGGGGACTGTTTGTGACCACTAGAACTGCCCTGCAGGAAATGCTCACGGGAGTCCTGCAAGGCGAAAGGACAGGACACCATCAGCACCTCAAAGCCATGTGGAGAAATAAAGATCTCAATAAACGTAGAACCTGGGCAGTTATGAAAGCTAGTATTGTAGCAATTGCTTATAACTGTACTCCTTGTTTTCCACTTATTAATTTAGATTAATACGACTTATTAATGACTTTTAGTAATACTTCCTAAATCAATACTAAGTCAATTAGTATTACTAATAACATTACTAATGACTTTTAAAGAAAAAGTCATTAGTAATGTAAACGTTAGTATTATCTTTTCATTTTTTATTTTTTTAAAGATTTTATTTATTTGACAGATCACAAGTAGGCAGAGAGGCAGGCAGAGAGAGTGGTGGGGGAAGCAGGCTCCCTGCCGAGCAGAGAGCCCGATGCGGTGCTCGATCTCAGGACCCTGGGACCATGACCCGAGCCAAAGGCAGAGGCTTTAACCTACTGAGCCACCCAGGCGCCCCAAAAGTTAGTATTATTTTAAGTTTAGTTTGTAATTCCAGATCTTGTTTTCAACATAATGTAGGAGACTAATGCATTTAGAAGAATTATTAGTTTATATTTTGAAGTACACATTGTATAAAGATGTAATTTTGTGACATCAGCAACCAAAAGGAGTGGGAAAGGAGTCAAGTTTTTGTATGTTACTGAAGTTAATCTGCTATAAATTCACATTAAAGCATTCTAACTTTAGGATGTTAAATGTAGTCCCCAGAGCAACCGCAGAAAAGATAGCTATAGTCTATACGCAAATGGAAATTAAAAAGGAATTTAAACATTTCACTACAAAAAAAAAAACACTGAAAGAAGACAGGAACGTAGGAAATGAGCAAAAAAGCTATAAGATGTATAGAAAACAGCACAATAACAGAAGTTAGCACTTCCTTGTTAGTAATCAAGGTAAATGGATTAAACCCTCCAATCAAAAGACAGAGGTTAGCAGAATGGATAAAAATACATGATCCAATTCAATGCCCTCTACAAGAAACTCATTTGAGATCCAAAAACACAGTTGAAAGTGAAAGGGGGGAAAGGGTATTCCATGCAAATAACCAAAAGAGAGCGGGAGTGGTTATACTAATACAAAGTAAAATAGACATTGAATCACAAAAGGCTGCAAGAGACAAAGAAGGGTTGTTTATATTAATAAAAGTCTCAATATGGCAAGAAGATATGACTGACAAACAGTTACACGACAGACAATCAAAATATATGAAGTAAAAAAAAATGGAATTGGGGGCGCCTGGGTGGCTCAGTGGGTTAAAGCCTCTGCCTTTGGCTCAGCTCATGATCCCAGGGTCCTGGGATCAAGCCCTGCATTGGGCTTCCTGCTTCCCCCTCTCTCTCTGGCTGCCTCTCTGCCTACTTGTGCTCTCTGTCTATCAAATAAATGAATCTTTTAAAAAAGTGGAATTGAAGGGATGAATAGACCATTCTATAATAATAGATTTAAATACCCAATAATGAATAGAATGAGACAGAGGATAAGGAAATAGAGGGCCAAGCACAATGAACCAGCCAGATCTAACAGACAGACACAGAGCACTCCACCCAACAACAGTGGCACATAATGCTCTTCTCAAGGACACGTGGGTCATTTGCCAGGATAGACCATATGTGATGTCACAAATTAAAACTCGGTAGATTTTAAAAGATATACAGAGTATCTTCTCTGACCACAGTGGGATGAAGTTAGAAGCCAATAAGATGAAACTGGAAAATTCACAAAATTGTGGAAGTTAAACAACATGCTTTTCATTTTTTAAAGATTTTATTTCAGAGAGCACACAAGTGGGGGGAGGGGCAGAGGGCGAGAATCTTTAAGCAGACTCCCCACTGAGCAGGGAAGCTGACGGCTTGAACTTTTGGCCTGGAAATCAAAAACTAAGCTAAGATCAAGACTTGGAAACAAACTACTGAACCACCCAGGTGCCCCAAAACAACATGCTTTTAAACCAGTGGACAAAGAAGGATTCATAAGGGAAATTAGAAAATAGAGGTGAATGAAAATGAAGACACAATGTACCAAAACATGGGATGCAGCAAAGCAGTACTGGGGAAATTTGTAGATAAAACTGTTTACATTAGAACAAAGCAAAACAAAGATCTAAAAACAAAAAAGTGTTGTGTCTCTACCCCTTTTCAGTTGAAATAGCGCTATGTGTAAAATGCAATTGATGTTCTGACTTTCAATCCAACAAGCTTTTGCAATGCATAGACTACGTAGTAAGCATAGTTCTTTCAAAACATTGTTTTTGAACTGTTAGGTAAGGAACGATTTCTGGGACAGCTGAGGGTACGGTGCCTTGAGTGACATCTGAGTCAGTGGTTTATTGTTCTCTATTCCTGTCCTTTTTTAATGTGTGACACTATTTACTTCCTCCTTCTTTTCCTTTCTTTTTTCTTACTGATTGAATTCCTCCATTCAACAATTTTTTTTAAAGATTTTATTTATTTATTTATTTGGAAGACAGAGATCAGAAGTAGGCGGAGAGGCAGGCAGAGAGAGAGGAGGAAGCAGGCTCCCTGCTGAGCAGAGAGCCCGATGCGGGGCTCAATCCCAACACCCTGGGATCATGACCTGAGCCGAAGGCAGAGGCTTTAACCCACTGAGCCACCCAGGTGCCCCATTCAACAATATTTTTGAGTGCCTAAGAACACCGCACGTTATTCTGGGACTAGATAAACAGCTCCCTGCTCTTTTGAAACTTAACATCTTGTGAGAAAGTTGATCAACAAACAACTTAGACAAGTGAGACTATTCACTGTGACTAGAACAAGAGAGAGCAATGAGAGAACAATGTGATATTGAATTGGAAGGTGCAGGAAGTCTCACTTCACAGGGAAGCTGAAACCTGAATAAGAAAGATCAGACTGTTTCTTCCTTTTTGTGTCTTTCTTTTTCCTTCACTCCGGCCTCTGGATTAAAACAAACAAACAAACAAACAAACAAAAAGCAGAGATCAATGAAATAGAGCATAGAGAGACAATGGAGAAAATTAATGAAACCAAAATTTGTTTCTTCAAAAAGATTAACAAAATGGACCAGCCTTTAGCTAGATGAATTATAAAGAGGAGAGAACGGGGCGCCTGGGTGGCTCAGTGGGTTGGGCCGCTGCCTTCGGCTCGGGTCATGATCTCGGGGTCCTGGGATCGGGCCCCGCATCGGGCTCTCTGCTCGGCGGGGAGCCTGCTTCCTCCTCTCTCTCTGCCTGCCTCTCTGCCTGCTTGTGATCTCTGTCTGTCAAATAAATAAATTTAAAAAAAAAATGTTTAAAGAGGAGAGAAGACTCAAATTACTAAAATCAGAAGTGAAAGTGACATTATACCTATTCTAATAAATAACATATATATCTAAAAATAAAGTGACATTACTCCCTCTAACAAAGAATATATTTATCTAAAAATAATAAATAATAAAATTAAAATGATTATAAGAGAGCATTATGAACAATTGTGTGCCAACAAATTGAATAACCTAGATGAAATGGACAAATTCCTGGAAACACAAACCTATCAAGACAAAGTCATGAAGAACAGAAAATACGAATAGACCTATAACTAGTAAGGAGAGTGAATCAGTAATAATAATAATAATAAAAAATCTCCCGGGAAGCCTGGGTGGCTCAGTTGGTTAAGCAGCTGCCTTCGGCTCAGGTCATGATCCCAGCGTCCTGGATCGAGTCCCCCATCGGGCTCCTTGCTCGTCAGGGAACCTGCTTCTCCCTCTGCCTCTGCCTGCCATTCTGTCTGCCTGTGCTCGCTCTCTCCCTCTCTCTCTCTGACAAAAAAAACAAAAAACAAAAAACAAAAAAACTCCCAAGAAAGAAAGTCCTGCTTTTTACTGGTGAATTCTACAAAACATTGGAACAACTAATATCACATCTTTTCAAACTTTCCAATAACTTGAAGAGGAGAGAATACTTCCTAGTGCATTCTGAGCCACCATAATCCTAACACCAAAGCCAGGAAAACACCACAAGAAAACGACAGATGAATATCCCTTATACACACTGATGCAAGAATCTTCAACAGAATACTAACAAATAGCATAATAAAAGGACTGTACATCATGGCCAAGTGGGATTTATTCTTGAGATGTGAGGATGGTTCAACATAAGACAATCAGTATAATATGCCATGTCAATTAGATGAAAGGGGAGGACGCCTGGGTGGCTTAGTGGATTAAAGCCTCTGCCTTTGGCTCAGGTCATGATCCCAGGATCCTGGGATCGAGCCCCGCATTGGGCTCTCTGCTCAGCAGGGAGCCTGTTTTCCCCTCTCTCTCTGCCTGCCTCTCTGCCTACTTGTAATCTCTCTCTGTCAAATAAATAAATAATCTTTAAAAAAAAAAAGATGAAAGGGGAAAACCACACTCATCTCAACTGATGCAGAAAAAGCATTTGACAAAATTTAACACTCACGATTTAAAAAAACTCAACAAAATAGGAATAAAATATAATCATGTAATAAATACAAAATCATGTGTAATATATATTATAAATAATATACAATAAAACCTCTATATGAAAAACCTGCAGCACACCTAATACTCACTTGTGAAAGATTGAAAGCTTTTCCTCTAAGATTAGGAACAAGGCAAGGATACCCACTTTTACACAGTACTAGAAGTTTTAGCCAGAGTAATTAAGCAAGAGAAAGAAAAAGCATCCAAATTGGAAAGGAAGTAGTAAAACTATTTCTCTTTGCAGATGAAATGCTCTTATATAGAGATAACCCTAAAGACTCCACTAAAAAGCTGTTAGATCTAATAAGGGAATTCGGCAAAGTTGTGGCATACAAAATCAACACACAATAAATAGTTGCATTTCTCTACACAATGAACAACCTGAAAATGGCATTACAAAAACAATTCCATTTATAATAACATCAAAAAGAATAAAATATTTAAGAATTAACCAAGGAAGTGACAACCTGTAAAATGAAAACTACAAGAAATTGAAAAGAAATTAAAGAAGACATAAATAAGTGGAAACACATTCCATGTTCAAGGGTTGGAAGATTTAATATCGTTAAAATGTCAATTTTAGCCAAAGCAATCTACAGATCCGATGCAATCCATATCAAAATCCCAAAAATGTGTTGTTGTTGTTTTTTTGCAGAAATAGGAAAACCCATCCAAAAATTTATATGGAATTTCAAGGGGCTCCAAATAGCCAAAACAATCCTGAAAAAGAGCACAGCTAGAGGACTCAACACTTCCTGATTTCAAAACTTACTACAAAGATAACATAATCAGGGGCACCTGGGTGGCTCAGTGGGTTAAAGCCTCTGCTTTGGGCTCAGATCGTGATCCCAGGGTCCTGGGATTGAGCCTCACATCAGGCTCTCTGCTCAGCAGGGAGCCTGCTTCCTCCTCTCTCTCTGCCTGCCTCTCTGCTTACTTGTGATCTCTGTCTGTCAAATGAATAAATAAAAAATCTTAAAAAAAATAAAAGAATGTCCCATTAAATACTAGTAGTATTTAACACCTCTTTTTAACTCCTGCTAAAATTAGTGTCTTATCTATTTTGGATACTGTTTTACAGTCTGTTTTATCTGCTGTCAATATGGCGGGTCCACCTCTTATGGTTGCCATCTGCGTGGTGCATATTTTCCCATCCTCTGACTTTGAAGCTATTCGTGTCTTTGAGTCTACAGTGTGTCTCTTGTGGACAGCATATGTATGAGCTTGCCTTTTTAGTGTGTCCGACAATCTCTGCTTTTTGATTTGGAGTTCTGGTTCTACCCTCATGTAATGGAATCCTTGATGTGGTTAGATGCACAGCTGCCATTTTGCTGTTTTCTGTATCTCTTATTATGTCCATTTCTGTATGCCTGTATGTTTCTATATGACATACAGAAAATATTTAAGACTTAAAAATCCTTTTTTTTAGATTTATCTATTTCTTATTATTTGACAGGGGGGTGGGAGGGAACACAAGCAGGGGGAGTGGCAGGCAGAGGGAGAAGCAGGATCTCCACCGAGCAGGAAGCCCGATGTGGGGCTCCATCCCAGGACTCTGGGATCATGACCTGAGCAGAAGGCAGATGCTTAACGACTGACCCACCCAGGCGCCCCAAGACTTAAAAATGTTTTTACTGTGGTAACGTATGTAACCTAAAATATGCCATTTAAACTATTTAGAAGAGTACACATCAGTAGCATAATTATATTTATACTGTGTCTCATGTCTTTTTGCTCCTGTTTTTAATGTCCTCATTTTTTGTTGAATGAGTAAGGAATATTTTTAGTACATAATTTTAATTTCTTATTTTAAACCTCTTTTTTTAAAGTTTTATTATTCATTTGTTTGTTCACTTATTTAAGTTGCTCTGGGGATTAAAATATGCATCTTTTAATTTATCACAATCTAGGGGCGCCTGGGTGGCTCAGTGGGTTAAGCCTCTGCCTTCAGCTCGGGTCATGATCCCAGCTGAACTATTTGGATTCCCACCAACAGTGTAGAAAAGTTCCAATTTCTCTACATCTTTGCCAACGTCTTTTATTATTTTGATAATAGCCATCCTAACACATGTGAGGTGACATCTTGTCGTGGTCTTGATTGGCATTTCCTTGATGATTAGTGACATTAAGCATCTTTTCATGTGCCCATTGGGCAACTGTATGTTTCTTTTAGAGAAGTGTCTATTCCAGTCTTTAGTCCATTTTTTAATATGAGTTATTTTTCTTCTGCTATTGAGTTCCAGGGGTTTCTTGTATCTTTTGGAAACTAACCTCTTATCTGATACATGGTTTGCATAGACTTTCTAAAAAGACTTAATTTTTAAAATCTATTTTGTTGGGGCATCTGGGTGGCCTAGTCTATTGAGCCTCTGCCTTCAGTTCAGGTCGTGATCTCAGGGTCCTGGGATGGAGCCTCGTATTGGGCTCCCTGCTCAGCAGGAGTCTGCTTCTCTGTCTCCCTCTGTGATCTCCCTCGCTCTCACTCTCTCTCAAATAAATAAATTAAAATCTTTAAGAAAATTTAAAAAATAAAATTATTTTATTGACGTATAGTTGACACATGGTGTCACATTAGTCTCAGGTGCACAACATAGTGATTGGACGCGTGTGCACATTATGCACAAATGTAGCTACAATCTGTCACTGTACAACCCTATTACAATATCACTGACTATATTGTCTATGCTGTGCCTTTCATCCCCGTGACTTACTCACCCAAACTGGAAGCTTCTATTTGCCACGCCCCTTCACTCATTTTGCCCATTTCCCCACCTCTGTCCTTCTGGCAACAAGTGGTTTTGTTCTCTGTATTTATGGGCATATTTCTACTTTTGTTTGCTTGTCTGTTTAGATTCCACACATAAGTGAAATCATATGTTATTTGTCTTTCTCTGCTTGACTTATTTCACTTAGCATAATACCCTCGAGGTCCATCCATGTTGTTGAGAACGACAAGCTCTCATCCTTTTCTATGGCCATTTCTATTCCATTGTATATACATACCACATCTTCTTTATCTGTTCATCATTTTTTAAAAAATATTTTATTTATTTGAGAGGGAATGAAAGATAGAGAGAGCATGAGAGAAGGCACGAGATGGGGGAGAATTAGAGGGAGAAGCAGACTCGTCACTGAGCAGGGAGTCTGGATCCTGGGACTCCAGGATCATGGCCTAAGCCGAAGGCAGTCACTTAACCAACTGAGACCCCCTAGGTGCCCTATCCATTCATTTGTTGATGGACCCTTGGGCTGCTTGCATACATGACTATTGTAAATAATGTTTCTATGAACATAGGGATATATATATATATATATATATATCTTTTTGAATTAGTGTTTTCTTTTTTTTTTAATTATTTATTTATTTATTTATTTGACAGGCAGAGATCACAAGTAGGCAGAGAGGCAGGGAGAGAGAGCGAGGAGGAAGCAGGCTCCCCGCCAAGTAGAGAGCCCGATGCGGGGCTCGATCCCAGGACCCTGGGATCATGACCCGAGCCGAAGGCAGAGGCTTTAACCCACTGAGCCACCCAGGCGCCCCTGAATTAGTGTTTTCACTTTCTTTGGGTAAATATCCAGTCATGGAATTACTGGATCATATAGTATTTCTATATTTAATTATTTAAGGAAACTCTATACTGTTTTCCACAGGAACAACACCAACTTACATTTGTACCAACAGTGATCAAGGGTTCCTTTTTCCCCACATCCTCACCAACACTTGTTATTTCTTGTCTTTTTTGTTTTAACCATTACGATAGATGTGAGGTGGTATCTCACTGTGGTTTTGTTTTGTGCTTCCCTGATGCTGAGTGATGTTGAGCATCCTTTCATGTGTCTGTTGGCCGTCTGGACGTCTCCTTTGGGAAAATGTCTATACAGGTCCTCTGCCCATTTTTTAAAACAGATTTTTTTTTAAAAGATTTTATTTATTTATTTGACAGACAGAAATCACAAGCAGGCAGAGAGGCAGGCAGAGAGAGAGAGAGAAGCAGGCTCCCTGCTGAGCAGAGAGCCCGATGCAGGGCTTGATCCCAGGACCCTGAGATCATGACCTGAGCTGAAGGCAGAGGCTTTAACCCACTGAGCCACCGAGGCGCCCCAAAACAGATTTTTTTTGGTGTAGAACTTGGGTATTAACTCCTTATTGGATATATTATTTGCAAATATCTTCTTCCACTCAATAAATTGCCTTTTAATTTTGTTCATGGCTTCCTTTCCTGTACAAAACTTTTTATTTAAGTGTAGTTCCAATAGTTAACTTTTACTTTTGTTTCCCTTGCCTATGGAGACATATCTAGAAAGAAGTTGTTACAGCTGATGTCAGAGAGATTACTGCCTATATTCTCTTCTATGAGTTTTATCATTTCAGGTCTCACATTTAGGTCTTTAATACATTTTGAGTTTACTTTTGTGCACGGTGTAAAAGACTTAATTTCTTTATTTTTTTAAGATTTTATTTATTGATTTGAGAGACAGAGCATGAGCAGGGGGAGGGGCAGAGGAAGAGGGACAAGCAGATTCCATGCTGAGCACAGAGTCTGATGTGGGACGTGATCCCAGGACCCCAAGATCAGGACCTGAGCTGAGGTCAGACACTTAACTCACTGAGCCACCCAGGTGCCCCAAGACTTAATTTCTTTTTTTTTTTTTAAAGATTTTATTTATTTATTTGACAGAGAGATCACAAGCAGGCAGAGAGAGAGGAGGAAGCAGGCTCCCCTAGAGAGCAGAGAGCCCAATGCGGGGCTCGATCCCAGGACTCTGAGATCATGACCTGCCTTCGGCTCAGGTCATGATCTCAGAGTCCTGGGATC
>NW_019154181.1:451865-676558 GCF_002288905.1 Enhydra lutris kenyoni | reverse complement strand
CTCGATCCCAGGACCCTGAGATCATGACCTGAGCCGAAGGCAGCGGCTTAACCCACTGAGCCACCCAGGCGCCCCCAAGACTTAATTTCTTAAGAACATCTTAGGTTTGCTGCAAAATTGAGGGGAAGGTACAAAGATTTCCTATACATCCTCTGTCCCCATACAGGCACAGCCTCCCCCATTATTTTTTTCTCAATTTTTTTAGAGAGAGAGAGCCTGTGTGCACGAGTAGAGGGGCAGAGGGAGAGGGAGGGAGAGAATCTTAAGCAGACTCCATGCCCTGTGTGGAACCCAATGTAGGGTTCAATCCCATGACCCCGTGGTCATGACCTGAGCTGAAACCAAGAGTTGGATGCTTAACCAGGTGCCCCTGCTTCCCCATTATAACATTTCCCACCAGAGTTGTTGGTTACAACTGAGGAAACTGGCAGTTTGCATAGACTTTAAAAATGATTTCTATTTCTCTAATGAGTATCTACTGATTCATTATCGTTATATTTTCTTTAATTATTTGAACTTATTTATAACACATACTTCGAAGTGTTTTTTCTACTATTTCCAACATCTGTGTCCACTCAGAGTCAGTTTGCATTGGCTGCTGTGTTCCCCACATGTTGGTTACACTTTCCTGTTGCTTTGCATGTCTATTAAGTTTTGGTTGCAAACTGGACATCTTAGATAATATAGCAAAGCAATTCTGGATTCTATTTTTTTTTTTTTTTTTGTAAGTTTGTTTTTCTTTGAAAACTTGCCTGGACTTAACATGTAGAGTCTCTCCCTCTGTAGGGTGGCATTGGCATGTCTGCTTAGTTTTTTTTTTTTTAGTCTTAGTTTTATTCATTCCTAGAGGTCACCACTTGGTCTTCCTAATGTGGTAGTCAGCCAGTGATTTATGTAGAGGTTGAACCCAAATACTTTTGAGCCTATAAGACTCCCCATCCTCTGCTGACCAACCTGTTTGTGGGTTGGGAATCCTTTCAAGCGTCCACTGGCTCTCATTTTTCCCTGGCTTCTCCAATTCCTGCACAGCTCCCCAGTTAGCCAGGGAGGGGTGGAGCGTGTAGGTCAGCTTTTCTATGGTTTTCTCCATTTTGGGATCTTGTTGTCATATTCCTGGCTGGTCTGGAGGGTCAAGCTGGCAAGCCTGCAGGTTTGTTTGTTCGTTTGTTCCCAACTGAACCACCACTTTTTGCCAGAAAAACTAAAAACCTAAAAGGTTTTTGGAGCCAGTCCCACATTAATAAGACTACCATTTTTGCCAAACAAACTGGAAGCGTGAAGAGATGGGAGCAGCCTCAGTCGACAGGGCCAGGGACTCCTGCTACTCCTATCCTCAGCTGCAGCAATTTTTAAACAAATGATGCTTCTCATTTGGTTGTCTGCCTTTGGTGGATTTCTGGTGCCCTGAAGCAGTGGAGTGTGTGTGTGTGTGTAGTGGGATTTTTTGGTTTGTTTTTTATTTTTTATTTTTTTGTGTGTACCCAGAGGACTTGACTACCTCTGTATGCTGCCATAACTGGAGTCCCTCTTCTCATTCTGTATTATCATTTCAGGTGAGGAAAGTGAGGCTCAAAGAGATAAAGCAATTTGCTCTTGGTCATACAGCTAGGAAGTAGGGGTTCCAGAATTAAACTCAAGAGCTCTATTTTAAAGAAAAGCAAAAAACAAAAAAAAACCACAGTGTTATTGAAGTATAATTGGCATACAGTAATTTATACTCATTGAAACCATCCAGTCTGACAAATTTTGACATATACAGCAGCACATCACCACTAAGATAATGAACATATCATGGTGTGTGTTTTTGGCAACCCCCTTCCCTTCCCACCATCTCCAGGCAACCACAGATTTACTTACAGTCACTCTAGTTGGCCTTTCCTAGAATTGCATGTCATGGAACCATATAGTGCATATGTTGTTGTGTCTTTTTTCACTCAACCTTATTGAAATTCACCCATATGGTCGTTTATATTGGTTTATATTTATTCTTACTGCTAAATAGTCTTCCATCCATAGATGGGTGAAAATTTGGTTATTTATCTGGTGATGGACACTGGTGTTGTGTCTCGGCTTGGGCTATTACTCATAAACCTGCTGGGAACATCTGAGTGCAAGTCTTTGTGTAGATACATAGACACATGCTTTCATTTCTCTTGGGTGAGATTTAGGAGTGGGATAGCTGGATCAGATGGAAGGTGTAAGTTTGATATTTTTAATGAACTTTTAATTTGGAATGATTTCAGATTTGCTGAAAAGTTTCCAAGGCAGCACAGAGAGTTCCCGTCTACTCTTCCTCCAGTTTCCCTTACTGTTAGTTTTACACTGCTGTCATGCGTTTGTCAAAGTGAAGAAACAGACATTGGTGTATTACTATTTTTTTTAAAGATTTTAATTATTTATTTGACAGACAGAGATCACAAGTAGGCAGAGAAGCAGGCAGAGAGAGAGGAGGAAGCAGGTTCCCCGCCGAGCAGAGAGCCCGATGCGGGACTCGATCCCAGGACCCCGAGATCATGACCCGAGCCAAAGGCAGAGGCTCAACCCACTGAGCCACTCAGGCGCCCTAATAAATACATGTTTTAAAAATATATCAGGGGTGCCTGTGTGGCTAGGTGGGTTAAAGCCTCTACCTTCAGCTCAGGTCATGGTCCGGGGATCCTGCGATCGAGCCCCACATCGGGCTCTCTGCTTGTCGGGGAGCCTGCTTTTCCCTCTCTCTCTGCCTGCCTCTCTGCCTCCTTGTGATCTCTGACAAGTAAATAAATAAAACCTTTAAAAATATATCATATCAGGGGTACATAACATTTACACATCTCTGGTGATGTCAACTGTCACTTGGTTAAGGTGATGTTTACCAGGTTTCTCCATGTAAACTTTATTTCTCTCCTTCCCCTACTGTAGTCACTAAGTCTAGGCCACCTTCAGAGGGGCAGGGAGATTTCATTCTCCCTCCCGTGGCAGGAAATAGCTATATAAACTATTCAGAATTCTTCTGTGAAGACTTGTATCTTCTCTTTTGTTTCTTTCTTCGGTCATTTCTTAATTTCAGTATGGAATCATGCATATTTATCTGATACTTGGGTTATAATCCAAAACTGCATCATTTACTTTGTTTCTCAAACTGCTCCAGTTTTGGCCACTGAGAGTTCTTTCAGGTTAACTCCTGTGTCCTTTTGTCGTGCTGCCATGTCCACATCCTTACTTTCTGGTAATACAAGATGCCTAAAACATGGCTTATGAGTTCCCTGCCCAATCCTAGAATCAGCTATTTCTTCAACGAGTCCAGCTTCCTTTTATTGAAGAACAGTGTTTAGAAACAGATCTGGGAGCAAGGGATGCTCACTGCTCCTGGGGTCTCATTGTGTCCGGACCTCTTGGGGGACTGAGGTATGTGATATATGTATGTCAAAACTGACATATGACATATAGTAATATACATCCTAGGCTACCCATGACCTCACTGTGGTATCTCTGACTCCAGTCCAGTATCATAGGGATCTGACTTCTTATCCCATCCAACAGAACGAACCCTGGCTCCTACTATAGGACAAGCATTTACTAACCCAGTCATCCCCAGCGGGAATGTAAGCAGTTCCCTGTACCAAGTAGAGTAGATGTACCAAGTACCAAGTACCAAGTACCAATGTACCAAGTAGAGTAGAGTGTTTATGTCCAGTCCCTTTTGTGTTTAGCCTTATAGTTTCCAGTCAAAACATGATTTTCCAAAGTCACTCTTTCCCCCCGAATCTGAGGGTCTGTATATTTTTTTTAATTTTAGGGTTTTTTTTTTTTAAGATTTTATTTTTTTATTTGACGGAGAGAGAGAGAGATCACAAGTAGGCAGAGAGGCAGGCAGAGAGAGAGTGAGAGAGGGAAGCAGGCTCCCTGCTGATCGGAGAGCCTGATGCGGGGCTGGATCCCGGGACCCTGAGATCATGACCTGAGCCCAAGGCAGAGGCTTAACCCACTGAGCCACCCAGGCGCCCCCTGAGGGTTTGTATTTAACAGAGGGAAGTCGTGGAGACCGGTTACAAGGAGGAGATGGTAGAGGAGTTATCATTTCTTTTTTTTTCTTTAAGGTTTTATTTATTTCTTAGAGACAGTGAGAGAGGGAACACATCAGGGGGAGTGGGAGAGGGAGAAGCAGGCTTCCTACAGAGTGGGGATCCCGAAGGAGCATTTTTATTTTTATTTTTATTTTTTTATTTTATTTTTTTTAAAAGATTTTATTTATTTATTTATTTGACAGATAGAGATCACAAGTAGGCAGAGAAGCAGGCAGAGAGAGAGGAGGAAGCAGGCTCCCTGCAGAGCAGAGAGCCCAATGTGGGGCTCGATCCCAGGACCCTGGGATCATGACCTGAGCCGAAGGCAGAGGCTTTAACCCACTGAGCCACCCAGGTGCCCCAGCATTTTTATTTTTGAAGACGGTTATGTGAAAGAGAAAATGCGGGGCGCCTGGGTGGCTCAGTGGTTTAAAGCCTCTGCCTTCGGCTCAGGTCATGATCTCGGGGTCCTGGGATCGAGCCCCGCATTGGGCTTTCTGCTTGATGGGGAGACTGCTTCCCCCTCTCTCTCTGCCGGCCTCTTCCCTATTTGTGATCTCTGTCTGTCAAATAAATAAACAGAATCTTAAAAAAGAGAGAGAGAGAGAAAATGAACTCGTGTAGTTTAATAAGGATGATTTTAGGACTATTTGATTAGGTGGTTGCCTTGTCCAGGAAAGCCTAGTTGGTGGTTTGTGATCAGTTGCTATTAAATTTCATTTACTTGGATTCAAGGGCATTGCCTCTGGCTTACATGTTTCCAGTTTGACTTGGGTTTTGGGTTGCTTGGGTTCTGGGTTAGATTTTGGGCTGCATACATAGGCCGCCAAGGTATTAGAGCCACTTCAGTCAGGCCTCCTTATTTAATTACCAATATATAAGTAATGTAGATGTTGACCCCTGGCTATGTTCTTCCTTCAAAAAGCAAACAAACAAGGAAGCGTGAGAGCACACCGTACGGGAGCAGCAGCTGAACTTCTTTTGACAATCACGCCGGTCCAGGGCACTCAATGATACACCGTCCGTGAAATAAAAGTCCTCGGAAAATTGAAGTAGCGTCAGTTTCATTTCCAATAAAAATTGAACTCTGCCAAACATTTCTTTCAAAGTCTAGGAGATGAGATAAACGAAAATTCTCCAAATCCCCTGATACCATGTTTATAAGATTCTATCAAATTTACATGAAGGAAGGAGGGTCAAGCCAATCAGACTGCAGTCTGATTGCTAAATGGACTTGAACTACCATCATCATCTTGTGAAAGATATCATTAGCACACTTCAAGTGGGAAGATATCTAATATCACTTCACAATTCTTTTTCTTTTTTTATTAACATATAATGTATTATTTGTTTCAGGGGTACAGGTCTATGAATCATCAGTCTTACACAGTTCACAGCACTCACCGTAACACATACCCTCCCCCATGTCCACCACCCAGCCACTTTATCCCTCCCCCCCCCCCCACCCCCCCCCCCCCCCCCCCCCTGCTGCCCCCCACCCCCAGTCCTCCGTTTGTTTCCTGGGATTAAGAGTCTCGTATTTGTCTCCCACTCCAGTCCCATCTTGTTTAATTTTCCCCTCCCCTCCCTCCAGGAACCATAGCCCTGCCTCTCAAATTCCTCATATCAGAGACATCAGATGATAATTGCTTCTCTGATTATCATTTCCTTTCAAAGACACACAAACAGTCTTCAAACGAACCACGGAAATTCCTAACCAAGATTCAGGAAAGAAAAAAAAAAAAATCTTATTACTCTTTTACTCTCTTTTCTCTCCCCGTGAAAAGGCATAGTCCCTCTCAAGTGACACACCGTGGGCCTGGTGCTTGCTAAGACAGGACCAAGGACTTCCCAGTTTTCACTATGTTTATGCCTCAAGCAGAACGGGCATCTTCACATAACAAGTTGGTACCGGGAGAGGTGGTAGAAATACAAGGGGCCTAACACTGGACTTAGGCCATCCCCATCACACCACGGTCTGCGACACTTCGGGTTCAAACCCTGCCACCGGCTAAGTGTTCCTTATTTGACATTCTCAGTGTGTTTCTAGGCCTTTCTGTCAGTCTTGCCTGGCTGTACCCAAAGCAAAAGGGGAAGGGTGAACTGCGAGATCAGCCCTGCTCTACCACCCCGCAAAGGGAGGAGGGCCTGGGTTGTTGCAGGCCCCGCTGGGCGTGGGCGGTGTCTAGGCGATAGCGGGATGCATAGATCTCAGTGGGGCTGGGAGGGCAGGGCCTGGAGCACGAGACCAGCAGGCACGCAGACGCAGTGGGGGAGGCATTGACTGTGTAGGCCCAGAGCGCAGGCGCAATTGGGAGGCAAGCGCAGGCGCATTGGGTGGTGTATGCGGGTGGTAGAGGGGACGGTCGGGTGCACGTGGCTGGCAAGTGCGCAGGCCCAGTGGGAGGTGCATGGAGGGCGGGCGCACGTGCCTGGGGTCGCGCAGGCGCGGTGGGCAAGGAGGCGGCTGTAGAGGGCTCTGGGCGCGCATGCGTGTTGGGTGGCGTGTGTGTTGGAGGGCGTCGCACGTACGTGGCCGGCGGTGACGCCGGCGTGTGGGGTAGCGGTTGGTGGGGGGCGGCGGGTGTCCGTGGTCGCGGGAGTGCAGGCGCAGTGGGCAGCGGGCTGAGGAGGGCCGAGTCCGAATGGAGCGGTTACGTTGGCAGGTGGTGGCTGTGGCGACCTTGGGTCTGGCGCTGGCCCTGGAGGTGCTGCCCTCAGTGCTGCACTGGCTGCGGGCCGGGCGCCGGCAAGAGCGGCGAAGGCCACCGCGGCGCGAGGTGCTCTTCTTCCCGTCGCAGGTGACCTGCACCGAGGCCCTGCTGCAGGCTCCCGGTGAGGGGCCATCGGGGCCATCGGGGCCCCCGGCAGGCTGCCCCTGCAGCCTGCCCCACGGCGAGAGCTCGCTCAGCCGCCTGCTGCGCGCCCTGTTGGCCGCCCGCGCCAGCCTGGAGCTCTGCCTCTTTGCCTTTTCCAGCCCGCAGTTGGGCCGTGCGGTGCAGCTGCTGCACCAGCGCGGGGTGTGCATCCGGGTCATCACCGACTGTGACTACATGGCTCTCAACGGCTCACAGATCGGCCTGCTCCGAAAGGCAGGTAGGCCAGGCCGCAGAGGCCAGGACCCAGGTTTGGAGCTCAGGTTCGCGGAGCCCTCTGGGGAGCACACCCCACCTGGCGCGTGACCTGACCCAGGGGGCAGTGTCAAATGCAGATACTGCTGGGGTCTGAGGATGGGTGAGACCCGTTCATGTCCCACGGTGGCCTTGTGAGGTCGGGCCGGTTCTACCCTGGAGGGACTCCAGGGCCATCCGGAGAGAGCACCTGCTCTAGCCCCGTGGTTGCGCTTCTGTGCTGTGGATATCTGAGTGTGCTCCCCAGCGGGTGGAGGAAGATCTGGGGTGTTCTCAGAGGCTGGGGGCCTGCCCGGTGGCACTGGGAAAGCCACCACGCTCCTTTGATTCCCCACATTCTCACGATCCATGTTGGCCTTGGGGCACTGGGGAAAGCCTATGGCAGGTAGAGCTGGGCATGCAGCCCGGCCGGCTGTTTCTGACTCCTGCAGACTGAAATGACAGTGGCCTAGCGTGACAGTCCTAAGGAGATGAAGGGTCAAGCCTGCCGGCTAGCGACTCTCAGTGACTATGTGCTTGGGAACAGGTGCCCCAAGACGGCAAAGATTGGGCTAATACAGTGAGGGGCTACAGGAGGAAAAAGGCATTTCATTTTAACTGCACTAGTGAATTTCATGCTAGAGCTTTTGAAGTGAGTAAAAACAAGATGCTAAAAAATGCAGTTAAAATGTTTAGTTGGTGAATAGTTAACTTGTTCCTTGAGCTCCAAAAAGCAGGGATGACATACACCTCTGACTAGCCTTTCTCTGCCTCTGAGGTGGGGGCAGATGAAGTGGGAAGTAGAAATGATTTCGAAGAGGGTCTAAATTCAGATCCTGGGCCTACCTGTGAGTTCTGTATTTCCTCCTCAACTTCAGTGTAACAGTGTGTTCTGGGTGTCCCACTGGATGGGAGAGCCTATTGTAATTTGGAGGGGGGCAGAAATGGTCAGATATGGGGGGGCAGAAGGAAAGATGGGGGGAATGTTAGTAGGCTCCAAGCCCAGTCTGGAGCCTGACACAGGCTCGATCCCACAACCCTAAGATCATGACTTGAGCCAAAATCAAGAGTGAGGTACTTGACTGACTGAACCACCCAGGCGCCCCGAAAATGGTCAGATTAAGACCTGTTTTGAAGGTAGAGCTGACAGGATTTGGTGGTGGGTCGATTAGAGGCTGTGGGAAGTGGTGTCCAGGTCCTCTGGGATAGGAGGGTTTAAGGCAGGATTGCTGGGCAAAATCCTCAGGTAAATTCGAAGTTCATATAAGCCACGAATAATTTTTAGCGTACGTCCCAAATATTGCATGGGACATAGTTATTTTCCAAAAATTGTTTGTTTATCTGATATCCCATCCTAATTTGGACATCTTGTATTTTTATTTGTGAAGCCTGGTGGCCCCGTTGCAAAGCAGCCTATTTTAAACTGTTGTTTTTTTTTTTTAAGTCGTATTTCTAATGGTCTCGTTCACCGAGCAGATAGCTTGTCAGTGAGTTTGGCATGACTCCAGGGTCCATGCAGAGGGGGATGGACAGACAGGTCCTGCCCTAGGGGAGGCTGAAAACGGTAGGAGAGACACAAATGGGAAAACAAAAGGCAGCCATTACTGGCTTTGCAGTGAGCCGCAGAGGCACAGCCAGGGAGAAACTGTTTTCTCGGCAGGTAGGCCCGGTGCCGCTCAACTCCCTCACCCGAAGCACCCAGGGCCTGGCTTCTGTGGTCCTTCTGCTTCAGGCTCACCCCCTCCCCAGGGGGGTGCGGTCCTGGCGTGCATGGTGTTTCCTGGCATGTTCTGGTCCCTGGATGGGCAGGGCGGGAGCTCGAAGGTGGGAAAGCCCTGCCGGCGGTTGCTCTGGTTGCCCTGGCCGGATTCAGAAGCGACTAGACCTGGAACCAGCAACAGGACTGTGCTGGCTGGGTCGTACTGGAGCAGTGGGGGTGGGCAGGCCTCCCTCAGATTGCAGGGCTGAGTGCAGGCAGGGTCTCTGCGCAGGAAGGCAGGTTGTGTGAAATCACTATGTGCGTGTCTGCGTGTGTCCCCTGCTCCTGTCCCCTCGGCCCTCCCTCCTCTGCTGGTCCCATCTGGCACAGCCCCCACCCCCTGCCCGAGGGGGACCAGCTTCCCGTTTCCTGCCAGATGAGAAGCAAACAGGCAGAGTCGTAGCCGCTAGCGAAGGTGGGCGCGGGGGTGTGGCGGGCGGTGGCGAAGGCTGACTGGCCCTTTCCGCAGGCATCCAGGTGCGACACGACCAGGACCTGGGCTACATGCATCACAAGTTCGCCATCGTGGACAAAAAGGTGCTGATCACCGGCTCCCTCAACTGGACCACGCAAGCCATTCAGAACAACAGAGAGAACGTCCTGATTATGGAGGATGAGGAGTATGTGAGGCTTTTCCTGGAAGAATTCGAGCGTATTTGGGAAGAGCTTAATCCGACCAAGTACACCTTTTTCCCACAAAAGAAGCAGAGTCACTGAAGCTGTGCTCTCTCCTCTGCGTAGTTGGGGGACGAGCGCTGTCCAGTATCAAAACTTTTTGGTCCCCGGAGTGGAAAGCAGACCGAAGCTGCGGAGACTGGGGCTCCAGACTGGCCTGGGCTGCACCCAGAGCTGCGGCCCCTGAGCGACATCTCAGGAAGCCACCGCTCACTCTCCGTTCTCGCCCACACGGCACTAACGTGAACTCAAGATCGTTTGGGGTGACAAAGCACAGGGACATCCCTGCAACACCGATGGGTTGTCACGGGCCCGCTTTTTCCTGCCCCGGGGCCCGTGTGGCCGCAGCTCGCCAGCTCCCACCCAGCATGCAAGCTGGCCCCCAGCCTGATTCTAGAGACTCTCGTGCTTTGGCCAACCCCGGCAGCACCCCCGCCAGCGGCTCTGGAATGCTATCTGCTTCTCCTGGTGGCCCGGCCACTCCCATCGGCACCAGCACCGCTGCCTGGCTTTGGCCAGAGGCAGCAGGCTCCTCGTGTCCGCGCTCTCCAGCTCCTCCGGGCTTCTCGGCGGGTTTGAGTCTGCAGAGGTAAAGGGGAGAAGTCGGGGAGGAAAAAGGGCAGGAGGAGAGAGAGGTGTGGGGCGGGAGCGGGGAGCTGCCTTCCAGGCCCCGTCGTGAGCATTGCTGGCCCCCGCGGCGGGCAGGTGGTGCTCTTACCCGGGTCTCCTTGCATGATGACCCTTTACAACAAATACACCTGAAGATGTTCATGCTCTGCCGCTTCCCCTCTGTGCTCACTGCGGTCAAGTACAAGGTCTGCCAGCGAGGACTGCGAGTGGCCAGAAGCGTCTGTTTCCTTTCCTTATGCCTTTAATTGTTAACATTCTCAAATTCAAGTTGATTTTGTGTGCTTCGAAGTGACCTTCAGTGTAGTACCCATGAACTTGGCTCATTGGTTGTTTTGGCTCAGCGTAATCCTGAGTTACCCGACCATCTGGAGGAGCTGACTAGGAATTAGGCCAGTGTTGGGCTGCGGCGCCCCACAGATGTGTTCTTACTGTCGGCTCTGGGATTTGCTCTCGCTGGTGATTGGGAAAATAGCTACCTTATGGACATTTGTGAAAAGTTAGATTGTTTTTTTGTAACATGTACCTTTATTTATAGATAGCTCAAGTGGCCCCTGATGGTTTTGCCATCTTGTCGTTTGTGTCAGTGATACGCTGTGTGACTTGTCCTACGACTCCTGGTGTGCTCACACCCTCCGAGCCGCCCGCACAGAGTGGTCACGCTGCGTGTTGTTGCCCGTCTACAGCGATCTGTGACTTACTGTGTTGGGCAAGTAAACCTCAAGTTATTTTTTCTGATGTAATTGAAGCTATAAAATTCATGGGTCGGCAATGAGAAATGCTTGTACACTGAACGTGCTTTTTCACCTGTGTTTTCCCGCACTGTGTGTTCTGAAGGGAGAGCAGAAGTTGTAGCCCGTGTTCAGAATGATGAAGCCGGGTTGTCCTGGACTTCCGGCACACTTAAATAAATATGTTCTTGTTCTGGAATGGTAGTTCTGGCTCAGATAGTGGGTGCTGTTTATTAAGTAACATTTTGGGGGGCGTGGACGACCTGGAGCCGTTTCCAAGCCGTCGGTCACAATGGGAGCCGCCAACAGGAGCCAGACCCGAACATGCTACTGGGGGGAACTTGTGTTTTCCACAGGTAAGGCAGGTGCTTTTCCCAGGGCGGGGCTTAGCCACTGCACTGCGGGCCTGCTCGCCCCTGCGATGTCCCCCGTGTGGGAAACGCGACCACATCATTTGTGTGGTAGTGTGGCACTGTGTGCACGCTTTCTCCTGATCCAGCCGGCCAGCCAACAGGAAACCAGGAAGCGTTTTCCAACATGTCCCTGCTGCTGGTGGCGGGCTTTCCAGCGTTTTCCCCTCCACCCTGTGACGGTGGGCCCACGGGCAGCCCGCTGTCCCTGCCGAGTCTGTGTCTGCTGTGACCGCAGCCCTTTCTGGCCGGGCCAGGCGGGCACACGTTAGCAACAGGGTGCAGAGGTGACCTAGCCGAGCCACCTGGAAGAAACGTTTTCAGAATTCTGAAATGATCTCATCTCGTAACGTTTTTTATTTAATAGTTTCATTTATATTGCTATCTTCTTCATTTTAGCAGCGGGATATTAAATCTCACAAGTTTCAGGTGGTAGTTAATTGGTTGGAAAAGAATTGCGGTGAAGATAAAACTTCCTCTTGCAACACTTGAGAGCGAAAACCACGGTCGCGGGAGCGGTGTGTGGCAGTGACCAGCTACCAGCGAGTGTCAGACCCCCTGGGAGGGTTTGAGTGAACCCACGCACCTGTGTTGTAATTTAAAGCACATATTGGTTCTTTTGAATTATTTTTTTAAAAAGCAACTGATTGCATTTTTGAAAAGACTTCATTGGGATTCATATATCCTAAGATGCACCCCTGTAAAGTATGCACCACTCTGACTCGAGAGCATTTTCATCACCCCAGAAAGAAATCGTGTCCCAAGAGCAGTACCTCATTCTCTCCCACTCCCAGCCCCTGGCAACCACTGACGTACTTCCTTTCTCTCTGGATTTTCCTACTGTGGACATTTCATATACCTGGAATCCTACAGTTTGTGGCATTTTGCACCTGCCTTCATTTAGCAGGCAAAAACAAATTTTTATTTGACAGAGCACAAGCAGGGGGCGCAGCAGGCAGGGGAGAAGCAGCCTTCTCTGTGCTGAGCAGGGAGCCAACCCCAGGACCCTGGGATCATGACCTGAGCCGAAGGCAGAGGCTTAACTGACCGAGGAGCCAGGCGCCCCAGCGTTTTTGAGGGCTGTCCCTCTTGTGACACGTGTCAGTATTCACTTCTTGTAGCTGAATAATATTGTCGTGTGGATAGACCACGTGTTTGGAACCCATTCATCAACTGACGGACATTTCAGTGGTTTCCACTGTTACACGTAAAGGAAACATTCACATGTAAGCGTTCATGTGGAAGCATGTTTTCATTTCTCTTGAGTATATGCCTTGGAGTAGAATTGTTGGGTCCTAAAACTCTACCAAGAACCCGCCAGACTTTTCCAAAGCGACTGCACCATTTTACATTCCAACCAGCAAAGTCTGGGAGTTCCTTCTTCTCTGCATCCCTGCCAACAAAAAACTACCACTGACTTTTTTTTTATTTTAAGATTTTATTTATTTGACAGAGATCACAAGCAGGCAGAGAGGCAGGCAGAGAGAGAGGAGGAAGCAGGCTCCTCGCTGAGCAGAGAGCCTGTTGTGGGGCTCGATCCTAGGACCCCGGAATCATGACCCAGGCCAAAGGCAGAGGCTTTAACCCACTGAGCCAGCCACTCAGGCGCCTCCTACCACTGACTTTTTAAATAATAGCCAACCTGTGGAGTGTGACGTGGTGTCTTGTGGTTTTGACTTGCATTTTCCTGATGACTAAGGATGTCGAGTGTCTCCTCATGTACTTGTCATTTATATGTTGTCTTTGGAGAAATGTCTATTCAAGTCCTTTGCCCACTTTTTAAAAAACTGGGTTGCTTTTTTAATTGTTGAATTAGAAGTTATAACTTTTGACTTATGAATTATAAGAATTATAAGAGCTCTTTTTATATTTTGGACTCAAGTCCCTTATCAGACATGATTTTTTTTTAAGATTTTATTTATTTATTTGACAAAGTGAGAGACACAAGCAGGCAGAACAGCAGAGGGAGAGGGAGAAGCAGGCTCCCCACTGAGCAGGGAGCCTGATGTGGGGCTCGATCCCAGGACCCTGGGTTATGACCCAAGCTGAAGGCAGATGCTTAACCAACTGAGCCACCCAGGCGCCCCCAGACATGTGATTTGCAAAGATTTTCTCCCATTCTTTAGGTAGTCTTTTCGCTTTCTTGGGTATTGTGTGTAGCTATGTGTTAGTAATTTTGATACAGTTAAATTTGCCAGGTTTTTTTTTTTTTTTTTCATTTCTGCTGTTTGTATTTTGATGTCATATCTGAGGAACACTTGCACAGCCCGAAGTCACAAAGATTGGCTTCTGTGTTTCTTTCTGAGTCGTATACTCTTAGCTCTTATGTGTCAGCCTATGAAACGTTTTTTTTCCGATTTGATAGATTCAGAAAGTGACCCAATTACGATTCAACTATGCACTTTTAGCACTGTGCAACCCAGTGTTTTCAAATACTTTCCCCCTGCAGTTCTGTTCATAACAATTTTACAATCCTGAAGAAATTCTCTTACCTGGAGTTTCTCATGCATTTTTGTAATCGTGCAGGATGTGTGATGTGCCATGAAATAGAACCTGTGATCGTAACCCTCTCGTAACCAGAAACAACAGACGGTGAGGAGGTTATCAGGAGGTGACTGCCCGTCTGAAAGGAACCGGTCTTCTCCTTGATCAGGTGGTCAGGACTTCACAAGATGGGTCCATCACAAGCCTTCTGCTCACTTTGCTCTGTCCACAAATATCCACTAGAGGCTCTTTTCTCCCCCAAGGACAGAGCACAGTGGTGCAAAATGGAGCAAATGCTGACCAGGTTTATGTCTTCCAGGCTTCCTCCAGGCACAAATCAGCTCCATGGCCTCTGACGGGGTAGCCAAAAATAGACCTCCTCCGGGGGTCTGCTGGAAAATTAGCATTTATGAGCTGGGGAAGCCCCTCGGTTGCAGCAGAGTGCATCCTGCCCCTGGTTTTCCAAGGCTCCTCAGCAGCAACCCCACAGAGCCCAGCTCCGGTGCCAGAGCCCCAGGCCGGGCATTCCAGCCACGAGGACTGGTATCTGGGCCAGTGCCGACAAGGCCACATTCTGCAGCCGCTTGATGACAAACAGACTTTCATATAAAATTTGGTTCTGTTTGACCTGAACTAGGGCATTTCCCAGTTTACACCTTTGGTGGTAAGTGGACAGCAAATTTCATTTTGCAGTTCTGTTCAGCACTGTCATGTTAAAAAAAACTTTCTGAAATCCTCCAAAGGACTTGTTGCTGGACATGTTTCGATGCCATTCTTGTCTGCCCAATTGCTACTTGCTCTTTATCTGCACCGAAGGGCAGATGATCCTTGGGGGTCAGTGGTGGCGGGAAAGGCAGCAGAGTGGAAAGGTGAGGCCTCAACATGGCTGTCTGTGCCACGTCCTCCTGATGCTCATTCTCATCCCTGTCTCTCACTGGGCCTGCCCACTTCCGGGCCAGGTCTGTGAATCATTTCAAGTTACTTTTTGTGTACGGTGTGAGGAAGGGGGTTCGGCGGCATTCTTTCGCATGTGAATAGTTATCCAAGCACCATTTGTTGAAAAGACTATTCTTTCCCCGTTGAATGGTTTTGGCACCCTTGTCAAATTCGATTGATTACATAAATATAATCACTTACTTCTGGATTCTTTTTTTTTTTTTAAGATTTTATTTATTTGTCAGAGAGAGAGTACATACAAGCAGGCAGAGAGGCAGGCAGAGAGAGAGGAGGAAGCAGGCTCCCTGCCAAGCAAGGAGCCTGATGCAGGATTCGATCCCAGGACCCCAGGATCATGACCCAAGCCGAAGGCAGCGGCCTAACCAACTGAGCCACCCAGGCGTCCTTACTTCTGGATTCTTAATTATGGTTCATTGACCTGCAGGTCAGTTCCTATGCCGGTACCACACTATCTTGACTACCTAGCAATATTGGCAAGTTTTGAAATCCAGTAAGCAAGTCCTTTCACTTCGTTTTTTCCAACGTTGTTTTGGCTGTTCTGGGTCGCTACATTTCTGTATGACTCTTGCAAAAGCAGCTGGGGTCATGGTAGGGATAGCGTTGAATCTGTAGGTCAAGGTTGGGAAGTATTACCATTCTAACAATAGCACATTTTCCAATCCATGAACATAGGATTCATCTTTAAATAGTCTTTCACAGTTTCAGTGTCTAAGTATTACACTTTCTTAAAAAAATTGATTCCCAAGTATTTTATTCTTTTTGATTTTATTCCAAATGGAATTGTTTTCTTAATGTGTCTCAGATTGTTAGTAAATACAATTCATTTTTGTATATGAATCTTGTATCCTGCAAAATTGCAAAACTCGTTATCAGTTTTAATCGATAGTTTTTGGGGGGGTGGATTCCTTAGGATTTCCCATATACAAGATCATGTCATCTACAAATACAGTTTTACTTCTTCCTTTCCAATATGGATGTCTTTCCTTTTTCTTTTGCGTGGCTAGAATCTCCAGAATAGACATGGTGAGAACAGATATCCTTGTTTTGTTGCTGACCTTAGGGAGAAACCTTCCAGTTTTCTACCCCCCAACCCTTTTTAAAAGATTTTATTTATTTATTTGACAGAGAGAGATCACCAGTAGGCAGAGAAGCAGGCAGAGAGAGAGGGGGAAGCAGGCTCCCTGCTGAGCAGAGAGCCCGATGCGGGACTCGATCCCAGGACCCTGAGATCATGACCTGAGCCAAAGGCAGAGGCTTAACCCACTGAGCCACCCAGGCGCCCCCAGTTTTCCACAATTAAGTATGGTTAGTTGTCTTTTTTTTTTTTTTTTTTTTAAATAGCTGTTCTTTATAGTGAATAAGCTCCTTTCTATTCCTAGTTTGCGGAGTGTTTTCATCATGAAAAGGTGCTGGATTTTCCAAATGCCAACTGATGTTCATAACCGCGCTTACAGAGCTTAAAAAACAAAAGTGCATTAGATCTATTAGAATACCATTACATCGGACCAGTGCCTAGAATTTAACGGATAAAAATTATTGAAACATCCTTAAATAATTGGAATAGCACACTGGAAGTATGTATCCTTTATATGTCTGTACTCTATTTCTTCTAAGTTTTGTGAATTCCGTAAGCTGATTTCTAATAGGTAGAGTCTGATTTTAATTTTTGTGTATGTGTATTTGAATCACACTTTGGATTTCCACACATTTCCACATAATTCATTCCAAATGTTGTGGCAATATTGGAAAACTCGTTTCTTATTTTAAATTCATTCAGTAGGTCACAACCAGAATTTTAACAAAATTAAATAGAATGTAGACATCATAGCATATTCCAGTAAGGGTGTGTTGTTTTGTGAAATGCTGGGTTGTTCCTGGGGGGTGTGTGTGTGGATTTGGTCATGAGGTATGATATATATTCTCTCTTTTAAAACCAAGAGTAACACTTTACTGTAGATGAATGTAATTACAAAGGGGCAGAGATGAGAAAATTCGAGCTCTTGGTTGCTAATTATGTAGCTCCTTGTTCTCCTCAGGACTTCACACGGTGCTTCTAGCCTCCCCTGGAGGTTTCTGTTATGAGCCAATGTCCCCTCAGTAGATTCATGATGTAAAGTCTCCTGATTTTAAAACGCTGACAACTAATCCTGAACTCTGCAAACACTGTTTAAAAATAAGCAGATGAAGGGCGCCTGGGTGGTTCAGTGGGTTAAGCCTCTGCCTTCAGCTCAGGTCATGATCTTGGGGGTCCTGGGATCGAGGCCCGTGTTGGGCTTTCTGCTCAGTGGGGAGCCTGCTTCCTCCTCTCTCTCTGCCTACCTCTCTGCCTACTTGTGATCTCTGTCAAATAAATAAATAAAATCTTAAAAAAATAAAATAAGCAGATGATAAAAAGTAAAAGCAAAACTCCAGTAGAAGTCTCCAGGCTACCGACGAGTTTCTGAATGTTGACAATGTTGACCTCAATGCATAGTTTGCATGTCTCTGCACTACACAAAACCTCATTCACAGCATGCAAAGGGTGATGCAAAAATAGTTTATTATGATATAGTTTATGTAAAGTTAGGTAATATTTACAAAGTAGAAATGATCAGCAACATCCGTGGGAATCTAGCATGTCACACAAAGGAATAAATATTCTGACAAAGTAACACTTCAAACTGTAGCGAACAGTCGTTCAGAAACTCTGTTAATTAAAAAAAAAGCCGCAACAACACCATCACCGTCTTGGATCGTCCCAGAGGTCTGGTGGCTCGGCTGGCCAGGCTCGTCTGTTGGGGAGGAAGGCGCAGCCCACGGGATGCCCACCAGCCCCGGGCCCCGCCACACCTGCGGGCCTGCACGCAGGGCTCGCCCGCGCTCCCCGGGCCTCTGCGCACCTCCGCACGGCACTTTGGGTTTGGTGAACAATATCGTTTAGCGTTAGTACAGAAATTAAACACCCGTTAGAATCATACACGCTTGTGGCTGGAATATCACCCGACAGCTGAAAGAATTCGCTGGGGCAGAAACCAACGCTGTGGATTATGTCCCGACTCATCACAGCAGAAAACAGCGTGCACACACTCCACTCTGTCCCCGCGTCAGCTCCCCCAACAGCTCCGCATTGTGTCCCTAACAGCTGACCTGAGACATTCATGCCAATAGAAGAGTCTAGTAGTGAGAAAAGTTAAAGAATTACAGTTGTTGAGGAATCACTTAGAAACTTTACATTTTATAAATATTACTTAGGAAAACCACATGAATTCTTATCACTTAACTGGTTTTAAGTCCTAACAATCAATCAGTAGATAAGTCGTTAATACTAAAGGTAAATCCTAAAATCCACTTTAATTGGTTTTGTGATAGAAACGTGACACAATAATGACTTTAGTGTTCTTTATATAACCTATTCCTAGCTTCCTATGAAACAAAACTGCAATGTGTGTTACTAGTGCAAAGGGCAAAGACAGAGGCCTGGGACAAGTGACGGGGACAGGTGCACCGTGCTGGTGACCACCGCCTTTCCAGAACTCCGCTCCTTCGCAGTGTTCCAACTGTGTCCTGGGAAGTCTCCCTCCGACCGGCCGCCAGGGACTGTGTGCCTCCCCCCGCTCACCCTCCTGGCTCAGCCCGAGTACCAGACGATCCAGTTCTGAGATGCCGTGACCGCACATGGCCATGGACGCCTGCAGTAAAATGACAGTGTGGCCAGGTTGGTGCCTTGATGCCGTCCCACCATAGAACCCAGGAGCTGAGGAGATGCAGACGCCCAGCCCGGCAAGAGCTCCCAGGTCACCCATTCAGGCCAGTCCTGCCACAACTGTGTTCGAAATGACGTCTCCCTCCAGGTCGTCCACGAGCCCGGCCCGGGCGGGGAAGACGGCCCCACCAGGTTCTTCCCCACGCTGCTCTCCCTGCAGGGCTCGAGTGCTCTGGCGGCGAGCATCACGGCGTTCTTGCACGGCCAGCGGGCACAGAGGCAGGCCTGCTGTCATCCCAGAGATGGTCACATGCTCTTTACAAGCCCCCCGTGAAGTGGCCACAGCTTTTAAAAAGATACATCAGTCATGAAAACATTTCCTTGTATGTTAGGTGGAGTTCAAGGTTGTACTCAAAGCCATCCACCCTAGCTTACAAAGGGAGGTCTGCATAGGATTTTATTTTTTTAAACCCACACAAACTTTGTCACACACACAAAAAATCCCTGCGGTAACTTCCGAGTAATATTTACACTGCTCACTCTAGATAATATACAGGTTATTTTAAACAAAATAAACACAGCTGCTTGTCAATGCAGAGAGGCTGGCGTCCACACAGTGCGCACAGCGGCTTCTCTTCCCAAAGCCCGTGTAGACGCGGAGAGGACCAGGGCCTGGGCTGCATCTGAGCGGCCGTCCTGGCTCCCTACACCGGGGGTGGGGGGCTGACGGATTCCTCCTACTCTGCTGAAACACTCGGAGACGGGAGCCCCCTTCCCTTTACAAAGAACCAAGAATACTTGCAACTTGTTCTCCAAAGGGCACAAGAATGAGGTGGGGTCTCTCCCAGCAGAGCCCTTGGGAAACGGTGATACTGTTCGTTTCCACTCTGCGTGTGGGTCATGGCTTCCCAGCAAAGGATCCCAAAGCAGTGGTTTCACCAGACTCACTGCAGGGGGATTCTTAACTTCAGTCTTCAACTGAGGAAAGCATGAGCTGGCTAAGAGTGCATCCGGGCGTGCGACCAGAGCGCACCGTTCCCAGCTACGACAGGCCCCACGTCCTAACAGCACTCTGAGGACCGGGCGGATGTGGCCATGGAAGAAGGGACGTGGCCACAGTGTCCTACTCGGTGCTGAGAACAGTCAAGGACTTTAGCTTTTGGCCCGATCTCAGGTGGGTAAAAAGACCTTTCCTATAGGATCAGACGTGCAACGTCTAAGCACATACCTTTTAGGGATCTGGTGGCAGGGAAAGGCCGGAGAAAGTCCCAGGTGGGAAGCGCGTGGCAGACCCACTAGTGCTCCTTCCCAGTCGCCGGTGGGCTAGCTGGGTGCCTAGGGCCTCCTCTCTCAACAGGGACCCGAGGCAGAGGGGCCCAAGACAGAAGAGGAAGAGAGCAGTGTGCCAACACTGGAACTTTCAGAAGCCTTTGCACCAGCTGGTTCCCGAGCTGGTGGGAAGGGCGGGGCTGTGGGGCCGGGCGCCGGGACAGAGGTTCAGACCCAATGACCCAGCAGACGCCTAACAGAAAACACAGCCATGGCGCAGTTTCGGCGTGTTCAGGGTGGGAGGGATTCCACATGACTGAAGCTTCCGGTGAGCATGCCAAGCTGTTCCCCTTTCAGTATCTAATTCCTGCTAAGTGGAATACTATACATACTTCCCTGTCCTTTGTGAACCTCTGAAAATAACCACCCCCCCCAATCCAGGCTTTCCTGGTGATAAAAGCGGCGGGGGGGGCACTGAATTTGGTTTTAGTTTTCTGGCTTTCTAAAATTGTGTCTAGAATGGAAAGTGTTAAAAATTCCAAGCTTCTTTAGAACAATGAGGAGGAAACTTCCTTCCAGGAATCCTCTTACATTAAGAGCATGGGCTGATGGGTTGCAGTCCTTCCACTCTAACTGAAAACGGCTTTGGGTCCCTGGAAAACCGCCTCCGAACTCAGGCATGAGGTCAGCCATGAAGCTGGCCAGCGGGCACCAAGGAGGGGAGAGGAGAGCTGTCCCCGCCCGAGCCTGCAGGCCGAGGCAGCCCAAGGAGCCAGGGGCCTTCCGGAGCCGGGGAAGTTACCAGCACCGGTGGGAGGGAGGAACCTTCTGGAGAAGTTCCCTGCCGGCTGGCTCAGGGGAGTGGGGAACAGCCCCGGGGGGTTAGCCAGCGAGCGCGTGGGGCCTGGTACAGCTGTCATTGTATGGCCACGGAAAGGGGGTCCAGGGGGAGGCCCTGAGCCGCAGGCCCAGCGGGGGCGGCCTCATGTGCTGCCTCAGGCCCGGGATGAGCTGAAAAACAGACTTGCCAAGGGGAGCACCAGGCAGCAGTGACAAAAGGGGTCACGTCCCATCCTCAGGCCAGCAGTCAGTGTTCCAGAGTATTAACGAGATCTTTAAAGAGGTTTTTTTTGTGCCATCAGTTTCGACTCCCGGCCTCATCTGTCAGCCTCCCCTTCAGGCAGACTCCGAGGTCACAGTTCTGTTACACACCGCAATTCCCCCCTTCCCAGCCCGGCCCTCGTGAAACCCCTGCTGGCTCACTGTTAGCCAGTGAGCGGGTGACACACTTCCCTTGTCCTCTGCCTCTCTACTTGCTGGAGTCCTAGGGAGAGGCCTCTGGTCTGGGCTCCTGACAAACCACACATCCCCACCATGGCCTCCACCTGTCACCCCAGGACGGCCCCAGCTTCCTCCCTCAAATTCAGACCCATTTTGATGCCTAATGGCACATGCCTCCATTTCCAACGGCGGAGTGCTCTGTCTGCCACCTCTCGTAGCCACTTCCATGGTGCTGACGGGGGCCACAGGCAGCCGCTGGGCCCGGAAGGCTGGCTCTCACCCCCGGACAGGCGCCGCCGAAGGAGCCCGAGCAGCAGGGCGCGGGCCCTGAGTGTGGCCATGTGCACACCGGAACACCTGTCCGCCTTCCCGAGAGCCGTCCAGTGGAGCGGCGCCCCTGCATGTGTCTAGCAGGGCTGACTTGCAGGGGCCGGCGGGTTACAGATGAACCAGTGGCCAGGAAAGAAAACATGACTGCACAGACTCAATCCCCGTTCTCATGTCACCCCCCTGCCCCCAGGGCAGGGGGGACACTCCCACTGTGCAGTCCACCCCAGGGGCGGTGGGAGTGCCCCTGACAATCACCCACATGACCCCATCTGCAGCCCCCAAAGGACCCTCCTCCACCAGCACAGAAACCAACTCCAGCTCCTCAACTGTACTCTCTTTTCTCTGGAACCTGGTGGCTGAATTCTTCCTGGGGGGCTCGGGGCCTGCAGGGCCGAGTGGGGACTGGGGTGGGACACACAAGTGCTCACTGAAACCCCTCTTTGTTCTGTTCTGCCTGCTCCCTCCAGCCAGAGGACAGGCCCCTCAGTAGGCAGCTTGTCCCAGGTCTCAGTCCAACAGCCATGGTCACTGTGCGACGCTCGGCAAGACCAGGCTCGGCTCGGGGCTTCTTCTGGAGGCTGCGGCGGGAGCAGCCTCTTGTTGGAGAGGAGCCAGAGTTCCCCCAATTCTAGCCCGCATCCTGGTAACCTCCAGAGGGTAGCAGCCCGAGGACCATGACTTCTTGTCTCTGGGGCGAGGAGGAGGAGACTTTAGAGGCTGCGGTAAAAGGAGGGGTTTCCCTGTCTCTGCCTTTGACCTCCACATGCTGCACTCAACTCATGTTCCCAGAATTTAGAGGGTGAACCCCGAGGGGAAGGGATGAAGACGAGCGCATATGGCGCTCTCTGACCTGGTCAGAGTGCTGCAGCCACGGGCTGACTCGGCACAGTGACCCTGCCGGGAAGGTGGGAGGGCCGGAGGCAGGGAGCGGGCTGCTTGGAGGAGAGCCAGAGTACCCAGGGCAGCAGGAGCCGGCAGAGAGGCCAGGCGACACGGCCCCTGTCCCATCAGATCCTGCGGGACAGCAGTCTCTGCTGCGAGAACACACACATTAGACAGCGTTTTGGGGAATGGGCCCCGGGGGCCGAGCATCCCTTCTCTACGCTCCCATTCTGAGAGGCACACGCGCAAAATCATGGTCCTTTCTGAAAGTACCACCAATCTACAGGGGGGTGGTGCAGGGAGCAGTGTCTGAGCAGCAGGATGAAAAAACCAGACCTAATATTCTCTTGCTTTTGAAAACATGGGAGAAAAGCAGTCAAGGAGTGACAGGTGTGGGTTAAGAGTCTGGAAGCTGCTGAGAGAAAGGCTCGGTGCCAGGGGGAGCGCAGAGATTATTCCAGTGAGAAGAGGGCATGCCCCAGGCCCTGCCAGGGCTTTCCCGGGTGACCCTGGCCTTAACTGAATCTAGAGACAGGGTATGGTGCCTTTTCCAGGGCCCGCAGACCTAACAAGCGCTGACACAGCGAGACCAGAATAGGACCCCCGCGCACTCTCTGCCTACGCTTCCTGCCCGCCCTGAAGGCCTCGGCACTGCTGCCGTTCGCCTGGGCTGCTCGTCTTAACGCGACTGCTGGTCTTCCCGGGCCGCGACGGAAACCCCAGGGCAGGAGACTCCTGAGAACCACTGCGTTTCCTGACAGTTCCAAGGTCTCACTCCAACTGGTAGAAAAAGCAACTCTCTTGGCTTAGGTTTACTTTGGGCTCTCTGGATGCTGCCAGAAAACTTTTCAGAGCTCAGGTTAGAGTTAAAAACAGGTAATAAGGGCAGTTTTCATCTGATTCCAACATCCTCTCTACTTTCTTCTTGACTTAACATAGGGGTCTTCACTCAACCTTCTCAAAAGCAACGTGGAGGTTTCTTTCAGAAAGGCTCAGCGCCTGAGCAGGCTTCCCCCTCAAGGACTGAGTTCATCACGGCTCGCAAGCTCCGTCTGAAACCCTGGGGCCGCAGGGCAATACTTGCAAGTCTTTACGGAGAGAGCAGGGCTGCCAGTGACCAAGAAAGCAACGAGCGTAGGAAGGAATGAGAGGGGCCGGGGTTTTGTGCAAGATTTAATAAAAAACAAACAAAAATAGGAATGGCTGCTTTCGACATTTTCCAGGTCGTGAAAGGTTCCCCACGATGGTCTGGGGTGTGGCTCTAAGCTGAAGTAGTGGGACGAGTACAAAGTACTGTCCTCCCAAGCCCGAGGCGGTGAATGCAGGTTCCGGACCACGGCCCCACCTGCTCCTCCAGCTCCTCCCGAAGGCGCGAGAGTGGTCGGCGCGGCCACCTGATGCCCTGCTCTCTCCCCGCAGGGCCCACACGCAGCCCAGCGGGAGCCGCCCGGGCCGACTCCGCACCCTGCACCCGGCGGGACGAGCTAGCTTATCGACAGGCTGCTGGGCCTTAATACTGACAGTGAGTGCGGTGGACAGCGGCGGGCGGGGGCTCTGCGCAGACCCTGGCTGGGAGCGGACGGCCCTCCTGGCCCCCGCTGCTTGGCTAGTTTGAGAATACCATGGAAAAAAAGCTTTGACAAAGACGAAGGAAGCTGGAATCAACACAGCAGGGAACGGTGTGCACAACCCATAGACCAGTCTCTCATGCATCCACACCCACAGTTAATGATGACAACGTAGCAACAACAACAACAATAATAAAAAATAAAGGTACAGACAAAAAGCAGCGCTTGGGTAGTGCTGCCGCAGGCTGGGAGGGTGTGTGTTCAAGTGGAACGGGACGCGGCTAGTCTTTCTTCAAGTCCCTGGATTCAAAGAGCTTCAAGCGTTCTTGCACCGTCAGGCCTTCCTTCAGACTCTGGGTGGAGATGAGAGCAGGAGAGAGACCGTTAACCGCCCGGCCAGCGCCGTGGGCGCGGCTGCAGTCAGGCAGAGGTGCGGGTGCCGGGGTGCGGGGTGGGGCAGGAGGGGCTCCTCGAGAGATTAGTGGGGCATGCTAAGGAGAGAGCTGTCCCCTGTGAGATGGTGTTATCCGGATGAGAAAGGAAAAACCCAGAGAAACAGACCACGTGTGTAAGCAGCTGAGTTCTGAGCTTAGGGCTCTTCAGACAAGCAGCGACCAGATCGGTTCAGCCAGGGGCAAAAGCTGTGCCAAGATCTAGAAATCCGCCCGTCCACATCCTTCTCCCGGGGTGTGGGGGGGGGGGCGCGTCTGTCCACCTCTACTTCCTCCGTGATCGTGACGCTGAGCGTCGGGAGGCGGCCTGCAGACCTTGCAGGCCATGGCTGGCGGCGTGTGGCTGCGGAGCCCTCCTCCCCGGGCTGCCCCCACCCCCTCAGGCCCGCTCCTGGCACTCCCCGAGCAAGAGCCCGGCGGGATTGGCTGCTACTGGGGACCTGGGAACACGTCAACATATTTACTACAATTTTCAGCATGTGAAGCCAATACTCTCTTCATGTGTGACCTCAGCAAAGTTTTTATCTGTGGGTTCCAGGATGAGTGACACTTTGCTACCAGGGGGACAAAATATGTCCCGCTTTACTCTTAGAGGCTTTGCCAAAGATCTGCTCTCTCGGTGAGGGCAGGAAGATCTCCTCAAAGCATGGCTGGGGAGACTCCGGCACTGGTTCGGATAGGGCTGGTGTCTTAGCGGCCACGGGATCTCTGCGGCAAGTCTCAACTCCAGCCTCAGACGGCCAGTTCCCGGGGCTGGCACGGGCTAGAGCTGACCTGGGTACAGGCCCCCGATGACCACGCCAGCTTCACCCCTGAATCAGAGCACCAGGCTGCTCCCGTGGGCCTGGAGCACCCAGCCTGCCATTTCCAGCCGCAACACGCTCCTTGGGGGGTCCCGACGTGGCTTGGCCTGATGCGTCAAAGCCCCTGAGTGGAGCCTGTGGGACCTGGCCGCCTGCAAGGGGCTTCCCCCCACGTCACAGAGAACAGCTCTGCTTGCTTTCTATACTGTGGAGCTGTTATGTGTGTAAATGAATAAAGCCAACTTTTTTTTTTTTTTTTTTTAAATAAAGGGTTCTATGGCTAACCTTTCTGAAAACCACTGGTCCAGATGGACCTCTACGTAAGCAATTGGTTAGGGTCACTGTTGAAGCTTGCTACTCGGTGGGCTCAGTAGGTAGTGGATGGGGGCAAATCCATGTCCCATTCTGAACCTGAAACCTGAAATTCCCTTAATGCACGTAATTGTCTCAGATGCTCTCGGGTCTTCTCCCAAGTGCTTCAGGCCAAGCTGCCCTGTGCACAGCAGGTCGTCTCAGACATGTATTGGGCACGCATGGCCACGATGTGGGAGGTCCCACACCTAAGTGCCGGGCACACAGGCAGGCCGGTCTGGTGCCACACCACTCTGTTCTACCCGTTCAAAGGATGGCGAACGTCCTGCCCGGCATGTGCTCCCCCCATGCCCTGTCAGAGTCCTTGCTGTGCTCATGACTGTAGCCGGGGAGCAGGGCGATGAGGGGCAGCCCAAGCTGTGCGCCCAGTGCCACATACCATGTACACTAGAGCTGTAAGGGTGGGAAGAATGGAGCCCCACAATGGCCCTGTGCATCCAGATGAGGGTCCTTGGGTACACCGTGGCTCCCCGGACTCGTTCCTCCCACACGGCCGGTCTCCCCACCAAGCGCCTCTGTGACCCCATACTCACACTACCAGACAGGGGCCTTCATGAGAACCCATGGGGAAAGGTTCGCTCTGGTCTCAATACCAGAAAAGCCATGAAGCTCTTAAGCAAAGCCTGCCTTAACAGGCGCTGAGACTTTCTAGCCTTCTGAGTGAGGCAGGATATAGAAACAGAACGTCGATAAAGGACAGAAGACGGTATGCGTAAGATCCCATATCAAACAGCACCAAGGACAGGTTCGGTTTTTGGGCAACTTCATTCCCCAGTCTTCCTGTGGCAGCGGCGGTGGGGAACTCCGAACACGGTCAGGGAAAGGACAGCCATGTGTGAGTGTGAGCGCCCGCTGACACTGTGAACAGGTCCAGCCTCGCTTGGCATCACAACACGAGTCCCGAGGGACTCTGCAAGGTCCCGTCTTTCTACACGCACCAGCGGGACTGTGCCTACCCACCGACACACTGGAAACTCGGCCAAGCTCAACGTGCACTCAGAGACGTCTGGAAAACCCCACTCCTGGGCTTCTTCCCACTCCTGTCAGGGCCTGGCACCTCTGTGAGTCTGAGGCTGCCCTGGAGGCCCAGTCAGACCTCTGTGGGTGTGCCTGACAGTTTCCCCACTTTCTATGTTGGTGTTAGCTCCTCCCTGGCTGGCATAAAAGGTTTTCCCAGCACAGCCCCTGAGAAGGCCCTTATTGATAAAGGTCTTTTCACTGATGTTCTGCCCCTTTGTCCAGAATCTTGTATATTTTTAATCCCCCACAGGGACTCAGACACACCCGGTTGGACACACACACACACACACACACACACACACACACACACACACACATCTGTCTTGCCCGGGCGGCCGCACTGCCGCAAGGGTTTCCAGAAGGGAGAGAGCAGAAGTTTTTCACTGTCATTTAGAGGCAGGGGCACGAGGCCTAAATCACTAACAGTGAACTTAGAATAGCTACAGTTCAATCTCAAATAGAAAACAGAATCTTTGATAAGAAAACCATAAAGCAAAGAACAAGTTCTACTTTTACTAACTAGAATGTTTTTCATGTTTACAGAAAAAGCCCAAACCAAGTTTACAATCAAGCCTAAGCCACATTTGGTTATAATGATTTGTGGCTATAGAAGAACAAATATAAACCAAACCGACTAGATTCAAGATACTTGAGATTTTCTTAGAGATCTTCCTAAAGCAAACCCATGTCACCCAAGCCACTGCGCTCGCACCCCTTAGCCTGAGGATGTTGGCCTGCGGCTCCCGCCTGAGTGAGCCGTAGGCACATAAACAAGATGAGCTGTGCTGTGTGGCCCTGAGCTCATGTCAGTGTCCCCTGTTCCAGGAGCACGGCCCAGTCCTGGGGTTCTTCCTGCTGCCCTTAACCTTCTCGTCAGAGCATAAGATGAAGTCAGCTCGGCCGGAAGCACGGTCTGGAGGGAGCGGCAGTGCACCTGGGTGCACAGCCTGGAGTGGGGACTGGGGCACTCCGGGCCGGGGCCCACCGTCCTCCTGCGTGTTTGCCAACAGGCAAATATTTCTCATTTCTCAGCCAGCACCTCTGTGCCCCTGCCTCTTTTCTTTATACCTCTGCCATCCGTGGCACCCAGAGAGAAGCTTTCGTTTTCCAACAAAAACCAAAAAAGTGCCGGTAACCCTACAGCCCCAGTCCCCCCGAGTCCTCTTACTCCGCTGAGCTGCTTTCCCGGCTATGCCCACAAGGCACTGGCTCCCTGAAACCCAGGTTCTGTCCTGCCTTGGCCTGTGAACTGAGTCGGTGGGGGTTCTGAGCGATGGGACACTCTGTTTGTCAGCGGCTGTTGGGTCTGTCAGCGCCGCTCCTGACAGAGGGCAAGATGGGTTTCCCCAGAGAACGTGGAATGCACATATCAATTGTCACGCACGCTGACCAGTGCCAGGGGCCGCTCACAGGCCCATGCCTACCCAAGATGCTGCTGCTATGGGCCACCTGTCAAGCTGGGGGGAGCTCCCCTCAGCAAAGGGTCAACTCTGGTAAGAGGTTAAAGGGCCAGTGAAGTCCCCAGAACAGGTTACAGAGACTGACCAGGACGGTGTATGTGCTTGCCGGAGCAGATAAAGGAACAATGACACAGGAGCTTGCTGTGGAGGTGTGAGCCGTGCATGCAGGCAGCCGCCCCCTCGAGGGTGGCAGGTGGGTGGGTGGTGAGAGGTGGTTTACCTACACGACAGGGGACCTGGAAGCGGGCTCGTTTCAGTTATCCCATGAGACCTGCTCAATTACGGACTGTCAGAGGAAAGAGCAAAAAATAAGACACACACACAATAAATCCTAAATGCAACATGCTCATCACTCCCACCCTCCGCCCGTCCTTCCCGAAGAGAGGCGCGCAGCGGGCAGGGGACACGCTGGGGGACACTACGCTGTGGCTGGGAGAGGAGGTATAGGCTGCTTCCTCTCTGGAAGGTAGGTGGCATCAGGATTAAACGAGGGCCACGTGAAGAAGTACAGACAGAGTGGGACGGGCCCAGGGGGGTCTGGGGGAAAAATCTGGCCTCAGAGGTCCAAAGTCGAATTCGCTCCAAGCCCTGCTTCTTTCTTGTAGGCCTGGCCCCTCAACCGTCACTGTCAGACGTCGGTTCCACTTTGGCATGAAGGAGACACAGCGCTCGCCGCCGCCAGAACTGGCCCGCCAGAACTCGCCCAGAAGGTAGGCATGTGGAGCCAGAGGAGTTCTGGGACCGGGGACCCCCTGTTGCAGCCCGTGGTGGGCTCTGACTCTGGCTCCTCTCTAACGTCCGAGAGCCCCACACACCCTGGGGCTGCACCCCAGACTCACCTTGGACCTGATGTTTCGGAGTTGCCGGCTGACACAGGATCTGTCTTTCTTTAAGAAGTCAGGGTTGCTTTTAGATTTCATTATATCTGAAGGGAAAATAGATCCATTACTTTCGTTTTATAAAACCTGTGGAACCAGACAATGTTTAAACATCTCCCAGGCTTACTGTTACCACCACACAGCTATGGCATTTCCTTAAACAACTTTAAGAGAAAACAAAGCCAATGACCATAAAACACACTAGCTCCTTCTGGGAGCACGCAAAGCACCAGATCGGCCAGAAGGCACGCGTGTGACCCCGCACCAGGCTCCTGCTGCCTGTGTCTGCACGGCGCGGGGCGGGCGGGCGTGGGTTAGGACCTTCTGTCTGGGGCTGCTGCATGGACCCACTGCCTCATTACTTATTTACTGCCCCCGCCACCCCTCCTGGCGACCCAGCAGTGTCATAAAGCAGAAGAGCGAGAGTCGCAATCCACTCCCACTGAGACAACCACCACTCACAGTTTGGGGTAAAGTCCTTCGGACTTCTTAAAAACGGCTTCTAACCCAATGTACACTGGGTCCCCCCATGCCATGTGTCCTGCTGGGGCGGGGCTTCTACTTTGTATAGCTATCGATCTCTTTCCACATCCAAACAGAAACCTCTACCTGGTTTCTCTTAAGAACGGCTGGTATTTCACTATGTCGTGAAGCCACCGGCCTCCATCTGCGGCAAGTTTCCTTGTTCGCACATTTCCTTGCACTTGTTCTTCAGAAGGTCAACTGGCAGCTCACAGGACCTCCGCGCTCCCCCCGAAAATGCTAAGCCTTTTTCTCTCCGTGGCCCGGGACACCCTGGGGTCCCCCTCAGGAGCAGCCACTGTTGTCACCTGGCGACCTAGCTTCCAGAGTTAGTCTATAGTTTGATTCTGAGTGGTGCCCGGGTATCGCCTGATTCCAGAAAGACAGCCGACTCGTCCTCCAACGGCTACTCAAGTGACCTTGGTCCCTACCTACCCTCCAGCACCACCGTGGTCACAAACGCCTCGCTGGCTGAGCAGAAACAGTCTGGAACTCACCGTATCCTGACACGGGGGTGTTTTCTGGGGATTTTTCACCCAGTGCTTCCGTCGCTGCTTTCAGCTGCTCTTTCAACCTGCTGATGTCACAGTCGGCCTTTGCCCTCACAATACTGAGCTCTGTGTAGATGTCCTTGTACTTGTCACTAGCGTACTTCTTGTCCTTGGGGATAAGGGCAGAAGCAAAAGGAGGTTAGGGCCAGGCTGGGCAGTCCATCTCCCCGGGCCAGGAACGCACAGCAGAATGACTGGGGGCTGCCATCTGCAGCGGGGATGCAGGCGGACGCCTGTCTTCCAGAGGCGACACTCAGTATGAAGTGAAACAGGCACAGCCCGGAGTCTCTGTCGGACGCAAGGCGAGCATCCCCAGGAGCTCTGGCAAACACAGGAATGGCCCTGACCCACCGCAGACCTCTTGGAAAACCCCCTCTGTCTTGGATTTCCTTTTTTTTTTTTTAAAAAAAAGATTTTATTTACTTATTTGAGAGAGAGAGCGTGTGAGCATGAGCTGGGGGGAGAGGCAGAGAGAGAGGGAGAGGCAGACTCCCCACTGAGCAGGGAGCCCGACGAGGGGCTCGACGCCAGGACTCTGGTATCATGACCTGAGCTGAAGGCAGATGCTTAACTGACGGAGCCAGCCAGACGGCCCCTGTCTTGGACTTCCTAAGTGACTGAATGGCCACCAGGGCCGCCATCATCTCCTCCAAGAATGCCCTGGTGGAGGCAGCTGGGCTTTGCCAAGCTCTCACCTTCCAGGACAACATTTGTCTCTGGTCTCTCGGTCCCTGCCAAAGCCCAGAGGAGGCACAGAGGACAGGGACATGGTGAGACCTCAGTTTTACTACACCTGCTGACAGGCTAGTATTTTAATTTGAGCTGAATTTTGAAATCACATTCCCCATAAGAATGAAATCTGCTCCAGAAGAGCCTACAATTTAAGCGCACAAGGGCCTCTGTGAGCTCCAGAGACCGGCGTCCCCCTCAGCCCCGAGCCCATCCTCAGACCTGTCTCCCACCGGGAGGCGCCATTACCCGCAACGCCGTCTGTAGCTCATCCTTGAGAGAGCTGATCTCCTGCTTCAGGTACTGTATTTCTGACTCCTTGACCCGCAGTAAGACCTAGAATAACAGGAATTAGGAGCTGACATTAGGAGCAAAGGGACTTCCAGAGTCTTGAAAGCAAAGATGAGGGCATGAGGGCCAAGCAGGGAACCCGCCCCCTCCCCAGGGACATGCAACCACAAATGCCAGCAAATACACTGACCGCTGCTAACAGGTGGCCCATCACATACAGAAACAGCGAGAAACTACTGCTATTCCTCCTGGACCCGAGCACCCTGTTCCTCAGCCCGTGGGGCCGCAGTGAGTGCCCGGGCTGGGGCCCAGGAAAGCACCCTGCTCAAACTGTCGGACTCGCTCAGCCTCTCTCACATCACTGAGCAGATGTTCACGATTAAATGAGAATTAAATAGGGAAAAATCCAAGTGCTTTTATAGAAAGACATAAGAATCAATCATTCTGACTTAAAATAAACCTCACTGCCCTGAGTAACACAGCGCTCGGGACTGTGAGCAGCTGTGGTGCTCACAGGGCTAGTACATGTTTCGCTTCTGTGGTGAGGCAGGAACTGTGGGTATGGGGTTAGAGCACCCTGTGGCCTCCTCCCGAGGGGACCCCACTCCTGCTGTGCACCCACAATGCCTGGCAGCTATTCTCTTTGGCCGCCTGGGGGATTTGCATCCTTCCACATCCTTCTTGCTGTCTCCGGCGCTCATCCCTGCCATGACCCCATAAGCTGAGGCCACCTCTTGGTCCCTGCTTGGGGCACGTGCGGTTCAGAGCGGGCTGAAGGGGCTCCGAGCAGTACCTCTAACTCATAGGCATCCTTGCCCTGTGTGAGCGGGGAGCCGGCGGCCTCTCCGCCCGCGTCCCCGGTCAGCAGCGTCCGTAACCGTGCGATCTCCGCAGCCAGGCGGTTGTTCAGCTCCTGCGGGACAGCAACACAGCAAGGACGGAGGCTTCACAGAGCCGCCTGGGGGCAGCACTGACACCACACAAGCAGGAGAGGCCGGTTTCTCACGGAAGAGGCGGACGGGTGTGAGTAGAGGAACCACAGGCAGGGCTGATGCACACTGCGATCACAGGCAAGGCAGCCACTGCCTGTGACGGACGACCCTTTGACAGCCATTCATGTGCGCTCTGTGTTTGTGGAATAGCGTACACGGAGTTCCATAACCCTCACTACCTCTTTGTCACCGTAACTAGTATCCATGCGTGTCACGGCTTGTCCAACTTGAGTTTCTGTAGGGTTGGGCCCTCTTGGCACCTTCCCTGCTCCCTTTCTGTACCTTGTTTCCAATTGATACGTGGTCATTAGGCCACTGCGTTGACTAGCGGGAACCAGTCCTGCCAGAGTGCCCTCATCCGGGGTGAGTGTGGGCCCAGAGGCCTTGAACCTGCAGCTGGCCAACACGTCCGTGTACTCAGTGCCGGGGGAGGATGAGCTGGTGGGTCATTCACACAGTGGTCCAAGTGGTAAGCCAGAGAAGCTTTTATCAAACTAAACCTACCTCGAGTCTTTCCCCTCGCCAGGATTTTAAATGCACCCCAATTCTCTGAAGAACAGGCAAATTTTAAGAGAATGATCTGACCCAAAAAAATGTGAATAGTGCATGGGTTTGACTGGGGGACGTTTAAACATGGTCCCAGCCTTGGGGACAGGAGGTCTGGACCAGGTGCAATGACCCTCCCTCTGAGGCCCCGCCCTGCAGTGATGAAGCAGAAATCCAGAAATGCTCAGGAGACATCTCAGAGATCCCAGAAGGGCTAGAGTCCAAAGAAGTCCAAATTTAAACAGCTCGTTCACGAGCTCCCCCATCTGCAGTGAGTTTCTGTCACCGTTCTGGGCAATGTCAGACATCAGGGAGATGCCTGCAGATGGGGCGGCCACTCCGACCCAGGGCCGCCTCAGGTGAGGCCCAGCCCCCCACTCCGGCATGGCGCCCCTGGGCACAGGCTCACCTGATTGTGGGCGTTGAGCTCCTGGTTCTCACGCTGGCACTGCCGGAGGGCTTGGCGCTCGGCCTCCAGCGCCTGGGCCAAGTGGGCATTCTCCAGGCACTTCTGGGAGTACTGCTCCGAGAGGACCTCCAGCTCCCGCTGCACCGACTGCAGCTCCTCCCTGCAGAGAAGGCACGGCTCACGCCTCTGCCCCCAGCCCTGGGCCAGGCCTCTAAAAGGCCCTGCGAGTCCCCATCACGAAACTTGAGGAACGACGAGACACAACGTAAAGAGCTGAGCAGAGGGCAGGTCCCGTGCATTCTGTGGTCTCAGCGAATTTGGACCCAGCTAAAAAGGGACAACCTCGAAGTACTGCAGGCATACAGACTCTCTCTTGCATCCTTCCCTGCATCTCTTTTTTTTCTTTTTTAAGATTTTATTTATTTATTTGACAGAGAGAGAGAGATCACAAGTAGGCAGAACAGAAGGCAGATGCAGAGGGGGAAGCAGGCTTCCTGCTGAGCAGAGAGCCCGATGCGGGGCTCGATCCCAGGACCCTGAGATCATGACCTGAGCTGAAGGCAGAGGCTTAACCCACCGAGCCACCCAGGTGCCCCAACCTGCACCTCTTTCAAGGAGCTTAACGGTCCCACACATAGAACACCCATGATGCCAGGAGAGAAGTCACACTTGTGATCTGTTTTCAACACTGACTTCTGAGATGCCGTGTCTGATAAGCCAGGACCAGGCTCTATCCATGCTCAGAAAATCAAAGCCTCGTGACGTTGTTCTCGGTCACCCCGGACCCATTGGAAAAGACTGCTCAGCCCCTCAGGAAGGGCGGCTTGGAGCTGCCTCAGAACCCTCAGGCCTCCACCACTGACCACCCTTGAGACCCCTGTCTTTGTGGCTCTTAGGAAGACACAGGAAAGGTCCCGCTTCCCTCCAGCCTGGCCCGCAAGGGCCGCCTCCTGTGGGCAGGAAGCTGACTCACAGGTACTGTCGTCGTAGGGCCTCGATGTCGGAGTTGATGCTGCTGATCTGGGACCTCTGGCTCTTCTCCAACTCGCGCTCCATCTCCTCCCGGTGGGCATTCTTCATGGCTTCAATGGCTGTAGTCAAGGATGTGGCCATCAGCACAAGAGGCTCGAGGCGGAGTGGGGGGTAAGCAAGATGGACAGGACGGCGTGTCTGCCCATTGTTAATGCGATGTCCACGAGTGGTCAGGCTGGCCTCTCCCAGACCGAATTTCAGCAGACACCAGCCAAGGAATTAATTCCCGGGTAACTCCCACCACAAAAGGGATGCAGGTCCATTTTTTTTTTTAAATATTAGAAGTAAACCAAACTGATGAAATAAATGTCAATGTTAAAATCATGCACAAGTTTATAAAACAAGCAAGCTTTCAGGCTGGTAGGTTTTGTTCTTCACCCCGAAATGCCAGCACCGTAAAGCACCATCACAGAAAGGGAGGGTAACACACAACCAACGGCACCAAGCTTGCTCGGGGCAGAGCGTGTCGGCTCGGCGGCCAAGCCTGTCACCGGGCAGGAGCGGCAGCAACGCTGTGCTGATGTTCTCGGCTCCGCAGGCGGAGGTGGTCCTATGTGGTCTGAGGGCAATGGCACCGACGGGACTAGCGCGGCTGGGGACAGCCCTTCAGGTGTAGCTGGGGGTGCCGGGCCCGGGCTCGCAGGCTCTCAGAGGGCTCCTGAAAGCGGCCTCCCCCTTGGAAGGAGCCGTTGCGGGCTATAGCCTTGCATAACAAGCTGCAACCTCAGCCAGGGGGCAGCTCCAAGGTGGCGCGGCCGACCTGTGTGGTCAGCTGGGGAAGCCTGCCGCCGTCCTGCCCTTGGGGCAGAGTGGTCGCCCAGCCCGACTCCCACCTGAGATAGTGGCTGCCGTCTCCTCGGCTAGGAGACGGTCCTTCTCCTCTCGAAGCTTCTCCAGCTCCCGCTGGTGCTGCCTCTGCAGGTCCTCAATTTTTTTCTGGTGCGTTTCTTCCATGGCTGCAAACCCCCGCTCGCACGTGGCCTGTAAGATGCAAAAGGAACTCCATGGATTTTTTTCTTTACTCCTGCGATGGGTGTTCTGTTTATCACGAAGCCAGCAACCCGGCCCCTTGAGGCTCCTTGGTCAGACAGCATGCTCCCTGACACTGAGCACGGAGCCAGCGGGGCTATCCGATGGCTGTCTGCACACACTCACGGACGCCACTGGGCATTTTATGCTACCGGAGCATTTGGGAAAGAGAGTTTACACCTTATTGGGGTGATTGTTCTGAATCCATGGAAAGTCCATACTGTGGGTGGGAAGCGGCTGCACTGGAATTTAAAATAGCTGATCCCGGGTCTTTACAGAATCACAGCTAGGTGGGACTGACCAGAGGGAGCAAGGAGAGAGTAAACGTACGGAGACTGGCTGGGTCTGCTTTGAGTTACACAGCAAGAAGCTTTCAGCACCAAACCGGGCATTTCATAAATGTGTCTTTCTTGGCTCTCGGAGGGAGCCGACACCATCCTGTGAATGACAGGTATCCCGGTGGCCAAGGCCCTGCCACTAACCAGCTGGCCACCTTTGCCTGGCATCCACTGAGGAAATCAGATTAGGCTACCTGATCTCTTCTCTTCCAGCCTGCACCTTCCTTCTTCCTTTTTCAAGGAGTACAGACAAGGGCGCTAATTAACTAACTGAAAAGAGATACACAGCAGAACCACTCTCCACACTCGTCCGTGCCGTGTTACAATGCAGGCTGGATTATTACCTACACATTGGTTTAGGGGAGGAACAGAGGTACCCCTAAGATGGGACCCTAAGATGGGTCCAACCATCCCACAGGTTGGTTGAGAAACCCAGGCCTGGCTTAGCAGAGTGCTCTGACCAAAGGGGCAGGGGACTGTGTCACAGCTGTGAAGGCGTACGTGTAGCTGTTCTGTGCACAGAGGCACACTTGTACATAAACCCCTTGCCACATCTCTTCCAAAGTAGGGATCAGGCTTTTCAGTGATTTTTCAAACACCAGAAGAGTATGGAGAACGGCCAGGTTACATTCCAAATGCAAAGCAGGGCGGGGAGCTCCTCCCTCCCGACCTATGCTACTTGCTCAGTCTTCTTGCACCTGGATTCAAGAAAGGGTAAGAAATCAAATCACCACACTTGGGTGTCCTGGTCTGAGCCCCCACAGTAAATGATGGGCCTATGAGATACCCCAATGTTTTTGAACAGTCTGGCCTTCACTCAAACAGACTGGCTGCGACTGGGCCAATGGTCTTAACTGTTATCCACCGCTAACTGCGTGTTCCTTCTCCCGGGCAGCTCCCACCTGGAAGCCATCGGCCTCCTCTCACTGCCGCACAGGACAGCTGGAGGAGTCCTGGGGCTGTGGCTCCCAGCCCTCGGCCCGTCCGAGCCCCACACCTTCCCTCCTTCGTGCTTTCGTTCACAATGAGCACACAGCTAGTCGGTCTTTCAGGGTTTAGTTGGATTGGATGGCTCTAGAATATTGAAAGCTAAGGGTGAAAATTCTTCCTGCATAAACACTGAATAAGCTTTAAAGACCAGCTGCTTCCTTGGACAGCACACATGTTAAAATCATTCACCCAGAAACACATTTGGATTTTTAAGCCGGTATTCCCGGCCCAGTTCCTGGATGGCTACTGTGCAGAGTCGTCAGTGAAGGTGGCAGCCTGCAGTGGTCAGAGAGGGGCTGTCAGCCAAGACCCTGGTCTCCCCAACCCTGGGCAAAACTGCGCCAAGTCCTGGCTACTGATTGGAGGCCCTCGAGAGCGCTAACTATAATTGCTGGGTCTCTAGGGCCGCAATGAGAACAGCACGGACGGGCTGGACGCTCACAGGCACACGACAGGGGCGGCACAGAGCGCAGCAGCAGCGCAGTCCCCAGAGACAGGCGATCAGAAGCCCCCAACCCCGTTTCTTGCTAACTAATCACACCAGGCCACCAGTGTGGGCCTTATCTCTGTCCCGCTGACTGACACAGGGGCTGAGATTGCCTCACCGCCCAGGGGCTCTGTGGAGCAGAGATGAAGCCGTTCACTGGAGGGCAGGGAGCCCTCAGCTCCCAGGGAGCCCAAGGCGTGTCTGTGCTGGTCACACACACCCGCGTGGTGTCACAGGAAGCAGCGGGATGCTCTTTTGGGAGGGCGCTAGGGGCCGGTGTTTGTGCGAGTTTCTTTCAAAGGTGGGCCTGACCCATCTGAGTGCTGCGCTCACATGCACGGGCCACCGTGGGGGCACCATCCGTGCACTTCTGGAAAACAGCCCTTGAAGCTGTCTCACGATTCCTAACCATTTTCAAAAGGTTCTGACTTGGGAAAAGAACAGTGAGAATGGGCTCTTGGCCGTCCGAGAGCTTGCTGATGACCACACGTGCTCGGCTCTGGCCAGTGGGCCACGTCGTCGCCCAGAGGTAAAGAAGACACTGCTGCTGACTCCCCGCATGTCTGTCCCCCACTTTCAGAGCGACAAAAAACAGCAGCACGGGCATCCTGCCAGAAAGCAGCATTAGCGCCATGTCTGGCAGAAGTAGCCGAGCAGCTGCCTAAACCCTGGGGGCCAGCTCTGTGCACGGGCAGGCTGAGGCGCCACTGGAGCAGGGGCCTGACTGGGGATGGAGGGCTTTCGAGGAGCCCGGCCATCTACTGTGCCGCAGCAAGGGACGGTACGGAGTTCAAGAGGCTAATGTCGAGAAGCTGCAGGGAAGTTCTGGGCAGCCAGGCAGCACGCACGCAGGCAGGCCTCTCTAGCTCTGAAGGGCCTGACGAGAACCTGGACCGGCCCACACAGCCCACAGCCCCCAGGAGCCCGGTAAGGTCACCTTTATATGCTAGGGCCTGGGTATTCCGCCTAATGAGGCGGAGTGCGAAACGGGGAAGGAGAGCAGGGGATAGTTACTGGGGACGGCATTTCTCACAGCCCCCAGGGAAGGAGTACCAGCGGCCGAGAGGCATGCTCAGAAGGAAAGCCCTTCTTCCACAGAGTGCCCATTAAATGCCAGTTCCCCACAGGAAGTTGGACAGGAGAGTCCAACTTGACACTGTTTTGCAAATATCCCCATCTTTTGGGAACCCCAACTCTGCCCTCTTAGGGCAGTCAGGAGATAGCTCTCTAAGGGAGCTTCTGGCCTGTCTCTCCTGAGTTCTTCCCAGGTCTGCATCTATACTGGCCTGGAGTGGGTTCTGTGGGAGTAGAAGAGAGGGCGAGGCCGTGACTGAACAGCAAAGGCTTCCTCTGCTGGAGGCACTGGGAGGGACCAGGCAGAAGGGTGATGGGGGGGGTGACCACGCTCCCTCTCTCATAGTGCTCCTGTTCGCCTTCCAGCAGTCCTCCTTGGGGGTGGGGCGGATGTTGAACAGGAGTCTAGACCCTTGCCCAGACCTTGCTCTGAGACCACACCACACCAGCGAGGAGTCAGGAGAGGGACAGTATCAACCTGACTCTGCTTGCACAGTAACTCAGAGCCGAGAACCGTGTCTCGGCTCTACCCGAGAGCCCTGTCTGCCAGACACTGCCACCCCCCCACAGCAGAGCAACGCCTGCCCCTCCACTGCCTTGAAAATCAAACGATGCTGCAGAACCTTAAGGTTCTCAAAGTCCTTCTGGTACTTCTCCCGCAGCGTGGCCGTGTCGCCCTCCAGGTCCTTGTGCTCCAGCTCCTCCCGCATGATGTCCATCTGGGCCTCCAGCTCCTGGATGCGCTCCCTCAGCCCCGTCATGGAGTCGGCCTCTCCCTTGGTGGCCTGCAGGGCCCCCCGGGGCTGGCTGGCAGGCCAGCTGGAGGAGGGGCACTGGTGGGGGCTGCCTGGGGGCCCGGGGGCCGGCGGGGCTTCGGGCAGCTGGCGCTGGTAGTGGCACAGGGCCTCCTGCAGGCCCCGCAAGCTTTGTGAGTAGTGCTCCTGCAAGGTCCGCAGCTCCTCCTCGTGGATGGTCTGCAGCTCTTTGATCTTGAGCTGGAACTTGTCCTCCAGGCTCTGCATCTGCTCCACGTGGTGCCGCTCCATGTCCTGCCGGTCTCTGACCGAGGCATCCAGCTGGCTCAGGACCCTGCTGTGCTCGGCCTGCAGCGTGTCCCCTGCTCGGTTCAGCTGCTCCACCACACACCTGATCTCTTCCTCGTACCTCCCCTGCAGGGCGAACATGTTCTCACTGTGCTTGCTTTCTACTTCTTCCAGACGCCTCTGCTGATGACCCAGCTGGGTGACCTTAGCCTTGAGCTCGGCATTTTCCCTCTCAACAATGGCAATCACTTCCAGGTACTCGCTCTTCTGCTTCCGGAGAAGGTCCTCGTACTCCTCCCTCAGGGCCCCGACCGCTTGCTCGTGCTCCTTACAGGAGGCCCTCGAGCCCTGCCAGGACTCCTTGTAGCACCGGAGCTCCTTTTCATACTCCAGCCGGATTTTGCAGGCTGCATAACACACCTGTGCCTGAATAATTGCATCCTGAACTAATAATGAAGAATACTGACCGAGGCCTCCCAGGTAAGTGTTATAGGAGAGATTCTGGGACGCCTGGAGAAGCTTCTGACAATCTCTGACCGACTCCACAGGGGGAAGTGAGGTTAAAGCGGCAGATATCTCCCCCAAGAGGCTGGCCTTATCTTTGAGCTGCAGGGCGAGTTCTTCCTGAATAGCAACGAGGGCTCCAGAGCTCTGGCTGGACATGTAGAAGGGCTCCTGGGAGCTGGTGGCTTCCTGAGGAGTCAGTACTTCTCCTAATGGGCTCGGGTCCCAGGATGCCTGCATGCCTCCTTCAACGCCTGCAGGAAGCTTGAGAGCTTCTGAGACCTGCTGCATCACTCTCTCAAAGTCGGGGGTCCGGTAGGCTCCCAGGATGTCCCCTAGCACGCGCTTGTGCTGTTGCAGGGCCACTTGGGTGCCCTGGAGGGTCTCCTGGATGCTCTGTAACCGTCGGTGGAAGGACTCTCTCACCGACTGCAGCGCGAAGCTGAGCTCTGCCCTGACCCACGTGGCATCGGCCAGGGCGGGGACCAGGGCTGGTGGGACGCTCTGCTGCCCGCCTCCCGCTGCGCCAGCGGCCTCTCCGCCCAGCGTTCCCAGGTGCTTACTCAGGGACTCGACCTGGCTCCAGAATTCGCCATCTACAAGCACCTTCTTAGCCCAGGTGTCCGCTGGGGCCCCGGGGCAGAGAGCAGAACTTTCAGGTTCCACAGGCCACTTTCCCGACTGAGAAATCTCGTGGAAAACGCGTGAGATATCTGATGTTGTGTTTTTTAAGGAGTCTGCTATTTGGTTTATCAGTGAGGCTTCCAGAGCTATCTGATGGGAAAGGAGCTTCAGCTGTTCCTGCTCGGTCAGTTCGGGCCGGAGCAGCGGCTGCGAGATCGTCTTCCCTAGCTCCACGAAATGAGCTTCCTCTGGCTGGGCCTGGGCCGCGCTGTCCACAGGAGCTGGCCAGGGGCTCGGGGCCTGGGTGGCGCTGACGAGTGAGCCCTCCACGCTGGCCAGGGGGCCCGCACCCGCGTCCTGCGCACCCTCTGGGCTGGCCGCTGGCAGGGATCGCAGCTGTTCTCGGCAGTTTTCTAAGCAAGCCAGAGCCTGGCTGTTTTTCACCTGGAAGTCGCCGAGCTCCCCTACGTGACTGTCAACGAGCTGGGCCCTCAGCTGTCTCTCCTGCTCCAGCTGGGAGGCCAGCGCTCCGACCTGCAGCAGGCTGGCGCGGAGCTGCTCGCGGAGCCGTGCCTCAGTGGCAGCCCACTGCTGGTGCAGCGCGAGCAGGGCCTCCTGGCTCTGGCCCTGCTGACTCTCCAGCTTCACCGTCACATCCTTGAGCTTCTCCTCCGTGATGTAGAGCTTGGTCTCCAGGGAGTGTATTATGGAGAGATACGTGTCGGAGTCGCTGGTCACAGGGAGAGAGCTGGGGGTGGCCTCTGACGACATGCTCTCCTCTGAGGGCGAGCGGTCCTGGCTGGTGTCAGAGGACGTGCTGCTGGTCCAGGTCTTCTCGGACCCATCGGGGTGCGTGTATTTTTGGCACTGAATCGTGGAGAACCGGATCCTTTGCCTTTTGACACCAAGAACTCCCTGGTCAGGTTTTGCTGTGCTTGGAGGGTGTCCCTCCCTGTCCGGCACCTCCGACTTCAGAGAGCCCATGCTATCTTCTCTCTGGGGGCTGCCGCTGCCACGCTCCTCCCCTAGGGCCACCCCTGGGGCCTCATCCTCGAGCTTGGGATGTGGGAAGGCCAGGGGTGTGCCGGCAGCTTGGAGCTGCGGGCCCGACAGCACGGTGCTGTCCTCTGCCTCTTCTGGGCCGCTCCGTGGCTCCTCCACGTCCTCTGAAGACTCCTTTACAAATCTCCTTAAAATTTCTTCCTTTGCCTGGAGCTTCATTTCTGTTTCCTCTAAGCTGCTCCCCAAGGCAACCATTTTAACCAAAGCCTCATTGAGGTCCTGATCTTTCTTTTCCAGAACCTTCTCGTGCATCTCCTTGATGCACTTTAGCTCTTCCTCCTTTTCCTTCAGCAGCGTGTGCATGCTGTGGAGCTGGCCGGCCACCCTCCTGTAGGAGTGCTCCAGGCTCTGGTAGTCGGCCTCCCTTCCCCTCAGCTTCTCCTGAAGCTTGGCCACATCCCCGTCAGACAGGGCGACACGATCCATCAGCTCTTGGAACCGCTGCCTGATCAGGTCCCGCTCATCTCTGAGGCTCTGGACGTGCTCAGCCAGCTTCTGGATGCTGGCCTCCTTCATCTCCAGCTGCTCCTCCAGCTGGTGGACCACCTCGCTGCCCTCGCACTTGGCGCTCAGCTTCTCCTTCTGGAGGACCTCCATCTGCTGCTCGTGGTCCTGCAGCTGGTCCTCATAGGCGCTGGCCTTGTCCTCTACCTCCTTCAGGTTCTGCAGCAGCGCCTGCTTCTCCTTCTCGCAGCTCTCCAGCAACAGCTCGTAGTTCCTCTGCAGCTTCTCCTCCATCAGCCTCTGGGCCTGCTCGCTGGCGCCGAGCTGCTGGCTGAGGTCGGCGATGCGCTCCTGCAGTCTCTGCACCTCCTTCTGCCGGTCCCTCTGTAGCGCCTGCTGCGTCTCCAGGTCCCGCAGCTCCTGCGTCTTCTCCAGCAGCAGGGCTTCGGCGCTCTTGAGCTTCTGCTCGCTGGCCTGCAGCTGCCCGCTCAGTGCGGCCTCGCTGTGCTGCCATTCCTCCAGCTGCTCCCGGACCTTGTCCTTCTCCAGCTTCAGGTCACCCTTGAGCTTGGCCAGCGCCTGCTCCTTGATGGCGAGCTCGGCCGCGGCATTGCTGAGCCTCGCCTGGAGGCTACGGATCTCGGCCTCATGGTGCCGGATCGCGTCCTTGGCCTCCCCGTAGCTGCGCTTCAGGGACTGGATCTGCTGCGTGACCAGCTCCTGGCGCTGGCACTGGGCCTCCAGCTCGCTTTGCAGATCCTGGTTGACTCTATGGAGCCTCTGCCAGGCACCGGATGGGGAGGTGGCCACTTCAGTCTTAAAAAAACCGATTAAATACTGGTTAGTACCACTCGGGCCTCCCAGTTCTGAGTGTCACACCTCTGGCCAGGGTCAACCACAGAAAAGCTTCTTGGTGGCTTTGCCTTTTATCCTTGGCATAATTTTTTTTTTCTCAATTAAAAAACAAATCCAACAAATCATCTTAGCTTGTTTTGGCAAGTAGCTGCTTTTAGGTAAACGGAACACATGGACAGTCACATCGAACAGCTCTAACCAAGCAGCTTCTAGGACAACGAAATCAAACAGAACTGAATAATGGAGCACACTGATGAGCAAAGGAAGACGAAGGACAGGAGAACGCTGGGAAGGAAGACAGGGGGAGGAGCAGAGCCTCGGGATCTTCGTTTTGCAAAAACAAAAGGTAGAAGACTCTAGGCAACAAACCCTAACAAAGCTGGGACGCGGTGGGGGGTTGCGGGTGGCGGTGCCACTTCCTTCTAGGACGGGGAGAGAAGGAAGGGAGGCAACCGCCCGGGATGCCAGTGAGGTGACATCTGAAGCATTTTCCTTTGGGAAGTGGAGCCCGTCCTCTACAGTAACAGAAAGAACTAATCTCTACCTGCAGGAAGACAAAATGAGGGGAAAACGGAAACCACGGAGTAAAACATGATAATCAACAAAACAAGCAAACCTTCGTGGAATTCAAAGAGAGTGAAGTATGCAAGACAGAAAACACAAATGAAACAAAACTCCCCAAACTGAAAGGCATGCAGAAGAGACAGAACTAATTAATGCCGGGTCAAAACCAACATGAACGAGAGTGAGAAGAGCCCAGCCTAAGAATTTGGCCTGCCTGTGGCTCGCTTTAGGTCTGGTCTGCTGGCAGGGAAGCCACAGATGTGACACTCAGTTATAGTAAAGTTACATACACTCCGCGCTCCACATCCAAACCATGCAAGCTCCTCCTCCCAGCACCGTTAGTGCAGTGCCCACCCTGAATGGCTCTCCTCCTGACGAACCCCAAAGGCCCCTTGCTCATTCCGAATGACTTGGGGATAAGCATTTTCAAAGCACAAAGGGAGGTTACAAGTCACCCGTTGTTAGACCTAGTGGGGAGGTTTGAAGACACCAGCCCTGCCCAGCTGAGGCTGCAGGGGATGGCCCCGGGCCCTCTGCCTGGGGCTCTGCTGCAGGCTCATGCAATCATCCAGGTTAGACACAGAGACAGGTTCTTAGGTTAGCAATGTGCAAAATCTGCTGCTAGTATCTTTACCACCAGATGTGAAGTGAATTCATGCAGGTTTAAAAAGATGCTCCCCAAACCTGGAAAGTCTGCACAAAACGACCCAGGAAACATACACAGGAAAGGGGGATGCCCACCACCACCAGTCCATGGTGCCCGAGAATAGGACCTGGGCATGGCCATTCCTTGGCTGAAGGGGCTGGGGAGGACCAGGGCACAAGGGGCGCCCAGGGCCATGGTCAAAGCCAGGGGAGAAAGAGGAGGCAGAGGGAACATGCAACAAAAGACGGCACGGAGACAGGAGGGAAGGTAAACTCTGCCCAGAGGCTCACATGCTGCCTGGGATGACTTGGCCCAAGGCGGCCGGGGTGCTGTGGTCTGCAAACGTCAATGCAGACACTTATCAGAGAGATTCAGGGTCCCTGAGAGCTGCAAAGGCCCTTGGGGTCAAGTTCTAAGTCTACACAGGCAAGGAGGCTGAGGTTGCAGGGGATGGCACCAGCTTCTACTGGTCAGTGGCAGGACCCTGACTAGAGTGCTATGTCCTCAGCCTTGGCTGGGAGCTCGGAGTTCCCTATTCCCTCAACCCTCTGCACTTCTGCAGCACTGCTCCATCTGCCACCTCTCCCCACCAGCATATCAGCATGATGGGGCACGAGAGTGTTGTTTTGTACCCCAGAACTCAGACGGGGCCAGAATGGTACAGGACAATAGGCTCCCACTGGCTAGACGCCAGGGCAGCGCCCACTGCTTCCTGGCTGGCATGTGGACGTGGAACTCGCTGCCGGAGCATGGGTTTGGGTCTCAGCTCAGGATTCAGGCTGCTGCCCTTCTCATTAGACTCTCCATTAGGCTGCTGGGAGAGTTGGCCGATGGCCGGGTGGCCACACTTCCCCCCCGGCACCTCAGCCGAGGCAGAAAATAAGGGAGCCACTAGGCCAGTGCTAATGGCCCCAGATTGCCCTGTAGGTGTGGTACATACAAGGTCAAGGATGGCGAACCGGTTCTAAGTCTGACGCCACCTTGGTCGTAAGGAGGCACTTGGCTGCTACTACTCAGGTTCTTCAGTGGGTACAATGGACCTAGTACGGCCGTTTGTGAAAGCACGTAGAAACGACACACAGACATGTGATACTGATAATAAGTATATACTGGGTACTCCGAGAGCCAAGAGTAAAGATGATCAGGATGATTTCATTAGGAAACAAAGAAAAACCCTTGGAAACAGAGGTTTCAGGCAGATTCTCCACAACGTCCTACGACCGTGAGGCTAGAGGACCCGCCAGCCTGTGGGCCGTGGCGCTGTGGCAAAGCCCGGTGGGGGCGGCCCTAGGGACAGGCTGCCCCTGCTCAGCCAGGTTTTGCACATTCCTAGCCTGCCTGGGTCCTCACGCTGAAGCCCAAATGAACAAGGGCCGCAGCAGACCCTCAGCCCTACCTGCAGCACGTAGCCCTCCCGGGCGCTCTGCTCCCGGCCCAGAGCCACCCTCAGCTGGTCCTGCAGGAGCCGGTTCTGCTCCAGAAGGTCCGAGGCCTCCTTCTGGCTCTGCTCCAACTGTTGGGAAAGAGATACGCAGTTTTGAGCACAGTGACAGCAAGGACCAGAGGCAGCAGCCAGCATGGGCTGGCAGTGGCATTTCTGGCTCTCGTGAGGCTGGAGCACACAGGACACCTGGGCTGGCCTTCCCTGTGGCCACGTTTCAGGGCACGTGCTGATCTGGTCTTTATCTGCGGCATCTGGAACTGAGGGTTCCAGCTCAAGCCGTATATGACAGCACCACACCTGTTACCCGGGGCACCCACGGAATTCCCACGGGCCCGTAAGGATGTGGGGAGCAGACCCCACCAGGAGATGGGGGCTTTGTGCCTGTGTCAGAAGAAGACCACCTCGCTGGGTCCTGTGGTTTCCTTAGTGTGGTCAAACAGGCCGGAGCTGCCCCTGGAAGCCCTCACTCCAGGCTCCAGGGCTTCCGCTCAAATGGCTGCTGTTGACCCCGCTTAACATGATGGATTCCATGCCAGCTGTTTGCGGGAGGGGTTCCATGAGGTGTGAAGCAAGCAAGCTCCCTCCCACTCTTCCTGCTTCCAGTGGCTTTGAATTGAGTCATCCGTCCATCTACTCTTCCCTGAGCCCTCCCTCAGGTGCCTACTGGATGCTGGCTTGCAGGGGTTGGGGGGGGCGCTGGAGGGGCAGAGCGCAGCCGGGCGCTGCTGTGGGCGGCACTGAGACGCCTGGCTCCCAGACTCTGCTGTCTGTGACAGCTTCATGGTCCAGTGTGTGACCTACAAGCCAGCAGGCCCACTCTGACAGTTTAGAGCAATGTGAGTGTGAAGTTCTGTTGCATCTTGCCTTTACTATGTCTAGAAATGGGGAAAAATTCGAGTCCTGGTGTTAATCATCCATGTTAGCTTCATAAATTTGACGAGGGCAGGGCCACGTGCCACTCTTCACTTTCATTAGCTACTTCTTTAAAAGAACACATTTGAAACATACTCCTGAATGTTCCTAAGAGGCCAGTACAATGCTGAACCTCCTTGTCCAGAAAACTCACTGTTCAGATTAACAAATCCACTACCAAGTTTCCCAGATCTGATCTCTGGATACGCTACATCCCAGAGGGCCTGCTCTGGTGCCCAATGAACTAGTCAAGTTGGTGGCATGACGGCAATTGTCTGCCCAGCCTGCCAGGCTCATATCCCCTTCTCCACCACGGCCTCTGTTTCACATTTTGAATATTCCTTAACATCCAGAATCCAGCCTCTGCCTCCTGCCGCATGACCTGCACCCCCCACCCCAGATCCCATCAATGGTTACTGGGCTGCTGCAAAAGCCTCAGGGCTGGTCTCTGCCTTCAAGCTTTGGCCCCTCTGATCCAGGGCCGCCCACTGCATATGGAAACCTAACTCTGCTCATGCCCCTCTCCTGCCTCAAATCTCTAGTTCGTGCCTGTAACAGGGTAGGACAAAGTCTGCTCCTGGGTCCTGCATCCCATCGGCCTACTCTCTGGCCATTCCCGGCTCTATATGGCAGTGTCCCCACACGGCAAACACCTTTTCCTTCTGGAAAAGCCTGGCGCCCCCTCCCTGCCACCCTCCATGACATGGCACCCTCCTGTACCTCATGCCTGCACTGTATACTCTAAGGACCTGTCTGTCCATGTGTCTCTCTGAGCAGTCTGGACCACATGTCCCTCAGTATTATGTGGCTGAACAGCTCAGGCCACCACCAGGTACAGCGGGTGCTGGGAAAGGCTGCTGCATAGAACCCCACCACCTGTCTGCCCATTACCTCCTTCTCCAGCAGAGAGGTCAGCTCATGAGTGGAAAGCCGGTCACTTCCATCCTCGGAGGAGGACAGGTGCAGGGGGGCAATGGGCACCTGCTTTTCTTCCCGGAGAGGAGTGGTCTCCACCTGATGCCACCGCTGCTCGATCTCCACGTGGACGTTCTGTGTCTTGAGGTCAGCGGTCACAGGCAGCCCCGGGCTGCGGTCAACCTCCATCCGCAGGGCTGTGTCATCTGCGGCTGGCCCGTCCGTAGCATCAAGCATCCCGAAGCGCTTACGGCGCTCTTCCCGCCGCCGTGCTCGCTCCCGCTCCAGCTCACCAGCCTCAGCCTCGGGGTGGGCGTCAGAAGCCCCGGTGGCGCTGGCCCTCTCCTGAGCCAGGGCCTGCTGGATGGGGCGGAACTCGGCCCAGTCAAAGGTCTTAGAGCGGCCTTCCCGCCTCCGCTCCCTAGCCCGGCTCCTCTTCTGCTCGGGGTCTGGCTCTCCACGCTCCCCCTCAGGCTTCTCATTCGGCCTCAGGCAGGTCTCAAAGGAGGAGCTGCTCCGGTTCTTTTCCTCTGGCAGTGAGCTGGGGGTGAGGGACAGAGAGCCTGTCAGGTGCAGCTCCTGGTGACAGCCACCTGCCCCGGAGGGGTGCCTAGCTCCACCACTTCCTCCTTCTATGGTGCTATGGCTCCCACAGGAGAGGGGAGGAAAGGACACTTTGCCTTTACCTGTGTCCCTTCTACAGGGGGAACCTAAACCGGTTCTGAGTGGGGACAAGAAAGGAAGAGCCGCCATAGATGGCTCAGAGTTTCCAGTCTCAGACCTCAGAGGAAACCTGGACCGAGGAGGTGCTGTCGCCAAGTGTCACAGTGGAGGCTCCATCAGGCTGCACCGGGCACAGCCACCATCTAAATGAGGTCATGTGGGAGGCCAAGCCTGTGGCGTGTGTGCTCCGGGCAATGCTGACAGAATGAGTGAGACCAACCACTTCTCCCCAAAGGCTCAAGGGTTCTTTAACAAGTGGTAAATAACCCAGTCAGGTCTGCATTTTAAGAAAACCACTCTGGTGGCTGTTGGGACAGATCACAGCATGAAAGGCCAGAGCCCACTGTGCCATGGTGAGAGAGATGGCCCAGGTGGCACCTATGTGCCCGCACCACACAGGTGAGTAGGGAGCGGATTCAAGGGCACCCCTCCTTGCCAGTAAGGAGTCCATGCCTTTGTTCAATTTGCCCCAAAGCAAAGATTCCTACAGAGGATGTCCCTGAGCAGGGGTGAGGCGGGAACATCAGTTGTGGTTTGAGGCCCCAGGAGCAGAGTGGCCTCTGGCCCTGGCCAAGGCGGAAGAACAGAGTTGGAAGCCACCCAGGGTCTTGAGGGCCAGTGAGGGCAGTGCCAGGGGCACCTGTCACTAATTTTTTTTTTTTTTTTTAAATAGGCTCTATGCCTAGCGTGGAGCCCGACACGGGGCTTGAACTCACGACCCTGAGATTAAAACCTGAGCTGAAATCAAGTGCCAGACACCTAACGGCTGAACCACGCAGGAGCTCCAGGGAGCGCCGGTCTTCAAATGGGAATCAAAGAGAAAGGAGCCTGGGGAAGAGGCACCCAAGGGAAAGAAAACATGGTCATCATCATGCTTTGGGTCATTTGTCTCAAGTGCTTTAGGGCGGTGGGACCTGCAAGGTGCCAATTTAAGACCATTTGAATAAAATGGTCTGTGCATTTGAATAAAAGTTCTCCAGCAGAGTTCTTCCAACACCACCCCACTGAGAGCTGACCCAGGCTCCCAACTGTGTGGGGCGTTAGGGCCACATGGATGGCTGGCAGCAGCAGCCATGGCTCTGTGGGAGGAAACCCCTCCAGCCCCAGGCAGGAAGGCCCTGCAACCCCACCACCGAAGCAGGGGAACTACGGGGCATTGCTCAAACCTGCACCTCTGACCTTTATATTTGCTTCCAATACCTCCTTGGGACTTGGCCCCGTAAGCACTAAAAAAAGTCCAAATTTTCCTCAAACTACGAAAGCCCACAGAAAACCAGCAGAGAAGCTAAAGACAAACTAGGGGAGGGTGAGGACCCCCTAAGTTTGAGATATACCAATTCTGAAGTAAATTCCAGGAAGGCAATCACTAAGTCCACCTTCCTACACAAAGGAAAGACCTGGTCCCCATGGGCCTGTGGTCCCTGCATGGACCCAGCGTCTGAGTGTGGCAGGGAACCGTGAATGCCAGCCTGGGACGTATGTGCACGTGCACATGCACCAGTGTGTCCTCCTCACCTGTTCTGAGGCCAGTGCCATGTGCCGGCCCGGCGACGTCCCAAGCTGACTTCCTCAGCTGGGCCCCTCAATCTGCACAGGGCCAGGCCCTTGTGGAGGCAGCCGGGGCTGACTGGGACATGGCAGGCAGGGGAAGGCTGGCAGCCAGGACAGGACCTCGGGCCCTCTCATGTCCACCACCTGTGTCACTGTTGCAGCAGCCTTGCCCGAGAACCCTGAGCTGCCTTTCTTGCTTTGCTAGCCTCACAAAGCTTTGGCCTGGGCTCCTGGCTAGGAGAGAGCCCCAGGATAGCCAGCGAAGCTGCCCCATGAGGACGAGGATGCCCCGCTCATCTCTGCAGGCAGGACGCACTCCACTCACAGGTAAGCTCTCATAACAGGACACTTGAGAACTTGTCCCGGCCACCAACACCATGACTTACTGACAGGAACAATCAACCATATATTCTGTTCACTTAATAAATGAGGGAATGAACAAACAATGCCAATAGGGAGAGGAGATTCTGTTCCCGCTTTCTTGCTCAAAGAGCTGCAGCGTCACTAGGAAGTAGGCAAGTCCTTGACAAAGATTTGGCAGGGCCATGGCTGCCCCAGGCCACTGGGGGCCACACAGTGGGCCCTGGGACGCCACTCCACGTGTGACCAACAACACAAGAAAGACACTTGAAGAGTCATGCAAAGTACATGACCTGAAAAGCATAAATGGGACGTTCTCAGAAGAGGCAAAGGCTCCGAAGCCTTCAGCTGAGAATGACAGAGTTCTGGGCATCGTGGAACCAGCCCCACCCACCAGAATCTTCTCTTTTTCTTAAACTAGAAACGCAGGTTTCTAACTTCAGGGCAGGAGGAGGAAGGCACGGGGCACGTCATGAGGTGTGCGAGCCACAGAGACTCAGCAGGAGGGAAGAACAAGAGGTCCAACCCGGTTCTAGCACTGAGTCTCAAAGAAGTTTTTCCTGGTTGTACAGAAATCCAACAGATGGAGGCGTGGAGCAAAAAGACCAATAAAAAGGAACATTCTGGTGGCCTGTGAAGGCGGCCTCCAGGGCTGCCCTTGCCCTACCATCAGAGAGGCCCAGTGCCTGAGCTGGAGGGGCTTCTCCCACTAAGTTCAGTCCCGACAGGGGCACACACGTCCCTTGCACAGACAGCTCCACTGGCCAGGCTTAAAGGAGGAAAAGGTCACCGGAGGCAGAAAAACCAGGAAGTCAGAGGGAGACTGAGTGGGGTCAGTCAGCAGTGGGACGAAGGAGGAAGGAAGAAGGCTGTGCTGGGTCAGAAGAACCACAGACCCACGAAGGAGAGAGCCGGTGGCTGGAAGGGAAGGGGGCTCCCTTAGGCACCCGGCTGTCTTACCTCGTCACGTCTGGGGCAGAGGTCGGATGGACATGCTTCATGATGGTCTGGATCCAATTCCGCCGAATTCCAGATGTCATGGCAGAGAGAGTGAATTCGCCCTCCTTTGTCTACACAAAAGACAATATGTCATCAGGGACTGTCCCCTCCCTGACCCCAAAGGACATCCTGCAGGGAGAACTGCAGCCAGGGAGGGGGCTGTGGTAGGAGTACTGTGTGTGTCCCCCTCGAAGAAGGGCCGGAGAGCAAAGGAAAGAGCAAATGTGCTTCCGTGGTCGCCTCAGCCATCATCCTTGGTTTCCTGTGTGCCTGCAATGTACCTGGCCCTGGGATGGTTTGCCCTGCTCTCTCACAGACTGGGAGAAGGGGCTCACAGACTGGGGGAAGGAGCATGACCCAACAATGAAGCCAGTGTGTGGGGAGCCGTGGGAAGGGGCCCCCAGGCCGGGGAAAGCTCCATCCCAGGCCCAGCGCCACACAGCCACGCACACCAGGTGCACAGGGTGATGGCCTGGAGAGTGGCAGGCACGGGACTTGGCGGGTGGGTTGGGCCTGACGGGGGCCGCATCTGTCAGGCTGAGAAGAGGCAGGGAGCCCTGCTGGGCTACCGCCTGGACAGTCGTAGTTAGATTTAGCACAGAGTACTAGTGACAGAAGAGGGAGGTTCTGGGGCAGCAAAGGAGGTGGTACACAGTCTCTCACTGATAGGGCATGGGAGCGGAGGGGGTGCTTCTAGGACAATCCCTGGACCGCCAGCCCCTGACCCGGGTTACCTGGTGGGACAGGAGTCAAGACGGAGGAGTACGCTGGTGGTGGCTGGGGGGGAGGAGTTGCACTATGTGGGACAGAAGGCGGACAAGAGGACAGGGGAGCCAGGTAGCAGGGCCAGCAAAGGGAGATGCCTCTGGGCTGCAACCCTTGTATCATTAAGCCACACTGCCAGGCACCTCCCAAGATGGGAGGGGCATGACACGCAAATGTCTCCTGGGAGGCACCTCCCAGCTTCCGCACCTCGGGCTCCCATGTCACAGAAGAGAGGGCGTCAGTACTGTTCTCTAGGCTTCTCAGGCTACTGACCAACGGGCCTGTGAGACACATCAGCTGGTCAGCCGATGGGAAGAGAAATTCACCAAGATGATTTTGGGATGGACAATGGCAGAGCCAAGGGCCAAAATACGAGAGACCACGTGCCAGCCCAGCATGCTCAAAGCACAGCTTGGACCTGACCTCATCCTCCATGTCAGGCCCCCACTGGCACCCCAAGTCGAGAAGTCCCACAGCCCAAGTCCCTCCCCATCTCTCCCTCACCATTTTCCTCTCTGTGCAAGCCAAGGGCAGGGCTGCCGCCTCAGGGCTCTCTGAAGCACCGGCCCTCCCCATGCCCCTGGAACCAGCCCCCGCCGCATCCCTGCATCCTCTGCTTCCTCGCACTCCAGTGTGGGTATCTGCAGTCTGACCTCAGCATTCTGTACATTCTCTCCCAGGAGCTCATCTCTCACGGGCAGAGAGCTCCTTCCCGACCACGTTCTTGCCCGTGGCTGCCTGCTATTCTTAGGGAGACCTCCAACACAGCACAGGCCCGAAGTCCAGAGGCTCCCCTCCTCTGCCGCCCCTGCCGCCCGACTGCAGCACAAGGCTCACCATGCTCTGGGGCGCAGACCTCACAGCTGCCTCCTCCTCCCCAGGCCACAGCTGTGCCCAGCTGCTCTTCTGCCATGGCTCTTCTCACCACTGCCTCTGCCCCTCACCACCTGGCCTTCTGCCTGTACCTTCCCCTCCTTTTTAAGTGAGCTCCATGTCCTGCTGGTTGTGTCTTACTAAGGCACAACTGCTTCGTGTCTTCCACCACATTCCAGGGCTTCTCCCAACCTCAGGATGGGACTGACTTGTGACCCTGGCCCGCAGGGCTCTCACAGTGCCTCCCTCACCTGGCTTCTGCATTCGGCCGCCTTGCAGGTTCCCCCAAGTCTGGTGGCCAGGCAAGAACACGGCAAATTCAGCACTCCAGCTTTACCTTGCAAGACCCTAAAGCTCCTTAGTGGGCCAGGCTGAGCCCCTCCTGGGACCCACTCTCCTGCACTGACAGCAATCTCTCCTGGCTTAGATCTCTGAGTCCGTGGGGCTCATGGAAAAGCATCAGAACTGGTGCTAAGCTCACGCTGCCCTGCCCAGAGTAAAGTGAACAGGGGTCCGAATGACAGCCGAGATCAGCTAGGGAACAGAGGTGACTCGGAAATGTAGCCTGTGATGGGAAGAGCAGGTGAGTTCTCAAGACAGACTGGCACCTTTGCGGTTTGGGCCATGGACTCATCATACAGAAGAAAGCCCTAGAACAACGAAGCTGTAACAAGCCCAGTGATGGGTGCTGACTTAATGAGAAAACACTTCTTACCCCTGGGATGCCCTACCCAGAGAGACCTGCTCTTTAAAATGGAGAGGTAGTGGGGAAGGCAGGGGGTGTTTGCACAGGCCTGGAAAGCCAGACTCCACCACTGTCTGACACGCTGGCTTATCAAGCATGTGTATTCCTCCTGTAGGGACAAGGGCAGAAGAGCATCATAGCTGGGCAGCATGGGCCACCAAGCTCATGCCCTGGCCCTGGTGCCGGGCCAGCAGTGCCATCTCCGCCCGGGCCTTGGTGTCTGCACACTTGCCCTGCATGGAGGGACTGCCATGACCAGTAGCCCGGTGGGCTGCCGCCTGGACTACTCCTTGTAATAAAATCATAGACCTTTGGGTCTGAACCCTGGTCTCCCCTGGGTTTGGTTAATACAAGTTAGGAGGTCAGGCTTGTGCACAAGTGTCCCCGGACCAGGACATCAGGTTCTTGGAGAAATGTTCCCACAGGAGCCCGTGTCCCCCACCTCCACGCCCAGCTGGTCCCCCAACTCCAACCCGGGCTCACATGTATCTGGAAGCCATAGTTTCTCTGGACTGGATACTCGGTGACGTCGTAACACGTAGACAAGTCAATTTCCCCATCCAAGTCAGCCGCCTACAGAGAGAAAGGAAAAGTCTACACCCGGACAAGCGGATTTCCATGTTAGCTTTATGCTCATGGGAGTATATGCTGATGGGTGAGGATTCCACCTATCCCTGCTGCATGGAAGCATCCATGCCACGTCCCCATCCTGCCAGACATGGCCCATGCCAGTGGTTCTGCAACCTGATGCTTGGACTCTCTTTTATTCTTAAAAATTGAGGACCCCCAAAGAGTTTTCATTTATGTGGCTTTTATCTATTGAGGATATTCAGCATATTAGAAATAAGGCAGAAGAAGGTAAATATATTTGCTCACTTAAGAACACAAATGATCCATTTTATTTTTTCACAAAAAAATATTCTAAAAAGTCAGCAAGGGATTTTTGCAAATCTTTCTTTAAATGCTTGGCTTCCAACGACAGCTGGATTCTCACGTCTATGGCTATGCTCATCCTATACAATATACCATTTTGAACGAAGCATGGTTGACCCTTGAACAATATGGGTTTGAATTGTGTGGGTCCAGGTTACACATGGATTTTTTTTTTTATGTAGTACAGTACGATAAATGTATTTTCTCTTCCTTAGGATTTTCTTAATGGCCTTTTCTCTAGCTTACTTTATTCTAAGAATACAGTACACAATACACACAACATGCAAATGTTAAGGCTTGTGATCAACAGTAGGCTCTTAGTTCCTTTTGGGGGGAGTCAAAAGTTATATGCAGGTTTTTGACTACAGAAGGGGACGGCACCCCCAATCTCTGTGTCTCTTCAAGGGTTAACTGTATATGCAGACAGTCCAACCTTACATAGATACAGACTGGAAAAGAAAGATGTATTTTAAGACATTTCTTTCTTTTTTTCTGGCTCTGTTGAGGAATAATGGACATGCATCACTGTTGGAGGTGAGCGGCACGATGGTCTGATTGACTTGCACTGTGAAAAGTTGTACTCTCTTAAAGGTTAACTGCAAAACGAAACCTGAAATCCCATCAAGGGACTTTCCATACTATTGTATTAAAATCCATGGTTTTTTGCTGCCCTATGAATGGACCTTTACTCGTGTGTGATTTTGCAACTTTTGCATATTGGTGATTTGGAAGACATCAAGTTATGGGTATCTTTCACAATGGATACATTTCATTACATGAGCTCAAAACAAGTTAGTACTGGCACCCACATGGTCAGGATACTCTGTAAGGAAAGGGAAGCAGTCAAGTCTGTGATGGGGAAAACACATTTTTCCAAAGTTCCAATTTCACTTGAGGCTCAAACTGTATCACTGGCAACAAATCGTCAGCTGTTTTCTTTGAAGGGATAGATTCACTTGGTTCACTTTTAAGAAAGTGCCGAACGCCTGAAGCGAGTGAGCAGTGTGTGTCTCAGCAGCTCTCTCTAGTGCAGCTGGTACTGCACGAGGAGACGCCACTGGCTTGGCCAGCTGCGCGGACAGGGTGCACGTGCTTTCCCACGAGGCACCCTGGACTCCAGTATGCAGAAAAAGTGACTTACGCTCACTGTCGATTTTGAATCATGGGATATATAAGAGTTTTCAAGAACTGAGGCTTTAAATGGCATCTTAATTTTGTAACAATTTGGTTTTGGGTAGACCAGCCCCCCAAAAGGGCCTCCAGGGGTCCACAGGCCACACTCAGAACTGCTGGTCTACACACACACTACCAACCACACATGCTTCTGTGTTTCCTGACGTCAGGCAGCACTAAGGGCCTGTTGCTCACACCACCCTCAGCTCCCCTGTATCACCAACATCTTTCCACTGAAGTCCATAAAGAACTTCTTTTTCTAAGGTTCACGGTATATAAATACATATAACGAGCCCCCTAATGACAGATAATTAGATCCTCGCCAATCTGCGACTCTGACAAAAGTGCAGGGATGCCTAATCTTGGGCACAGATCTTTTCCTATTCGTGGAAATGTATCTTAAGGATCCCTGGAGTGGAATGCAAGGGGAAAGGTAGGAACACAGACTTGCCAAATTGCTCAAAAGAGAGGATTTTTTTTTGTAGGTGAAGAAAGAAGAGCCCCTTCTGGTTGGTCTTCAAGCAAGGAATCAAGGCAGTCTACTGGGCCAATCAAATTCACTTGTCACATCCCATCTTTGTCCAAAAGATAAGAGACAAGATTTAGTTCTGTTTCTTCAAGAGACTCCATTCTCCATGAAATCTTTTGTAGAAAAAACAAAACTGCTCATCCTCGGTTTTAAAGTAAGACATTTTCCAGTGTTTTTCAAAGAGCAGAAAAAAGAGAAGCCACTGAAACACACCACCTACGTGCCGAAAGCAGGGCCTCTACACAGCCAATGTCTCAGGAAGAATCAGTCACGACAGCATCAAAAGCTGGTCACACCATGCTCAGCCCTCCCCCCAAATCTAGACCGGGAAACCCATGATGGCAACGTAGACACCAGTCGACAGACAGAAGGGGCCTGGAGCCCGGAGAAGCAGTGGCCGGGAGCCAGAGCTGCCGGGTGCCACCTGGACCGCTTTAGCTGTCTCCATAACCGGGAAGGAAACCAAGACACTCACCTCCTCAGCTGCCGAGTCCCTGTAGTATCTCAGACTTTGATCAGCGAGGACAAACCAGTGTTTCTTCCACTAAAAGGGAAGGGAAAAAGCAGACTCAACTAGAGCAGAGCAGCACACTTACTGCTCCACGGTGATCCACAGCCAGAGTCCTGGCGGAACCTCCCAGAGCGCAGGAAAAGCAGAGGGCAGGCGGCCCCTCCCTCGAGTGGCAGACACACACAGGACTCTGCCCCGGCCACAGGCAGCCATGCACTCAGGACCCCAGGGCGCTTGCTAAGCTGCGGCTCCCGTGACCAGGCAGCATGGAGAGCTGGGTGGGCCGCAGGCTACGACTCTCTGTAACCCACAGCAGTGTGGCTGGTGAAAAGTGCTTCGCAGTCCTTAATCTCAGCTCCAGAGGCTGCAGACAGGGGGCTGGGCCCTCAGAGCTGAAAAGTGGCTGCGGAAACAGCATCTCCATCCTCAGGTGGCTGGCTGTGAGCCACAGCCACTGGTGGCTAACCAGAGGGGCACGCCCACCTGCAGCCAGCAGGAGCAAACCAGCCAGCTAGCTTCCCAAGTCTTCGCTGTGAGTAGCAAGGAGGGAGACTTGAGTCTTCAGACAAGTCCAGGGGGATTGATATGGAGGAGAGAGAAAAAGAGGATGTTTCGGCACAGTCACTCAGGAAGCACGGAAGGGAGCTCGGGAGGGCAGGCTTTCGGGGCCTCTCTCGGTATGGGCTAGCAGGCTCCCCTTCATGCCTTCTTGGAGGCCTGGCCTTCCAGCCACACGCAGGGTCGAGGTGGGGCTGACAGGTCCGGCTGCAGAGGGCTCTTTCTGCTTGAGTCTGAAGGCCAGAATGTACCGCACCGGCTCCTCCCAGGACTGCAGCAGAGCTGGAGGCTTTGGTAGAGTCTAGAAGCCCTCGGCTGCTGTCCACTCGTCCTGCCTTGTAATCAACCCCAAGCCAACCACACAACCAGAGGCTTCCTGGGAAGCCTGGGCTCCCGGGGAACTTTGAGGAAAGAGTAGCAGGTAGGGAGCTAGAGTTGGAGGACGCTCTCCTGGCCTGAGGTTGAGGCCCTTGTGGGGTGCAGGAGGGCATCCTTCTCCAGAGACCCCTGCCCCCCAATGCAGAACTGAGGCTGGGGAGGCTGTGCACCTCCACTTCCCTGAGGAGAAGGAGGTCTCGGCCATACCGCCGTCCTGGCCCAGCAGACAAGAGGCCACGCTGGCCCTGGTGGATGGAGCCGGTGTTCCCACACCTGGCGGGGACAAGGCCGGGGAGCCCTCGCACTTGCTCCGAAGAGCCTCAGGGGCCCGGCAGCCCTGCGTGCTCACCTGGCCGTCCTCGTACTGCTTGGTCAGCCAGCCTTTCTTGAAATTCAGCAGGTCGGGCTAGGAAAGGGAGAAGAAAAGAAGAGTTCAGAAGAAAGCACACTGATACCCCAGTCACGTGGAAAGGGTGGCTGAGGCACAGACATTTCTGTCCAGATGGTGGGCAGCAGGGAGAGGGCTTTCTCCGCCTGCCCGCAAACACTCTGCAGACCCGTGTGTCATCACAGGACGAGATGTCGGGCTTGGCGGGCTGACGAAGACGGAAGGGGAAGGGCACGGCCCCAGCGCCCTGGGAGCAGCTGGGCGGCCCGGACGCTCTGAGGGAAGCCCTGGTCACGTCCGCGGCAGCTGCCTGGCAGCACAGAATGGCCCAGAGGGAGGGTCAGGTAGTGTTTCCCACGAAGGGGAAAATCTGCAGTGAACCCTAAAAGAAGAAATCAGAAGTTCTCACAGAAGGCACAGAAAGACTGAGAAAGGAAGCCTGAAGAACAGAGCCCACGTACAGTGCTGAGCAAGGATGTAGCAGCAAGCCTGCGAAGGCCTGGAGGCTGCGTATCCAACGGGATGGGCTTTAGGCTCCATTTCCTGGCAAGATGCAAGCCCCGGACAGCAGACAGCAAAGCAGGGGGCGCTGTCCTGCTGGGGTCTCCTGCACCCATGTCCCTGGGCCGGAGGAGGCGCCCGGGGACGCCTGCAGCACAGCAAGGCCTGGCCCGTGTTTCACGCCTGGACACCTGAGGAGCCAGTGCCTGAAGAGATGTGGAGCGCCCTTCCCCTCGCCCTGTGTGCTTGCTCTCCGCTTCCCTACCACCGTCTCGGACAGAAACAGGCTGGGACGTCTTTCTGTACTTGAAGGACTCAGGGGTTATTAGGCGAACGGGTGTACAGTGGCAGGACCACCACGAGCAACCCATGTTCTGGGAGTCTCTGTTCCAAATCTCTGAGCCACACCCAGACTCAAGAAAAAAACAAACCTCCTCCAGGTAAGAAGCCCTCCTGCCCTCACTCAGGCTCATGTCGCTGTGTGGGTGGTGGTTCCACTCCCTAGGGGTAGAAGTGGCACCTACCATGGGCTTCTCAGAAGGCTGAGGAGCCCCAGGTCACCCAGTGAGCAGCTGTCCTCCACTCCCAGGGCCTCTGGCTGGCTGCTCTCAGCTCCCGGAGGGAGCGATGCTCCTATCTGACCACGTTCCACTCACACCCCACTGCTGCAGCTCAAAGGACCTAGGGCCAAGGCCTTTCTCCTCCTGTGGTGAAAACACCACAAACAAGGCAAGGGCTCCCGGCAAGAGGGGGCTCCTGCCTACAAAATGTGGCTGAAACAAGCACCCAAAACAAGAACAGAGGTTCCCTGCTGTGGCCCTGGTTCCCCGAAGTCAGGATCTTGCTGCCTTGACCAAGTGGCCTCCTCCACCAGGGACTTCAGAGCTCAGGATGCCCATGGAGTCCAGAAAGGGGAAAGAAACACAGCATCTGCTTCCCATGCACAGACACAAAGGCCAGTGCAGAGGGGACAGACAGCATGGACGCACGGACATAAGCAGACAGTGACCCCAAGTGACAGAAGCAGCAGGAGCAGCATCTCCAGGCCTCGGTGCGCGGGCGCCTGGGCTCACCGTCAGGGAGGACTCCGTGGACCTCCTGTCCAGTGACTTGGCTCTTCGGTGTGGAGACAGGGGGGAGGCCGAGGTGTCCGGGAGAGGCGCTGTGGGGGCTTCGCTGGGGAGGTCCTGTGGCAGAGAGCAGCCGCCAGTCAGTACAAGCCAGTACACTCCGGCGGGGCACAGGGACACCAGCAGCCAGAGCTGTGGGAGGGTCAAGACTGTTCCCAGGCGAGGACGAGAGAGCACTGTGTCTGGGGTCCCGTGGCAAGTCTGGGCCAGCATGGGGACCGTAGCCAGCGTCCTGGGACTCCTCGTCCAGCGCCTCCCGCTTCGCACGGCGGGTTCAAAGACGCGCTAGCTGTTGAAGCAGCCTTTTCTTTCAGATGCACTTGCCACCATCGCTCTCCTGGTGGCGCCTCCATTCCCTGGCTGCTTGGGGTCACAGAACAAAGAGCCCCAGACTCTGTGGCAGCTGGCAGCAAAACACCTCATGAGGCCAAAGAGAAGCTGGAGAGGAAGATGAAGACCGGACACAGCAGGGCCACAAGAGGCGGGTAGGCTGCCCGGGAGGAGGAGGAGGGTTCAGAAGAGGGATCTGCCCGGGGACTAAGTAGAGAAGCAAGGGCTATGGCCGCCACTCGAAAGAAAGAGGAAGGAAGGTGCTCAGCCTCATGGCTGGGCTGCCTGAGAGAGGAAGAGAGCAGCTCTAGCTAAGACCTGGGATCTAAGGCTCATCAGACTAGCACTGAGCAGAAATGGATGAAGTTCTGACAGGAAGATGCAGAAGATAGGCCTTGACGTCAAGAAAGTCACTCACTGGAGGAGAGGAGAGACACGAGCAAACGACTAGGCAACGAGAACGGGAAGCCCAGCAGCAGTGCGTCTAGGTGCGTGTTTGGGGGGGCCCGTGAGAAGGTGTGGGGCCATGTGCTGACCATGCCCCATGGCCGCACACGGCACTGCCTGGGCCTCAGCATTGGCCCCGGACCCCAGGCGCTCACCCGTTTCCGGGGAAACACCCTCTTCTCACTGCGACCCTGGCGTGTGTCACTTGATGGTGAGGGCCCGGATGACGAGTTCGTCTCCATGTGCTCTGCCTTCTCAATGTCCAAGGCCTCAAACTTCTCAATGACCTGGGACCTCCTGCAAGAGAGGACACGAGGCTGCTGAGGGGGAGACAGGGCCCCCCCCCCCCAGCCTGAGGCGGGCTTGGTGTTGAGCTGCAGCGGAGCCCCTTCAGCCCACACTGCCACGCCTGGCCCATCCCAGCCTCCCCTGGGCCTCCCCTCCCACACAGCGCGTAGGCTGTGTGCACAGCACGATGGCCCAGTCCACCTGACTCCCCTCCCTGAGCTCCCTGTCCCACCACCATGGAGGGGGAAGCCATGCAGGGGCTGGCAGCAGCTCAGGCGCCAAGGCCTTCCCTTTCCCCAGGCCTATCCTTGACCTCTGCCCCCCACGCTGGAGGCCCCTGCGCGATCTGTTGACACGCTTGGCAATCACACAGCTCATCGCCTGGCACCCTCTCCTGAGCCACAGATGTGATCGGAAGGCAACCACCACCTTGGAGGATGACAGCCTCCGTGCTCCTGGCATTCATTCCTCAGCAGATCATGATGCAGCCCCTACCCCAGGGCACCCAAAATTTAGCAAGAAAAAGGCCCATGAATTAACATCGGTTCTGCCAACAGTAAAAAGAATCAAAACCAAATTAAAACAAAAACAAAGCAAGTTGATTTCGTGTGAAAAGGCCGGCGCGTCATCAGGCCATCTACGGCTGGAGACGGAGCGGAGATGGGAGCGAAGCAGGCGAAGGAAGGGCGAGTAACGTCACACAGCCACACAGCAGGAGAAGGTGGAGAGGGGCAAGACCTGAAAGAAAAGAAGGCTGGAAAATGAATACACGGAAAGGGACGGCTTTTTAAATCAAATAATGGTAAATCAAAATTATCCAAAGAATCAAAGAAACAAAAACCCGAGGTGATCGCTGAGAAGGGGGAAGCCATCCTTGTCCCTGAGTCACAAGGAATGGCCATGGCGGCTGAAGGCAGGGAAGACAGGTGGGGCATGTGGCCTGAGGCTGAGTCCTCACCTCTGGGACCGCCCACGAGGTGGGAGGGTGGGGGGATTGTTGAGACTTAGACATTGTTTTAAAAAGAGATAAGGTGCAAATGGGAGTCACTAGTGCTAAGTCCACTCAATAAACTCAGACTTGACATCTAAATTACAGAATTACACTTGCAACCTCTCCCAGGAGTGGAATCTTAAACTTGCATCAATCTGAAGCCACCTGGTCAGCACTGGTGAGGTAATCTGCCTGACAGACCCCTGCTATCCCCCAAAGAAGGTGACCTTGCCTGAAATAATGCACTTTGCCAGGAACTTCTTTGTCCCACCCCCATCTGCCTATAAGTCTTTCACTTTGCACAGCTCCTCAGAGCTCCTTTCTCTCTGCTAGATGGGGGGAGGCTGAATCACTGAATAGAGCCAATAAGATCTTTAAAACTTCCTCAGTTGAATTTTCTTTTTACAGGGTTGGTGGCAGTGGTGGGACCTGAAGGAAACTTCAGACAGCTTCGAGGACAATGAGAAACAGCTAGCTGTGGTATGCGCGCACCCTTTGAGGTCTCTGTCTTTCTCACCATTTCTGAGGGCCACAAGAAGTTCCTTCTGGTTCTGAGCTCTGCTCTCTTGGCGTTGAGCTCCTGATTTAACTGGCTTTCTATGGTCCCCCACTTGACTAGACCATGCTGGGAACTGTAGGCACTTCAATCCGCAGTTCCCCATTTGATGGGAATCCTGGGCCACGGCTCCCATTCTCTGGGGTCTGCCGGTTCAGTAGTTCCCTGAGTGCCCAGCTCCACAGTGAGAACTGTTGGTGGCGCAAAGCCTTTCGCTGGTTAGTCACACTGCAGATCCTGCTGGCGGGTTAAGGTGCATACAAGGTAAAGGCTATTGCGGATGAGACTCTCTGAAGCCAAAAGCTACAAAACTGATGGGCACAGGCTGAGCATTAAAAACCTATTAGAGAGTTCGCCAGCTAACCCTAAGACTCCTGTGTTAGGGTAAGCTGGTCATACAACGGACAATACGGTGACACTGGGTTACCTGCCAACCTCAAAAAATTTCCATGCAACAAGGTATGCTGTAAAACACCACAAAATTCCTAACATAGCAGCATAGCCCTTTAGTTATTAATTTGGCTCTGGGAGACTCACAGGCTTAGCTAGAAGAAATGGGATCTTCAAATTCTAGAGTTGAGGGGTGTCTGGGTGGTTCTCAGTTGGTTAAGCGCCTGCCTTGGGGTCAGTTCATGATCTCAGGGTTCTGGGACTGAGCCCCATGTGGGGGTCCCTGCTCAGTGGGGAGTGTGCATTTCCCTCTGCCCCTCCCCGCCTGGCTCATGTTGGCGCGCATGCTCTCTCTCTCAAATTTAAAAAAAAAAAAAAAAATCTTAAAAAAAAAAAATTCCGGAGTTCAGCACACCAACTTTTAGCACATCTACTTATTTTATGGCTAAGAACTATAGTCCCAGAAGCTATAGATATCTACAAAAATGCAAAATCTTGCTAAAGATAACCTAGATTTACGATGGCCAATATGGGAATATTCCAATTAGACAAGATCATTTATTTAAGAAGCACACTGAAAAGCAAGGGTTCTAAATCAAGCAAACAGAATGGAGTAACTATTTTAATTGGTATGCAAAAGCTTCCAAAGGCTTCAAGATTCCAAAACAGCTTCATTGCAGTTTTTTTTTGCCAAGGCTAATGAAAGATTAAAGATACAAAAGATACCTAAAACAATACGTAGGCCTCCCCCTTACACTCTCCTAGGAGTACAACATCAAAACACTTGCCCAGACCTCAGCATATCATTTGTAAGCAACTGGGCCATTATAAAAAATTTTGTCCTCAAAGGTTCTGATTAAATCCTTCAATATCAACTTGAATACCCCCATATCTGCCTTTGAAGGAGATTCCCCCTCACCATATGGGCACCTCCCAGAGTTGGTGGGATTCTGAGGGATTTTCTGATAAAGTGCTATGTTATTCTCTTAAACAGCCAAGAAAAACTAAAATCAAAATTAATAAAAAATCTTGCCAAATTCTGGTAGATACCAGAGACTAAAGAGGGGATCCTGGGAAAACTAGTAGAAGCCAGAGAAAAGTGAGAATTCATACCAGAGTCACCTCTCCTGAATCACCGTCTGCAATACCCCATTAGCCCAAAGACAAAAATAAAATGTCACACTGTCCTTTTCTTTCCAAACCCAAACACACTGGTTCTTGATCCTTTCTTTCTCAGGGACAGCTACTGCCTTCTTGCTTGTCTTGTGTCTTAAGAATCTGGCTTGGTTTTCTGCCTGAATAGGACATGCAGGTTGCTGGTTCTTTCCTTTGGCTATCTTAGAGTAACTCTGGATCTTGGGAAGATAGTAAGTATCCTTTTATACCCCCGTGGGGTCCCCTCTTACATTGAAGGGGGGCTATTCACTACTACCAGAAACATCTACTGTATGTCCTGGTTGAAAAGTGACAAGATATTTAGAAGGAGTTTTTAAATAGCTCTGTGGTCTGAAGTTGGCCAAACTAGAAGCTGATAATCAGAGCCTGATAGGAAGTTTTTTCTTAGACCTTCTTCCCTAAGCTAAACGAAACCATGTACCCGGACAAAACAGCATCTAAAGCCTCTGTGAAAGGATTTCTTAAACATTCCACAGATGAACAGTTCCAAATCCAGAAAACAGGAATATTTTGATTTCCATCTCAGTTGGAAAGCTCCTCCCTGATATAAAGAAGCAAACTGAGGATAATGCAGTTGGATAGGTGAACCAACTTATTAGATATCATTTAAGTTGCAACCCAATTCTTTGAGGAATTAAAGCAACTGTCCACAAAGCAACTGTCCACATCTTATAAATCTTCACAAAACAAGAGATTCGGCTCCAGAAGCAATCTGAAGTCCATTTCTTTCTTTCTTTCTTTCTTTCTTTCTTTCTTTCTTTTTTTTTTAACCAACATCAAACCCACCCCCATATCTCTTTAAAGCCTTCTAAGTATTGCGAAAATTTTGGCCTCGGGAAACCAGTCTTTCTTGGAGGCCTTTCCTTTCTTTGCCCTGTGCCTCTGTGATGTAAACGGTCTACCTGGTCTTCTCTGTACCTCTTATCTAGGCCTTCTCTGACCTAAGCCAAAGGCAGAGGCTTAACCCACTGAGCCACCCAGGTGCCCCCCAAATGATGTCTTCTTGACCTAGAAGTAACTTTGGGATTTTTCAGAGGATCCCTGAAAATCCTAAAAATAAGAGAGATGTTCCCAAATTAGGCTTATTTGTTATGTTACATCATCATGGGCAGCATTATCAATTCAGTGATACTAAACCTTCTTAGGTTCTGATATGTCCTAATGCAATATTGTCAGTCATAATTCCAGCTGTTATCTTAAATGGTGAATATCACAAAATAACCAAGTCTCCTGTTATTTTCATTACAATGAACTCTCATCTAATCTTTAACTCTGGGCAATTTTAAGTCTTCTGTCACTTACAAAGAGTTATCGTTTTATTCTGATGCTTTCACAGAAGTGTTCGTGGAAAGGACTATGACAAGTAAAGATTTCTTCCTTTCCTTTTTTTTAAGAGAATGGGGGAGGGGCAGAGGGAGAGAGACTCTTGGGTAGGATCATTAGCTGAACTGTAATCAGGAATCAGCCGCTTAACCGGCTGAGACCCCCAGGTAGGTACACCAACAGGTAAAGATTTCTCATAACTTCAAGGCCCTAAAACTGAATTGAGGAAGAATTTCTAGAACTAATGGAAACACCGGATTCAAGCAGAATTAGTATTAATTACATAGGGCTGAATGAACTGAGGATGATTATAATTTTACATGACCTTTTTGTGTGAAACACTGCTAGTTCCTCAGTGTTTTGCTTTCATTGATTTAGGGAAACATTTCACTTAAGTGATCTATGACCTACAGCAATTTGGTAGGGCATACTTTTGTAAACAAAGATGAAACATTTACTTTTTCTCCCTACTGATCCCTCCAGAATTTGTAAACTCTACGGTATTCTTTTCATGGTAATATACTTGGTTATTTGTGTAAGTTCAATAAAAATCTGTTCTCCTTGTAACAGGATACAGATGGAAACACTGGCTATATTACCAAGGCTTTGACTGGAATGTCCTATTTTAGAAATATGCATGGACTCAGATATGGCCAAAGAGCTTTAAAGAAATGCTTAGACAAATCGGGCTGGTACCTTGCTTATGGGGTTCCTGGAAGCCTTCCAAGTGAGTAAAGAAGGTCAATTCCTGGCAGGCCTATGAGTCTCAGAACATCGGGGGGAAACTCTGAGAAGAAAGAAAGTCACCCAAACTACAGATACTGTAGGTAAAATATAATGGGGAGTCCTTGGCTCGGCTTCCCGGCTTCAGACAAGAATTCAATCTGAGATTCCTTATGCAAAGTTCCAGCAAAGCAGTCTTTAAAAGGGCTTATACGGTCAATCGCTATTCTTGCCGCACATATAAAATCAGGGTAGTTTAAAGCAAACAAAGTAATTTTATTGTGATGATCTTTAAAAAAATAGGAATAACTGTAGAGAGAAAAACTGTGTTTGCATCTTTGTAGATATTGGATTCTAAGCTGTAAATGTTTTTGAGGTTTTGCTCCATACCTGTTTATAAATAACCTGGACTGGCTCCTGCTTTCTAGTTTTTGCAAATATCTAGCAGGACTCTCCAAACTAATGTTTCCTATTTTCTGCCATCCTTCTGATTTGGAATCACTAAGAACAAAGACAGTTCTCAAGGGCTATTCCAAGTCCTCCTCACTCCCTAGATGGCAACCAAACTGCAGGCACCTGAAACTTGGGTCCCCAATCTCCCAATTAAAAAGAGCCCTTTTCAGACTCTGGGAGCTACAGAGCAGCTGGAGACCTCAACATCAAACTGACGAGAAAGTAGCTGACATCAAAGTGGACTGCTTCCACCCAAGATGCTGGATCAAGACTTCATTCTTTAAACATGAAATTCTTTCCTCTTCCTTTACTCTACTCTGGCACAGGTCTGGAAAGAAAGCCACCACCCGTATCTCTCAGGCCATTACTAAGGGAGGGCAGGGGGCTGGATATCTTTCAGACTGCTAGATTTAACAATTAAAAGAGTTCTTTACCAGTCCATGATACTAGAGACCCCCTGGCCCTCCCTGTGACCAATTTCCCTTCTATTCCCAATGGACTCCCTGATCTTAGGAGTCACTTACACAATCCGACTTTTACAGCCAGAACATCTAGTGCCTTGTTTTCACCTTTCAACGATTATAATTGTACTCGCCCAACTGGACACAAATTCCTAAGCAAATCGTAGTACATCTGTATTCCCATGTTCTTGTGATTACCTAAATCAGATTTGCCCCCAATTATAAAAAGATCTCAGCAGCAGTCCCCATCTCTGCAAGGCCAAAGTTGTCCTTCGTAATAGGGTATCCTCTGATAAGCCTGCAGCTAAACAAGGAGCTGTCGGTGCTGTGGTCAGTGCCACTTACGCACCTAGATGAATACTTCTGGGAAATCTGAAACCCAGCTATGTGAAAATCATTGAAAAAGACACTTCATTTAAAAAAAAAAAAAGAAAAAGAAAAGGTGATTCCTTCAGGGGAGGGCTTTCTCTGAGTTACTTGATTTTGGTCGGTTTGGGTCTTGGGGACCATGGATCCAAAACACACTCCAGACACTGGGAATTATCCTGCTTAAAATAACCACAGTAGTCTCCCTCGTGCATTACAGTCTCTTAAACGTGTGTTTGCAGCCACTAACCACAAAGTGAATGATCTCCTTAAGACTGGACCATCAGAATGCAATGAAGAGGATAACTGACTTAAAAAAATGTGAACATGAAATTGTGACTTGTGAGTACCATAGAGATTCAGCAAAAAACGTCATGACCTGTGACGACCATGGAGAAACAGCAAAAACTCCAAGAATTTGATCAGTAGCTGGGAGTGGTGCTAAGGTTTTAAATTTTGATCATGCCACTCGGTTAAGCTGAGAATCTGAACAAAAGTGGGGGGATTGTGGGGTACCTGGCTGGCTCAGTTAAAGTGCCACTCCTGACCTCGGGGTCATGAGTTTGAGCTGCACACTGGGTAGAGATTACTTAAGTAAATAGGTAAATAAATAAAATTTAAGAAAGGGGAGGTTGGGGGCAATTGCTTTAAAAAAAAAAAAAAAAAAGAATAAAAAATTTTTAAAAAGGTAACAGGCCCAGAATAGAGTCAATTGTGCTATGCCCAAGTCACCAGATGGTGGTTAAACTTACTTCAAGTTTCAACTTCTCCCAGGAGTAGAATCTTGAACTAAGCAAATTGGAATTACTAGTCAGCACCCGTGGGGTAATCTACCTGAGAGACCTCTGCTGGCCATCAAAGGAAGGTGACCTTGTCCGAAACAATGCACTCTTTGCTACTGTTAACTTGTTCTGGCCTCTTCTGCCTATAAAAGTCCTTTATTTTGTACAGCTCTTTGGAGCTCCTTTCTGTTTGACAGATGGGATGCTGCCTGATTCATGAATTGTTGAATAAAGCCAAGAAGATCTTTAGAATTTACTCAGTTGAATTTTTTTTTTTCTTTTCTCTTTTCTCTTGTCCTTCCTTTTTTTCTTTTACACAATATTAACGTGTCACCAAACCAGAGGCCTGTCCTCCCAGGGGCACCCAGGCAAGTGCCCCAAGGTCACCTCATAGGAAGGGTTTTTACTTGCATTCTGGGCTAATGGCAGAGAGTCAAGGGGAAGCAAGGGCCTCTGAGCCCAAAAGATTGAAATCTAACCAAAGACTAATGTCTAACTCTATAAGGAAAAAGAGGAAAGGGGCTCAAATTCTGAGACCCTGCCAAGAGACCAGCTTTTACTCAGGGAGTAAATGGATCTCTGAGGATTTCTGCATCAAAGAAGGCTGAAGCCCAAGTGTAGAAGGCTCAGGGCTCCTAGGCCCTCTGCTCCTCTCTAAGCTCTGGTGTCCTAAGCTTCTGGAGAATCTCCTCCAGGCACAGAGCTTGTTCCCAGGCCGGCGGGGGCCGCAGCTGAGGGAGCACAGCAGAGGGCGAGACAGCGCGGGAAGCTCAGGCAGCAGCGGCAGCGCCTGTGAACCACAGAAAGCTCTTGTCAGCGCTCGGCCTGGTCAGGAAGAGGGTGTCGCGTGCCCCGCCATCCTAGAGGGGTTTGGGGAAGGTTCCAGGCCCACGCACAGAGCTAGGTACCATCACTTGCAGAATGAGAGCCCCTCCAACCGACCCAGAAAGTGGCAGGAAGGCCTCGAGGAACAGCGGCCCACCAAGGCCCATGCGGCTTGCATGCTGCAGGCCTGCAGGGCTGCTGAAAGAGGAGTCGGAGAGGAGGAAAGGGAAGTGGTGCTTAGTGCAGCCTCCACACACAGTGGGGGTTTCTGGGCCGGTCGGCCATGGCTTATTTTGGCTTATCTGGCAAAGCGAGCGAGTGGCCTGTATACTGGCTCCCGAGGTACTGCAGGCGTGGCCGCAGAGGTCTCCCTGGGCTGGCGGACAGCACAGAAAGGAGACACCTGCACCTCGGCTCCGCTTCCCCTCCCCAGGTTCCCAGCCTAGGGGACGTGAGGACCGCACAAGTGCCAGTAATGGTGTCAGTCACCAAGAACTCAACAAGGGCTACGGCCTCCCCAGGCTGGTTCAGCAGTGACTCACCATCCAGGAAACATTCTAAAAGCTCTGGAGCAAACGCGAAGAGCAGAGAGGATCGGCCCGTAAAGGCTCCCTTCAGGGCCACGGCTTGTCAGGAAACCAGCCCCCACTGTCTCCCCAGCCGGGCTCCTGGGCAGCCGGGCTCAGCGGCCACTATGGATAGCTGCGGCGGACGTCCTGCCAATATGCGGTTTTGCTCTATTCAACGAGGACCCAGGGATCCAATCAAGCACAGGGAGGGCTACTTGGGACCAGAGCGCAGGCCTCGCAAAGTGACAGCAGCCAGTCAGATGTCATTAGGGTAAGAAAGTGACATTACAGTGTTAGGATGCAGAACTGCTGGGCTCCAGGGGTGCCAGTACCCAGTGAAAACCCATGTCATGGTTGCGAGGAGCATGCAGAAAGTAAAGTCCCGGAGATGCCGTCTACCCCAGGAGGCTAGACAAGAACAAGTTCAAAGCCAAGCAGGTGTGCTGAATGTTAATTCTTTGGTCTGCTGCTACCCCAGGGCCTAGCTGCCCACTCAGGAGCCTCCAGACCTGCGGTCTACCTGCTGGCCAGCGTGAAGTCTCCCCTGCCCTGGCCCACAGGCCTCCTCAGTGTCGGCAAGCCCCTCCACTGATATATTTACTCAGGTGCTTGAAGGACAGCCTTGGCCCTCTCCTGGTCACATCAGGGAGAGGGCGCTCCCCAATTAAAGGCCCAGAGTGGAGGTATGTCCTGGCTCTGCTGTACCAGGCTGTTGCCTTGAGGAGTCTTCCCACTTCTGAGCTCCCATCTCTATGTCCACACACTGGGATATGACACATGACCTCTCGGGTTACTAACCAAACAAGAAGACAGCCAAGTGCTTGGAGATCACCTCCCAGGCAATAGGTCAACTTCCTTCTCCCTCTGCCTAGGAATTAGGCACATCTGCTTTCTTCTCTTTTTAAGACCAACAACTCTGGGCATCTCCTCCTTATTCTGGAGGTGGGCCCCGGGGCTTTGGGAGAGCAGGTGTGCATTCAGGAAAGGCACCCTGCTTGCGGCCAGCCCCTCAAGGGGGGAAGCCCGTTGCCACCCTGCCCTGTCCCCATAGCATGCCCCAATTCTGAGCTTTACTTAGGCTTCAGCAGGGTGGAGGGGACACTCGGAACGCTTTTGGAATTTAGGTCTGAATCTCCCCCCCGCCAAAGTGAACTTCTTTGGAAACCTAATGAAAATTATGGCTTTTCTTTTCCCAGAAAAATGTACATATGGACTCTTGAATCATTTAGAGGGGTTCGTGGACCTTTGGCAATTCATCTCTGGACCCGGGTGAGAACCCTGTTGTCAGGGCAAAGGCTCCATTTACTGACTCAGGGATGGAAGCTCCTTTCAGAAGAGGGCACTCTAGCACTCTGGTCCAGGACAGGGCCTCAGACATGGAACCAAGCTCTCTCCCCAGCTCTCTGGGAAGCACAGGGCCAGTGGAACAAGAAGGAAGGACAGAGCACTCCTCTCTTCAGACCATGCCTCTGTCCCAGTCCCTGTCCTAGGTCCCCTCCCTAAAGCTTGTGCCTCTCCAGGAAACTGCGCTCTGCCAGCCTCCCGGTTTCACATTCCAGCCAAGCCTGGATACAGTGATGCTCCAGGGCACCTGGGAACATCACAGGCTACCCACCCCACCGCCTTTCATGTCCTTCACCCGTGCCCAAGACTGGAGGGGCAAGGGGCGCTTCTGCCACCATCCGCCTCTCCAGACTCTTCCTGCCTCCATGGTCATCTCAGAGGACAGACATGGGCCAGGAAGGAAAATATCCAGCTACACAAGGCCCAGGTGGCTGAGAACACACCGGGGGGGCCCTTAAGGTCTCAGTGCCAAGAGGCACTCACAGGTAGCAGCCAGCCTCTGGCCCAGGGGTCTGGGTGTCCGGAGATGCTATGTTTCTGGCTACCGGGGCCTGAGAGTTCCGTGACTAGAATCTAGGGTCAAAAGGGAAAGCTTCCCCACATGCTCTGAACGGAAAGGGAAGACAAGTGCACTCCTGCAAGGAAGGCTTAGGGAACGTGGAAATGTGTATGTCAAAGTGTGTTTGTGTGTGTGTGTCTGTGTGTGTGAAGTGTAAAAAGCATGTTATAAGGACACAGGAGGGAGTGAGTGAGCGTGTAGTGTAAGGGAGAATGTGAGTATACACAAGAGACTGCGTACAGGTGGGGGAGTGTGTCCATGGCACGTGTGGCCCTATAACCCACTCCTTACCTCCTCTCGTTGCCAAACAGACGGGCCACCTCTTCCCTGCCAGGGCTCCGGGCCCGAGTCCTACGCTCCAGCCGCCTTCTCTCCACCTGGAAGGCTTCTCTGTGGCTGATCCTGACGGCCTTAGGGACGTCGGCCAGGGCGGCATACTGCCTGCTGGCTTTAAAGGCAAAGGTGCGCCCCGGTCTCTCTGTTCCCCGCCCCCCAGCGCTGTCGGAGTCCATGTGGATGGGGGGCCGGCTGGCCACGTCCAGGGAGCCAAGAGAGCTGCTGCAGACCATTCGGCTGGGGGTTCGAGAACCTGGGGAAGGAAGGGGATGACCAAGCTCCTGGGAGGGCGGTCCGGGGCCACTATACCTGTTGTTGGGGGTGCTGGGGCTGGGAGGGGAGAGCGGCGGGGGCAGCTGCTGCTCTTCGGCCTTCAAGTCCTGCTTGGTCTTCTCCAGGGAGAAGTAGCCGCTCTCTACCCGGACTTTGCGGCCACAATCCATGCGGTCGCTGCTCATGGTGCTCTCCTCTGAAAGAGAGAAGGGGGAGTCAGGAGATGTACTTAGCCTGTTGCCACCTTTGGTTTCTGGGGACTTTTAAAAGAGCCTATGTAGATCTAAACAGGGGCCATCTCTCTACCTCCCATCTCTGCAACCACCCATACAGGGCTCCCCCAAGGGCAGAATCATGGGACAGAAACGAAATGTCCTTCCCACACATGCGCCTCATCCGTCTCCCTCTAAGCTGGCTGCATCTGCTACACTGTCAGGGGGTCCCCAAGCTTCTAGTCTGGGGGCCAGTTTGGGAGAGCAGGACCCCCGCCCAGGAGAGAAGCCCACTAACAACCACTTCTTACCAAACGTCAAGGAGGAAATCAAGGGCTAACTGGCCGTTCAGCCTGTTACGGCATTTGGGGAGGGAAGAGGCAGAGGACTTCCGCGGGAACGAGAGGAGTGCATGGGACTACCCATGAAAGACTCAGGCTGCTTCACCCCCAGCTGCTGCTAAGTACCTTTTGGCCTGAATGAACTGGGTCAGTCCCAACTATCCCCTTGTCTTTAATGAGCTGGACAAAATGCAAATAGGAAAAGCCAGCCTATGTCATGCAGAGCCCTCCGGGGCCCAAAACAGGGAGGCAGAGACTGCTGCCCTGCTTCTGCTTCGGCGATTCCAAAGTGCTAAGTGGAGAGAGCAGAGCAAAGCCTCCCAGGCACCTGGGGGCCTGGCAGGATGGCACAGTGAGAAGGACGAGGCTGCGCTCAGGACACACTGAGCTTCCAGGTTCTAGGCCAGGAACACAGGGCGGCCATGGGGGCAGGAACCAGAGGCCTCCCTCCACAAGCCTCATTCCAGAGGGTCTGATTCTCACAACACACACCCGGGGCTGAGACAGCAGGTGCTACCTTCCTCCTTTACAGATGGGACTTAAGAGCCAGAGGGGCAAGCCAAGGCCTGAGCCCAGGAATCCCAGCCCCACCCAGGCCCAGGCCCTGCCAAGTGGTGATGGACACAGGTGAAGGAGCCTGAGGCCCAGGGCTCAGTGTCCCTGAGTTCTCAGTGCCAGCTGCATTGGGATGGCGGCCTGCTCCAGCACTGTGAGGCCGGCCACCAGAACAGGCGTGCAGACAAGCCATTCCGGCCCCCACTTACCATCTTTGCTCTCCAGCCCAGGTTCCCTCAGGGTGCTGGCAGCAGGAGGCTGGCTCGGGCTGGGACTCTGAGCGGGGCTGAGGCTGCTCCCGTCGGGCTGGTCCTTGGCCCTCATTTCTTCCTGCCAGAGTGTAGACTTGGTGGCGGGGACCTTCTCAGCACTGGGAATGCTGCTGCTGCTGCTGCTGCTGCTGGTGACAGCCACCTTGGCTGGCCCTGGTTCCTAGGGGAGAGAGCAGTGTGTGTGCAGCCCCGGGCACACAGCCTGGGCTGGTACACAGGTCCTGGCTGCCTAGGCGCCTGGCTACGGGGGACGCCAAGGTCAACTACACCGTGTCGGTGGCCTGGAATCCCCAGCAGTGGAGACTCAGAGACATCTTGGTCAGGGCAAAAGCTCCACCTGGATGGCCCTGTGGCTTTTTGTCTTCCACAGCCCTAGTCCGTACGCCCGAAGTGCCGGGTCCCACCAGCCTCAGGCCAAATTCAGCACATACACGGAGCGAATATACAGGGTTTCTGCTTGGAGCTCTGATGCCAGACACATGCAAGCTCTCCCTGCCAACAAAACCACAGAGCCCAGAGCAGCTGACCAGGCATTAAAGGTGAGATAACAAGTGACCGGCTCAGAGTTCATCATTTCCAGACTTATAGGTAATTAAGACACGAGTCAGGAAAGATGGGACAGGGCAAAGAAAGAACACACCATTGAGATGGCCTGCTGGGTGAATGCAAAGCAGATGTTCATATAGATCCTAGGCTGGAGCCAGCCCTTGGCCTTCCCTGCCTCCCCCTTCTGGTCCTAGAAAGCTAAAGTGTGACACCTGGAACACTATGTGAAAGAGTCATCAGATAGAACCCAAACATCCAATCTATACTCACGCCCTCCCACCTGCTCAGCCGCACAAACTAGATGGCAGCTTGTAGCCCAAATGGGAACGGTGTCCATCCCATCTCTCCCCAGATCAGAGCTGGTGCTGCTCTGTGGGAGAAGCATTCATGTGGAGGTACTTGGCCAGATACAGAAGTCCATTTCCAGAGCATGCAGAGAACCTTAACTCAACAGCCCAAACCTAGAGTCCAGACTAGGGCAGGGCTGGGATCCCAGCTGTCCCACAGTACTACCTCACACCCTGGGCCCAACCCTCCTGCTTGGCCCAGGGTCCAGGATGCCAGCTGCAGAGGGCACTGCCAGCAAGAGCAAAAATTGGGCGCCTGGGTGGCTCAGTCATTAAGCCTCTGCCTTTGGCTCAGGTCATGATCCCAGCGTCCTGGGATTGAGCCCCTCATCAGGCTCCCCGCTCGGCAGGGTGCTTGCGTCTCCCTCTCCAGCTCCCCTGTGCCTGTGTTCCCTTTCTTGTGATCTCTGTCATTTAAAAAAAAAAAAAAAAAAAAAAAAGACCTGTCCTAGAGCTGTCTTCCACCAAACATGGGGGATAATATACAAATCCTCACCTTCCACCACATCCTGGTGGCCAAACCTCATTTTTAGAAACCTACCTTACCCAATTCTGAGTAGGGGCCGTTGGCAAGGCTGACACGGGTTGTGTCCATGAATCACCCGCACAGACCCGGTATCGACCAGCAGGCTGTCTGACAGCCATTGAGCACGGACTGTGTGCTGGGCTCTGGGGCATCACTGCACCATCCCATCCTCCCCAACATACGCCGCAAGGGAGCCTGCCTGGGTTGAGAGAACAGCCCACCAGGCTCACAAGGACGTACCCACCAGAGTGAGACTTCAAGCCCCTTCTACCACCTGACACCCTCAGGAGTGGCAGGGGGTGGCGGGGGTGCTTTGGATGGGCAGTCTAAAGGACTCACCGAGAAGCCATGGCACCAGGTATCACAATGGGAAAAGACAGGCATTTTATCAGGTCCAAAACTTTCCTTAGCCTTGCAAGGATTCTAGGCCTCATGAGACGGGGTAAAGAAAAAGAAGCCTCTTCCCACAGACCCAGGACATGCCCGACTGCCTATTCGGTCAGAGCCACCAAAAGACTTGGCTCCCAGGAGAGTCCCTATAGCTCTGACCCACTTTGCAAGAAGTGGATTTCTTGAAATATAATGGCAATGGTTTTGGACAGTTTCCTGAGGGCTCCAACAGAACCAGGCTCTCACAATCTCAGGAGAGCTGGCCCACCTGGACCTCCAGTCAACATACTGCCCTTAATCCATGTCCCAGCAATGCTTCCCTCAAGCAGAAGTCACTCCAGGTCCCCCTGACATGGCCCCTTCCAACAACAGAGTCTCCTATTCAAAGGCCGGAAGCCAGAGGCTGGGCATGCTCTGGTGGGCTCGGGACAGAGCTGCGTGGGGTGACGTGAAGACTGGTCTCGGTGAATCCGTCCCCTCTGTGGAAGACAGGCTGCGCCCAAGTGTAGGTAGAGGTTGCCAGAAAGGGCCAAAGAGGAAGAGGCAGGTGGCTGTGCTTTGGAGGGGGGCGGCCTAGGCTGCCAGAGCCCTTAGCCCCATGCTGTGGGTCAAGTGCCCACGGCATATGCACACCCCTTTCTGGTGCCTGGGTGACCCCCACAGTGAGGGGTGCGCTGGCAGGGATCCCCAACAGGCAGAGGAAATTCTAGGCCTGAGATCCGATGAGCCATGAAGGGAACTTGGGAAACAAATACATTTCTCAGCACCACATGGCTACACACCCACCTTCTGGCCCTGGGGCCTCCCAGCCTGTGCAGGGCTGGCTGCACCCACAGATCCCTCTCTGTGCTCCCCACTTCTGGAGAACTTGTCCCAGAGAATGATGGCCCTGAACGGTAGCCAAGGTCCATAGGCAGTTCTCTTTCTCTCCTTCAGAGCCTCTGCCTTCTACCGCCTCTATGCCAAGCCTTATCGCATGAGTGGAGAGAGAGGAACAGTCTGGCAGCAGGAACAAAGCCACACTGGCTTCCAGGAGAGGGGTGGGTGGGTGACACAGGGAAGCCTGATCTCTGGGTAAAGTTGCTTCTCTTCTCCAAAGCAGATGTGTGGTGAGTAAGACTTGGCACAGACCAGGTTGGGGCTATGCGGCACTGCTTCTGCTCCCCACACGGTCACCGCTGCGGTGGGGCGGTGCTGGGATTCAAAATGACAGAGACCACAGGTACCCGCTAAAGAGGAAGGAGGGAGAAGTGCCAGGTCCCCTACATGCTAGTCCCTGCATGGCTGGGACACCTGCACTGCTCAGGGTGATTGATGCTGCAGTGAGGTCTGTGTTCTTCATTTGGCTGCTGAGAAAGGGTTTTCAAAGCAGGGAGGAAAAGAGGACACAGGACAGGAAGGCAGGCCCCGGCCAATCGGCCTCTGTAGCCTCTATCTACGAGCTAAGCAGACACCCTCTCTAGAAGCGGTTTTATAGAAAGCCTTCCTTTCTACTTTCCGGACACAGAAACCAAGCAGAGGCCCGACCTGAAGGAGGGAGACAGCCCGGAGTGGGTGTAGCAGCAGGCGCCCAGGTAGAAAACATGACGCTGGAGAAGAGGGAGCAATCAGAACACACGGGGCGGGGTGTGGGGGGGGTGCTGAGAAGCAGCAGGGTACTGGACCAGGAGGGACATTCCTCCCGGCCTGCCTCTGCTCACACTGAGACATCTGTTGTTTTACAGGTCTCTGAAGAAAGGCCGAGAAGTAAGGGCCCAGCCTGGGAGGCTGGGGAGATGGGAAGAACCAGCATTCCCGAGCTCCACCTAATGAACCAAGCCTCCCAACCTACACACCTGGCAGGGGAGACAGGCGGCCCCTGACCTTGTCAGAGTCCCAGGTCTGGGATTTGGGGAGTGGGTGGTAAGATCTCCATCCTTCCTGTCTTAGTCACACCCAGAGTAAATCTCCTCCTCCTCCTCTCCAGACATCTCAGTATCGGGGAAAGTCTTCCCTCTTGGAGTAAACAGCGGCTAAGCAGCAGCTCTGGAAACCACAACTCTCAGGCCTCAGAGGCCCTGGCCAGGGCTAGACTGTCTCCTTGGTGTCCTGGCTCTGCTGGGGCCCCTGCCCCCAGCCTATAGGCTATCTGCTCCCCCTGCAGCCTGACCCTCACCCTCCCGCAGGGCCTGCTCTCAGAAAAGCACTCGAAGAGCGGACTGTCTATGACCGGAACTCCCAACTGCTCAAGACATCCTTGTTCACGTGGGACCCTGTGGATGCTCCTGCCTGAGTTCCCAGGGCAGGGCACGGCACAGCAATGCTTCTTCACCATACTGATTTTATCCAGTACTCCCTCAGGCCACAGAGAAATGAGGCCAGATACGGGGTCTTGGGTTCCGGCCTCTACAGGGGCCCTGAAAGCTTTAGGCTTCCCTCCCTGCTCCATTTGGGGCATCCAAACACCTTCAGCATCAGACTGTGGAGCGGAGGCCTGCCCAGAGATCCCCAACTCTTCTCTGGAGAGACCCCACGTGACCTTCTGACACTGAGTCACAGGGAGATGGGCCCCAGATGAAACCAGTGGAATCATATGTGATATTCCTGGGAGCAAGGGGCATAAGGAAAAGAGCCCTGCCAGGCTGGGTCTGCAGGGCTCAGAAGGGGAATAAGCAGAGCAGGGGGGGACACCCGGGCTCTAAGAGATCTCAGAGAAGTGGGTCAGCTCCTCACTCTGTGATCACGGGGCTCCCACCACTGACTGCAGAAGTGAAGCGCAGCCGTGGCTGGCCAGCACCATCTGGGGGGAGGGACAGGCAGGCAGGAGGGACACAACCAAGTGCCCTGGTCTGGGCCGAACATGTCTCCTGCATGCACAGTCACCTGACCTGGAGGCCGGAGCTCCGCTCCAGCACTGCTTCCACAGCATCACTACAGAAATGCAGAGCGCGAGCCTACACGCCATTACTCCGCTGGGGTTATTCTCTCAAACCGGGCAGTGTTGGGGCATTTGTGTGTGTATCTGCCGTTCCCCAGCAGGAAGCCCACTTTCAGTCTCCAGGAAGGTCTCTGACTGCATTTTGCTGACTTCTTGCCAGGTACGCTACCCTCCAGGGGATGCTGGCCTGAGGCTCATTGGGGAGGGTGGACAGAGGGCAAACAATGACCATCAGCTGAGAGTGGGCCCAGGGCTGCACTCCCTCAGGGCCCGTGCATGGCGGGGCCGGGGCAGGTGGGTGTGGGATGGTGGTGGTGGTACCCAGGCCAGCACACACCCCCTGGTCCTGCCTGGGCGGACCTCTACCACTCGGTGAGGCAGAGAGCGGCCACTAAAGACTGCTGAGTCCCCAGGGGTGGCTCAGGTTCCGTCACGGGCTGGCTCGCTGCCAGACTCTGGGCCTTGCGAGATGCCCAAGGGACCCTCATTCCCATCCTGCTCACTCTTGGGGGGTTGCTGTGAGGCTCGATCAGGCAAGGCAAAGCACTCAGTAACACTGAAGTCTGGAGCAGAGAGGAGCATTCGCTGAGCACCCATCAAGGGCTCATCGCTTCCTTCCATTCCCACAACAATCCTGTAACTGGGTGTCCAAAGGCCCATTCTGTAAAGCAGTTCACTGAGGCTCAGAAAAGTTAATTTGCTCCACCAGGGCCCCAGGAGTGTGAGGAGCATGGCACAAAGAAGGAGAGCCCTTCTGGGTGCCTGTGTCCCTGCAGACAGGGAGAGTGGCCTTTAGGGAAGGATTAGAGCTGATGGGACCTATCCAAGCCACCCCCCACTTTGGTCAAATGGGAGTTAGGGCAGGGGCACAAAAGTCAAGGTCTTACCAGTTTTTTGGTCAAAGCCCAGAGCAGGAACAGGGTCCCCTGAGAGCTCCTCACTCAGCCAGGATGCTCTACGACCCTCCCTGCCTGCACAAGGATACCCACGTACAGCAAGCAGCCCCTCTGAGCAAGCCCTCTGCTCGCTAGCAGCTGGCAGGACAGCCAAGGAACGGACATGCTATCATACCGCCGCTGCGCACCGGCTCCCTCACTGCGAAGTTCCTGGGCTGGCCCCGGAGCACGTGATTGAAGCCACCCTATCCTGCGGGGGGTCCTGCCCTGTGGCCTGGAGAGGAGCATGCAGGTCTCAGCCTACAGACCGCTAGAGGGAAGGAGAGCCCATGCAGGGCTCATAACCACTTTAGCTGCACTCCCATCTGGATCCTTTTTCTCACCCCTAATTTTAGGCTGGGTTCTGAAGTCTCTTAACCTCGTGGGGAGCTCTCACTTCTTCCTAGCCCCACTGATGGACACCACTCTACCTACCTGTGGTGTGGGAGGCTCCACCTTCCGCTTCTTCTTTTGGTTTTGCTTATTGGTCCTGGGATAGACCATGAGCATCTCTAGCCATCTGGGGAGAGAAGAGGAGGGATCAGATCCCTGCGCTCAGGACTTGGGAACAGTACTGGGTGGTCTAGGCAGCATGCCAATACTTCCTACTTGAGGGTGCCCATCCAGTGGCCAGGCCTCTGGGCAGTGGAGCATGGCAGAGCATGACCCAGACTTGAGCCAGCCACCGCTGGGGAAGTGCCGACAGTGCAGCCCAGGACAAGCATAGGCTGTGCTGGGACCAGGCCCAGATGCTGACCCCACAATGACCATAGTGCAGGTGGAAAGGGCCCGGTGACCGGCCCTAGATGTGCAGAGCACATCACGGTTTCCATCGCTGACCCTATCTTTGGGTTTAGACTTGGCTTTAAAACTGTCCTCCCATGGCAGATTTGGCTAAGGCACAGATGCGCTGCTACTGAGTAGCATTTAGACCTCTAGAGGCAGGAAACCAGCAGCTGTGCTACCTAAGTTCTCTGTGGCAGGTCACTTCCAGGGGCTGAGCAGCTGACCTCCCAGACCCATTCACTCACCTCTGGGCCCTACCTGCACCCTGAGGGCTATGGGCACCTTGGCTTTGGGGAAGGCCCAGCAGAGCTGCCCAGGGACCCACTCCAAGGCCCACAAGTTGGGAAGTCCCCTCTGGACCAGGAGCAGGAAAGGCAGCCAGCGAGCATGGGAAGAACAGAGGCTGAAGGCAGGAGGCCTGATACAGAGCTGGCTCTGCTACTTTCTAACCATGACCTTGGGGGCTCCCTGTGCCTCTAGGCTTCAGTCTCCTCCTCTCTGAAAGCAGGGGCAGATTAGGCCATAACACGTCCACTGCTTGCCTCACTGGAGCTTCCTTAACATCTGGAAGGGTTGGACGAGGGGGACAGGAGGGGCTGGTGGTGAAGGGTGCTCTCTCCAGAGGGTTAGGTACTGCAGGAGAATCTGGCCCCACTCTCCCTGGACCCTGAGGGTCTGTGCTGGGCCTGCTGCCACCCCAGGCCTGGGACGGTGGCCGAGCTGCAGTGTGAGGCAGAGCCTGCCCCGCCAGCACCAGCATTCGAGCCAGAGTCAGGAAGGAGGGCTCCTGTCTTTAGCACCCCGAGGTGCTTCTTAAATCGGGGGCGGAGGGAGGGAAGTTGGTCATAGTTGGTGACCTTCTAGGATGGCCTCAGGAGGGTATGCTGGTTTTGCTGTTGAGAGCTGGGGAAGTGGGCTTGGGCGTGGGGAATAACAGCATCTGGGGTGAGCGCAGCTCGGCTTCGAGCAGGTCATTCTGTATTTGCTGAGAGCTTGAATGACTCTGGGCACATGGAGACCTGAGGCACAGGCCCTGTGGGTCACTCCTCTGCGGGCTGGCCCCAAAGCAAGAGGAGGCATGACTGTGTCTGCAAGGCCTGCAGATGAGCAGACTCTCAGCGCCTCACTCACATAATCTGAGGAACTCACACACATGTGGGGTTAAAAGACCTGCTTTCCAGCCTGCCATAGAGGCTGATATTCCTTGGGTACCCTGGGAAGCTGTGTCTGGGGAAGACCCCTCTCAGAGCTTTACTTAGGAGATGACGAGAGACTGCTTCACAAAGTCCCCTCACCCTCCAGGGCCCCAGGAGCACGGGGTTGTGACAGACAGGTGCAGGTGGCCCAGCTGCTGTCAATCGGCAACACGAGCAAGCAGGCAAACTGGCGAGCCCGAGGGACGGGGCCTTGAGGGAAGAGATCTGCACCGAGGTGGCACTGCCGACTGACCGGAGCTCAGCGAGCTCCTGCGCCAGCCCGAAGAAGGCGGCAGACTCGGGGCGGGCTGGGGCTGGCCAGGACAGATGATGGAATATGTCCCTTGCACTGGGGTTTCTTACAGAAGCCCAGCAGGAAGCATGTAACGTCCTTCAGATGTGTCACCATGTAAAATACACCGAGGGAAGAAAGGCAAGGGGCGAATATGGACACGGGACCGGTGGTGGAAGTGAGTGCCAGGACACAGTAGGGTGGGTTCCCCAACTCTGATGGCAGAGCCAGGATGAGTGAGACCGAGGGGGGCAGAACTGTGAGGCAGGAACACAGAGAAGGGGAAGGATCAGGCCCAGCTCAGCTGGAGTCCCCACCCCACCCCACCCACTCCTGCTTACATCCCACCTCCTCTGAAAGACCTGTGCTAAGTTGTGCCCCAAACATCCTGAAGGCCCGTCCTGGCACAAGAGAGTGGGAAAGAGAACCACCAATTCTCTCCATCCAGCTCTGGATGAGAAGCCTCAGGCGGCTCAGAAGCCTCTGTTCAGAGAAGAACCCAGAAAGAAGTCTGGATGGACTGTCTCTAACTACCCCTGCTCTAAGTCAGCCCAGAGGAAGTCCGTACCTCATTAGGGAGTTGGGTCTCAAGGTCTAAGAGCCCACAGGTGAGATTATCTGGCAAAGGAACTGTGCCAGGTGGTGAGGATGCCAAGGGAGGCATGCATCCAAAGGTGAGAGGCAGAGGAAGGAGAGGAGATGGAGGAAAAAGAAGTCTGTCCCCAGAGCACACTACCCGACGTGACTCTGTAAAGGAGGCCTAGTGTACCAGTGGGTGGTGAGGAAAAAGAAGCTGTTGCTGGGGGCCAGGGACAGGTTGCCATGGGGCAAACCCTTCCTGGTGGGGAGGGATGAGCTAGGCCCATCCTCAGGATGAGGACAGGGGAAAGCTCTGCATATGCCTCTGAGCCACCGCACAAACCTGAATGGCCCAGCCAACATGTGGGACCCAGAGAACACACACATCTGGTGTCCTGGTCCACCGATGACCTTGTCTACTCAAGCTGCACAGAATGGCAGTCCCCCATCCCGTACTTGCAGTGTCCTTAGGAGAGGGGATCAGGACAGGCAGTCCCCTGGCTTGTGGTAGGTGCCTGATGGTAGGATTTGGGCCACCTGGCAGAGGCTGCGTCAGCTGTCAATTTCCTCATGCCATGTAGCACACCACGACATCAATGACCTGGGTCCCCTGGCTCACACATGCCCCAGCCTGTCCTGGGGACCCTGGACACCCCTTCCCATACCTCATGCTAATCAGGATCCTCCACCGGACCTAATTCCTCAGGGGAGGGCTAGGTCTCCCCCGAGGAATCCCGCCGGGCAGCGGCACCTCAGTGCAGGCTGTCTGACTGCCAGACAGGGCTGCAGCAGCAGATGTGAGCCGGGAAACGCGAATGGCTCTCCGCTGTCCCTCATGCCTGTAGACTGCCCTTCGTCAGGGTTCTTGCATTTCCAGAGCTTCAGTCTCCCAACTGTAGAATGAGGGCTCTGTAAAAGTCCTCTCTCCGTATATTTAAAAAAAATTTTTTTTAAACTAATCTCCACATCCAGTATGAGGCTCAAGCCCACGTTCCCGAAATCAAGAGTCCTATGCTTCTCTGATTCAGCTGGCCAGGCTCCCTGAGCCCTCTACACTCCTAAACCATATGGTTCTAGAATTAAAAACAGGGAGAGGGAGAGGCCAAGCGGTCCTGCTGTTTGCCCCTAGGAATTAGAAATGCAAACCCTCTCTCCAAGCACGAAGGACTCAGGCTGAGCTGGCAGCCCCAGCATAGGGTCCGCTGGTCACTCTGCAGTGCAACTCTGGCCCTTGGCTCCAGCCCAGCACAACGTGGATTTAAACTTCTGAACTCGGCAAAACCTGGGGACCTTCTGACCACTGTTCTCACTTCCTCATACAGCAGCCTTGGCCTGAGATCCTGAAGCTCAGCCAGGGCTCAGAGTTTTTTTTACTTGTTGAAACCAAAAGGCTTCACCTTCTAGCTCCCTCCACTCTGCACTACAATAATCAGCCCAGGATCCCTAACCGCCCACCCCGACCACACCCCAATTCACTTTCTCTCAAAGCTTTCTCGGCCTTAAAGGACCAATGGGATTCTCCAAGATCCAGCGCCCGAGCTCCTGGCCAGGCATGCTGAGCCTGCTCACTGCGCATGTACCGTGGGGCTAGGTCGCATAGAGCTGGTAACATGCGCCTCAGGAGTACGGACTTCCGGAAGGCACACACGGTATGAGCTCAGCAGCACGGAGCTCTGCTTGCCCGGACTGTCAGCTACCTGAAAACCCGGTCCCTTCCACCTTCCAGGGCTTCCCCTAAGCTTCTGACCAGGGCAAGGCCAGGGCAGTGGTGTGACTCAGGGACTGTCTATTCTTTCCACCTGGACAAAGAAGCAAGGGTCTATAGCAGCACTGGAGTGACTGCTGTGTGTAGGCCCCGAGGATGAGGAATGGGACACAGCTGTCCACCCTCAAGGACCTACTGCTGGCTAAAGGAGGCCAGATGTGCGCCCAGACAATCTGCATCTTTCATAAAGCCAGCTGATGGTGCCAAGTGCCTCACGGGGGCAGGTTACCCGCAAGAGTGGACACTCAGGCTGAAGGATGGGGGGGTCATTCCAAACTGAAGGCAAGGTGGGAAGGAAAGCACAGAGCTGGTGGGCAGCACAGGGGTGTGCAGTGATAAGCAGCTCAGTAATGAGGGACACAAGGGTGGTGGTGGTGAGGCTGGAGGGCTGGGAAGGGGCCTCCTGGGCCAACCAAGGAACTTGCACTTCACTCCCAGGTGATGGGGCTTCGGGCAGGAGAGAGGCAAGGTCAGGTGTGCTCTGGGGACTGAAACCCTCGTGGTCGAATGACACATGGGTAGAGGGTTGAGAATGGAGGTGGTGAGACCATTGAGAGGCTGAAGGAAGCTGCAGCAGTCCTGGAGGTGGGGCAGCGCCAGCAGAGGGAGGCCCACGGGGAAGTGGGACACAAGGAGAGTATGAGCACACAGGAATGACGCAAAGACAGGTGCAGGGTAAGGCCAGTTTCTGGTGTGGTGACCGGGTACATGGTGGCAGTGTGAAGACAGAGGGGACTCAGAAGAGGGAACATGTGTGGGGAAGAAAGTGATGGCAATCTTGCCAAATTTGTGCCAGAGAGAACTGGCCCAAGAACCTGCTGGTATGCAGAGGTGCTGGGGCAGACTCACCCGCTGATGATCTCCTTGGTTTCCGCCCGGATGAAATGTTCCTTCTCAGGGGTCAGAATGCACAGGGAGAACTTCTGACCTGTCCGGCCCTCCCCATCCACCACGTCTGTGCACTGGTTCATGTTGATGGTGCCCTGAGGCAGGGTTGTGGGCTGCAAAGAAGAACATGGGGCGGGGGTCACGCAGAGACCAGCACTCAGGGGTCAGAGTATGGCAGCATGGGCTGTCCCCACACCCCCAGGCCCTCCCGGCCCTCTGGCAACTGTGTGGCTCCCCAGTTACAACAGGGGCACAGGGTGGTGCTCTGCCTTGTCCCCACCCTCATGGCCCCACTTCTGTCCTAGCCGTCCCAGAGAGGAGAGGTGACAGGCCTGCTCTTCTCAGAGGACATCCAGCTGGACATTCCCTCCTAGCGGGAGAACAAGACCCCAGCTAGTAGCGGGGGAAGGGAGAAAGGCAGGAAGGGGACAGCTCGGTAACGACAGCTGGGAGGACAGAGGCAGCCAAGAGTCTGGTCTCCCAGGGGTTACAGCTCCGAGAGAGAGAGAGCAGTGAGAAAAAGCTCCAGAAGAGGTCGTTCCAAAATAGCAAGGTTATTTTTAGAGGCACGGAGGGAGCCGGAGAGAAGCCACATCCTGGAAGGCGGGCTGCGGGGCTGGCAGGCTGGAGCCACAGTTATCAGAGATGCTGTAGAGGCAGGCCGAGCCCACTCAGGGCAGATGACCCCCCGCCACCTCGTGGGACTGCCCAGCCGACGCCAGAACAGCGAATAAAAACTTTTTCCTTTTCTAGGGGCGCCTGGGTGGCTCAGTGGGTTAAGCCTCTGCCTTCGGCTCGGGTCATGATCCCAGGGTCCTGGGATCGAGCCCCGCGTCGGGCTCTCTGCTCTGCAGGGAGCCTGCTTCCTCCTCTCTCTCTCTCTCTGCCTGCCTCTCTGCCTACTTGTGATCTTTGTCTGTCAAATAAATAAATAAAATCTTTAAAAAAAAAAAAACTTTTTCCTTTTCTGACACTGTCAGACACTGAAATGAGAAAAAGAACACTGAGAACAAGCAAAGAAGACATTTAAAGGTTCCTGCTGGGGTGAGGGCAGCAAGGAGGACGTTCCTGGAGAGGATCTGTTAGGCCTGCACCCTCTGGCCTCTCACATTCCCCCAAACAGGGAGGCACTCGTGGGAGGGAAGTGAGGCACCAGGGCTGTCACCATCCCAAGGGCAGAGAGCTCCTGGCCTGGAGTCAGGCAAGGCACTACCTTAATGCCCCGTTCTGGTGGCTCTCACAGCAGGGGAAGCCTTGGCCAGGACCCCTGGTGGTGTGGGCGACAAGGTGGGGAGGCTGCCCAACTTCCCCGGTAGCTGCCAGCTTCCCTACTGAGAGGCCCCCAAGGACTCGGCACTTCCTGAGCTGGGTCCCTGACAAAGTGGCAGGGGAAGAAATAGCCACGGTGGCCAGCTGGTAGCTGCTTTATCAGATGCCTCCCTCCTAAGGCTCTGAGGTAGGTCCTAGCCCTGCCCGGCTGCAAGCTCCCTGTTGCCAGGGCATGGGGAAGAGGCCTGCTCTGAAGGTCAGGATGCTGGGTTCGGTGTGAATGCCAAGCTCAGGCCAACTCTAACCGCTATTGGAAACCCTTCTTCATCTGCCAAACAAAAGGAAGCAGGAAGCTCCTAGACCCCCTCCAGCTGGAGTGCATATGAGCTTCCTGGTACTTTCCAGGCCAGCCCACCAGCATCTCTGATGCACTGCTACCCCCCTCCTCAAGCCCTGGTGTCCAACTACAGAAGTCGGACCAGAGGAGCACTGAGTGCCAGAGCCCTCACCCAGCATGGCTGCCGGCTTTCTGGTCCGCAGGAGGGGAAGGAAGTAAGGTTCCCAGCTCCCAAAACCCTTTCCTTATGGACCCTCTGGGCGCAGCTCAGAATGGAGGTAGCAGGGCAGGCGAGCCAGCCATGAGAGAACAGGGAGGCCTCTGTCTTCAGCTGGGCCAGGGGAGGGGCCAGAGTCCCACTTGTGAGGGTGGGCCACACGCATGCTAGGATGCTCTTCCTCAGGAAAGCAGCCTTGGAGGGTCTCTCCTGGGCACTCCTGAAGAGTCCTTGAGCTGGGAAAGGGGGCTTGTTGGGTTTTCCTGCAACCTACCAAGGGAGTTCTTCAGGAGCAGTGAACAGGGGGGAGGCCTGGGACCCACCCACTGGTCTTCTGGCTGGGGAGACCCATGAGCATGTAGAGGCTGAGCCCCCCTCCCCAGACGAGTGCTGTTCCCACAGCTTCAAGAGCGCACCCCTCCAACCCAGGGCAAGGCCTGCACAGTCCTCCTAGGCTTCCCCACCGCCTTGTTCCAATTCCAGTCCTTCCACTCTTCAGAATTTCTAACCCCAGGTCTTCTCTGGCATCATGCCACTGCTCCATCTGAACCCTCTTTGGGCGAACTAGGGGTCGTGACCTCTGCTCTCTCAGCTCAGCCTCCCTACGCAGAAGCACACACTCCCCGTTGGTACCAACAAGGCTCACGGATTCTCTGGGGTGGGTCCTCTCGTACATGAAACAGGGACACTGACGCCACGGGCCACTGTGAGGATTAGGGCCATGAGCAGGAGCACAGAGCCCAGAGCGGGAGAGGGGAGGGCAGAGGAGCTTTACCAAGGTGACTTTTCCTCCTTTGTCCTTGATGGCCCACCCAATGCTTGGACTCATGGGTATCATAGGTGCCAGTGTATGCCCACCCGTGACACAGGGATGCATGGATGCGGTAAGTTATCTGTGCCAATACCTTATAAACTATCACACACACACACAGGTAAGCTAAACAGGGACAGTAAAACACGCCAACAGAAATTCTAATACTTTCTTCTCCCTATGCTCTCTAGTGGGCCATCTGAAGGCACGTGCTCATTCTCTAGAAACTACCATTCCAGGGCTTGGTGGTCATGAAACTGCTTGCCATCCCCTCATGGACAGTCACTCGGTTTGCTGGACACGTGGCCATAAGCTAGTGATAAGATTTCCCAGCTAGCCCTGCAGCGGAACGCGGTCATGGGACCTAGTGACAAACCGTACCCTTAGACTTCCGACAACCTCTCTGGGCCTCAGTTGTTTACGTATACAAAATGAGTTCTCTCCCTCCTTCCAGAAGAGCCTTCAGAGGTGTCAATCAAAGGCAGATATAACAAGCTACAGCTGCAGGAAATGAACATTTATTTACTACCCGTGTGTCTCATGATTACAACCTCTCTCATGCTTCCTTAAACACTACTCATGAGGTGGGCATAATCTAATCCTGTCGCATACAGCGAAGAGGGAGGAGAGTCAACAGTGGTCAGAAAAGAAGGGAGATCCGGAAAACCGACCCTGGCTGGCCCTTGGCAGGCGCTGTGGAAATAGTTCCTCCTGAGTCTCAACGGTGCCACCTGCCGTGAAGCGGCTCACTATCCCAGGTGGGTACTGAAGGCCAGGCTCCGGGCCAGTGCGTCCTCTCACGGACCACTCCCACGCCCCTCTAACGCTGTCTGTACCGCCACCCTCATCTGCCCCTTCACTAGGCTGCACTCAACCTCAGCTCCTGCACCCAGAGCTTGGGTGCTTCAACCAAGGGCCTCCAGAAAGCCCCCAGGCCCAGGTGTGACCCTCCCCACCTCAGGGCAGGAGCAGGTCATACCCGTCCACAATCTCAGCACGGAGGAGAGAACGGATCCTTGACAACCCATCTCCGAGCTGGCCAGCCCCTCTGCTTGAAGAGCAAGGGCAGATATCTAGGCTGCAACCCAAATCCAGCCAGAGGGCGCCCCTCACCCCCATGCCATATGCAGAGACCCAGCTCCATCCGACAAGCTCCCTGCTCTCATTCCCCACCTCCAGCTGTGAGGAATCCAGGCCTCCTACCAGGCTGAGCGGCACCCAGTTTTGCTCGATTTCAAAAAAGGGATGGCTGTCTGCAGGCCTTCGAGCTCGCTGTGTTGCCAAGTTATGGGTTAACTCTTTAGCCAGCAATGTCACCAGATGGCCCTCTAGCCATCTGGAGGTTTCCAGTCCTCTTCTGGTCTCCACACGACACCAGCTAAGATGGCAGAGCTGCGGCAGTGTCAACGAATCCCCAGGCTGGAGACCATGTAATCATGAAGTGACCAAGCCGGAGGACTAAGACAAGGGCCTCTCTCCGGGGATGTGACGACATCCTGCTGAGAACCCAGCCCTCGTGTCATCCGCCCAATGGCCCACAAAAGGCCAAGGAAACCTCTGTCCACTGCTGGGCACTTGTCAGACGCTTGCTTTGAAAGATCCTCCCACAGCAGCCTTACCCCCTAGATACCCTCCACCCCCATCCCTGGCCCAAGGAGGTGCACTTTGGGGAAAACAGGTAGCCTCCACTTCTTGTTGGATCCTGGAAGTTTGGAAGGTAAGCTTCTCTCAGAGAGAAAGAAGAGGAGAGGAGGACAGAAGTACAAAGAGGTGCCATTTAGAGCTACAGGTGGGGACCCTTTCCTCCAGGAAGCTGTACTTATACAACCAGAGGTCAGGTAAAACTCGGATAGAATGGCCCACTTCTCCATTCAGATGGGAAAACAGAGACCCACAGAAACAAAGGCTTTCGCCCAGGGCAAGGAAGTGCTCACAGAATCTCAAGGTCAAAAGTGCCTTTCAAGGTGAAGGCCAACCCAGCGCACTGCAGGTCCTGCAACAGTTCGTGTATTTCAAACCTGTCTGTCCACAACTGACTGAGAACCACACGTTTCACGCTGGGAAGAACAGGTGTATGGGCATGCACACACACACAATGAAAAATCGGGGATCAAGACTTTTCCCACCTGTCCTGCACTCCGTATTATTGCTCCATCACACTCCCCACGACCCACTTAAGGAACAGCACAAGCAGTGCTACTCGGTGACAGCGGTCAGCCAGCACTTCTGCGCACTGCCGGAAGTAGGCCTGAGTACGCTCCAGGTAGGACAAAAAGACTCTCCTTGCAGGAGGAGCCACTGCGGCAAGAATAATCCCAACTGTCTTCTGGGTCCGCCAGGGCCCTGGATAAGAACTTACAGGTTCACCCTGCTGACAGCCTCAGGAGGAAGGCACTGTGATGGCTTGTAAGTGGGGCCCAGAGGGATAAAGGGCCCTGGAACCACTGGGGTCACCCAGGACAAGTGTGGCCCAGGGTTACTGCAAAACCTGTCAGCGGGCAGGATCAGACATGGCCTAGGCAGGAACACGAGCTCCCTTGCCCTCCCCAGAGAGGGGGAAAGCAGCTCCCATAAGCTCCTGTACAGAGGCTGGCCTGGCAGCTATACCAGAGGCTTGGTTAGGCCACCTGAGCCAGGTCCAGGAGAGACCACATACATCCTTTCTTGAGGATTAAAGGAGGTCAGACCAGAATTTTCTGTGGAAGGAAGGTGTCCCATAGGGAGCTTCCCTGAGTACTGCACCCCATCTCAGGCGCCCCTGGAACCCCATGCCCTGAGAGGAACACGTGCTGGTCAGGACCACAGAGACTGTCTCTGGCTCTTCCTACTACCAAACTGCTCAGAGTCCTGACTCAAACAAATCATGAGTCCCTCTCGCAAGAGGTGGACACCAAATGCCATCCAGGTGTAGAACAGGCCACCTGATGCTCCGCCCTCCAAGGCCACAGTTCTCCCTAGTGTGCAGCTCTCTTTAGATGGATAGCCTCAAAGTCCAAGTTCTCAGAGAAAACTGGAAAGACTCATGGAAAAGGAGTCTTGAGACATAACCACGAAACCACCCTGAATCGGAGAGCAAAAGCCCCCACTGGCCTCTCTGGCAGCTCGGAAAAGGCTTCCCCCAACTGCAGCCAGGGGCCTCAGGGCAGCGGGGAGGGACGAGGAGCTGCTTGCTGTAGGTGCCCGCCAGGGCCGAACTGCTTTCCTCCCGTTGCCTGCATGGCCAGAAGCCAGTGAAGTTCCCTGGCCAGGCGTGTGGCCAGCCTCCCCTGGATCCCGCAGTCCTCGTGGCTTACCGGGCAGTTTCACAGCCATCCCCCACACCGGAGCTGCCAGCCACACACAGCAGCCTCGAGGCCGGGGTGCGCCTGCAGCCTCGCTGCCCGGCCTCGGATGCCAGGTCTGTCTGTGCCTGTGATCTCACACGGCCTCCTCTGCAGGAAGCAGTGACTCTGCACCCCTTCCTGCCCTTCAGGACTCCAGCATGAACCCTAACTGCTGCAACTCTGCCCGCAGGAGGCAGCTGGGCCAGCCATGCTGGGGGCTATGGCATGGAGAACTTATCAGCTGTGGACCCATCACCCTGGGATGGGGGAACCAAACATGACCATGCTCCCAGGCCCTTCTTCCCCACAAATGCTCAAGAATCTAATGTAGCCTCTGGGCTTTACGTTTCCAGTGCCTATGAGCCTAGAAGAGCACCACCCTCAGAACAGAATCCTAGCTCTGCCAATCACCATGAAAGTCACTTTGGGCAAGCTGCAAAGTTTAAGCTTCAGCTTCCACAAGTGTAAAATAGGATTAACAATATCCTTTACTTCAAATGCAAAATGGAGCAGCTGCTGTGGACAGCAGTCTGGAGATTCCTCAACAAGTTAAACATGGAGTTACCAGATGACTCAGCAGTTCTGTTCCTAAGTTTACGCCCCAAGAACTGAAAACAGGTTTTTGAACAAAACATACACAAATGTTCGTAGCAGCACTATTCACGACAGCCAAAAGGTAGAAACAGCCTAAATGTCTATCAGAAGATGCACAGATGGGGCGCCTCGGTGGCTCAGGCAACTGAGCACGCAACTCTTGGTTTTGGCTCGGGTTGTGATCTCAGGGTCATGGGATCGAGCTCAGCGTTGGGCTCCATCACTCAGCAGAGAGCCTGCTTCAAATTCCCTCCACCTCCCCCTCTGCCCCTCACCGCACTCACACTCTTGAGCTCTCTAAAATAATTAAAAAAAAAAAAGAAGTCAAAAACAAAAAGAACAAAATGTCTAGCCATATAATAGAATGGTATTCAGCCATAAGAAGAATGAAACACTGACACACACTTCAATGTAGATGAAAACATTACGCTAAGTGAAAGAAGCCAGAGACAAAGGGACAAACATTGTATGATTTAGTTTCGATGAAATACCCAGAATAGGCAAATTCACAGGGAGAGAAAGCAGATTAATGGTTGCTAGGGGATGAGTGGGGGAGGGGGAAATGAGGAGTGACTGCTTAATGGGTATGAGATTTCTGTTTGGAATGATGAGAAAGTTCTAGAACTAGACAGTGGTGATGGTTGCAAAACATTACCAACATACTAAATGCCACTGAACTATACACTTTAAAGTGGTTAATACAGCAGTTTTTCTGTTATGTGTATTTTACCACAATAAAAGAAATCCCTCACCTCACAGAGCTTGCCACGAGACTAGAGAGGATACTGTTCAGATGAAGTGAGGGCTCAGGGTTGGCACAAAACTCAGGCTGCTTCCCCTGCTGTTTCTTAGTGCACACACACACACAGTCCCCACCAAGCAACGGGGTGGTGGTAAGAAGACAATTTATTCAATACATTTTCTCTGAATGCTTTCCGCAAGGAAAAGGGAAGAAGGCATTAGGCACATCTGTCTCCTACCTGGGAACAGAGAAGAGGCCAGCAGGGTGAAGACAGAACACTGGCCTGGCTGGACTGGAGGGAGCTCTAGGCACCACGGGCCATCCTCTCCCTGAGAACTGAGGCAAAGCCAGGCCTCAATGCCCACACTGGAGGCCAGCGGCTGGCCCAAGATGGCCACCAGGAGGCTCTTGAAAATGACGGGCCAAACCGAGGGCAGGAGAGCAGCTCATATTTATTCTCTGTGCCTCCCGGTCCCTATCTCAAGGCCCTGGGGTGTTCGCCCTTCTCTGGGGCACCAGACCCTTCACCTGCACTGTGGTCAGCCTTCGTCCCCATCCACTCCCAGGCACAGACAGGCCCATGTCTGAGTGTCGCATCCACGTCTGTCCTACTGCCCACCGTACAGTCACCCCACTGCCCACTGGTCCAAATCGAGTCAGGGAGATGGGAGTCTCAAACCTGTGATGTGTTCTGGGGGAGGCATGGCAGGAACATCTGGCATCCAGTGGTAAGGTCTGTGGCTTCTCCTCTCCCGGGCATTGCACTCAGTTCCTCAGCACTGTTCAGCAGTTAGAACCTGGGGCGAGGTGGGCCCCCTGTGGCTGCCAGTATTGGCCCCAGAACCTTCCATGAGCATGAACATGGCCGTGCCTTAGCTGCTCCCCCGGGCTCAAGCCCAAGCTCTCCGCCCTGTGTTTGAGGCTCTCGAGAGCCCCTTCCTCATGGGCCTAGGTGACCCATGGAGAAACAGGCCAGCTTCCCTCAGAGTCATCTCCTGCCAGATGTCTGCCTCACATCCTTTACCTCCTGGATGGTCACCCCGTCCTCTCTGAAGGGAAGAGCCCTACATGTAGCCCTGAGTCCACGTATGGGTCTGCCCATCTGTTCTCCATGCTAGCTGGTGAGGTCCTCAATAAAATGAATTTGATTTTCCTTTATATGTCTACGCTGGCCCAGCTTTAGCACATATTTTTGAATAATATATGAAACAAACCAATCAGTCTAAATGTATACTGCAGGTTCACTGTACAAACATTATGCTTTGTTTATAAATATTTTAAAGCATATATAACATAATAAATATTATACATGTTTCACTTATCAAGTTGGAATACCCAACCTTACCAAATTCCATGTTTGTTAAGTGGACAGCGGGATGCTCCTCGTGCAAAGGTGAGAGGGTAACAAATCCTCCACTGTCTGAAGGGCATGAGGGCAGGAGCTGGCCTGAAGGAGAGGCAGGGCCCAGAAAGGGAACCTGACCTCCAGGGGCCCACAGTCTGTAAGTACGACTCCTGGGGCCGGGACTGTTGCAGCCAGCAGATAATGAAGTTGAAAGGCAAGAGGTGGGTGCAGCCATCCTGCGTAAGTCCGTTTATAGGAAATGGCCAGAACAAGTACATGGATAGAGACAGAAAACAGATTAGTGGTTGCCGGGGCTGGGGAAGATTAGGGGTGATGGGTAAGGGGTTCAGGGTTCCTTTGGCTAGCATGGGGTAAGGGGAATGTTCTTAAAATTAGACAATGGCGATGGCTGTATAGTCCTGTAACTACACTAAAAGAAAACTACTTGTATACTTACAAAACAAAACATGGCTCAGGTAGAGAAATAATCACGATGTGCGGGTGGCAGGGGAGGTGCTTCAATTCACTGGGACTCCCGCAGGAAGAAAACGCACAGCCCACTGCCTCCAGCCCAGGCCCGCAGGGTGTTTGAGACACGGCCCTCTGCCCCGCATTTCAGACATGGAAGCCAAGGCCCAGACAGGCACAAGGACTGGAGCCCAGCTTTCCAAATCCTAACCTACTCAGCACATGACCTCGACTGCAGGGGCTAGAGCCAACCAGCCCCGAAGAGCTAACATCCCATCTACCAGGCTCTGACAACATGCGTCATCGGCACAGAGGACAGGGCTGAGCATTTACTCTGCTGGGAGGTACCTCCTGCCAGCGGTGATACTCAATGAGCAGGTGGTCCCATCCCTAGGAGGTCCCCTTCTCAAGATTTAGCTCTGGCCCCATCCAGGAGTGGGGTGGGCTTTCTGAAGCATTCAGCAGAAAGGGGCCCAAAGACAGGGGAACGTCTGCTCATCCCAAGCAGCACCGGGAACTGCTGTGCCCCAGGCCATGGCCACACTGAGGCTGTAGCCCGGGAGCTGCAGAAGAGAAGAGGGGTTGCTTAGCCTACGCGGTACGTGCAGAGGTGCTGTGGAAATGACCCACGGGGGGCGGCTTTGTCAAGCAGCCAACCTCCCTGCCTTTGTGGGGCCTTGTTAGGGTTGGCTAAGCTTCTTTTTTTTTTTTTTTTTGAGGGAGAAAAGAATACAACAAGGACCTTTTTCACTCGCTGCCAATGCCAGGAAGTTCCTTCTCATACCTGCTGTGCCAGACGGGCCTGCTGGCTTGGGCCACTGACTGCGCAGCAAAGCAGCACAGGCTCCTGCCAAGCAGTCAAGGGCCCTCACAGCTCTCCTTGGGAAGCCATCACCACTCGACCAAGGCTCACCTTGCTCCTAAGACTGGAGGCAAGAGAACACAGGGAAGAACACCTTTTCTCCTCCTCACCCCACCAACCCGCACAGCTGTAGGATTCCACAAGAATCAAGGGCCCACTATGCCATACATGACCATTAAAGTGAATCAAAGACCTAAACGTAAGGGCAAAAAATACACAACTCTTAGAAGAAGACAGGGCTAACAGCTTTCTAACACTGGATTTGATATGATTCTTGGGATATGACACGAAAAGCAGAAGCAACAAACTTTTGTGTGTTGAGGAACGCCTGGGTGGCTCAGTTGGTGAAGTGTCTGCCTTCGGCTCAGATCATGACCCCAGGGTCCTGGCATCAAGCCCCGCATCTGGCTCCCTGCTCAGTGGGGAGCCTGCTTCTCTCTTTCCCTCTGCCCTGTTTGTGTGCTCTCTCTCTCAAATAAATAAATAAAATCTTAAAAAAAAAAAAAAACCCACAACTTCTATGTCTCAAAGAACACTATCACAAGAGTGAAAAGGCAACCCACAGAATGGGAAAAAAACAGTTGCAAATCACGACCTGATAAAGAATTAATGTGCAGATGGGGCGCCTGGGTGGCTCAGTAGGTTAAGCCGCTGCCTTCGGCTCAGGTCATGATCTCAGGGTCCTGGGATCGAGCCCCGCATCGGGCTCTCTGCTCAGCAGGGAGCCTGCTTCCTCCTCTCTCTGCCTGCCTCTCTGCCTGCTTGTGATCTCTCTGTCAAATAAATAAATAAAATCTTTAAAAAAAAAAAAAGATGAAAATAACTGTTGGCAAGAATGAAGAGAGACTGAGACACTGCACTGCTAGTGGGAAGAGAACGGTAGAACCACTGAGAGAAACAGTTTGGCAGGTGCTTGAAAAATTAAGCACAGAACTACCATATCACGCAGCAATCCCACTTCTAGATGTATACCCAGAAGAACTAAAGCAGGGGATTTGAGGAGAGGTTTGTACACCATGCTCATGTTAGCATTATTCACAATAGCAAAAAGGCAGAAACAACCCAAGTGCCCACTGATGCATAAACAGATAAACAAAATGTGGCATACACGCATACACATATGAGAGACTATTATTCAGGCAGAGAAAGGGAAGAAGTTTGGATACATTGGATATCATGGTTGAACTTAAAAACACTTTGTTAAGTGAAATACACAGACACGAAAGGACAAACATTAGTGTTTACCTGCTATGGAGTTTCGGTTCGGGAAGATGAAAGAGTTTTGGAGATGGGTGGTGGTGATGGTGAGGGTTGCACAAGCATGTGAACACACTGAATGTCACCAAACTGGACACTGACAGGATAGTGTTGTGTTATATATACCTGCACACACACACACACGCATTCACACTCACAAAGAACCAACTGTCCAGGCCAACTTGGACTCCCACGTCGGGAAGAAAGTCAACCTGCACAGTAGAAACAGGACAGCGGGTACAGGGAAATGCCTCCTGTGGGCTGACGTGCTCCTGTGGAAGTGATCACATGAGTGATGGAGCCTGGCCAAGGCTAGCCCAGCTTACAGCGGCCGTGCGTGAGGTCCTCCCCAGCAGAGAACAGAGGCCTCCGTGGGCACAGATCTCAACCCACCCCCGCCCCAGCTTCCTATTCCCACCTCTCCCCATTTCCAATCCTCAGCTCAAGGGCAGGAGGGACACCTCTCCCCACAAAGCATGGGGCCCCAGAATCCTGCCGTTCTTTTCTCCTATAGGGTATCAATACTTCACACCACAACTGGACCTGGACAACGTAAGAACTATTTTCCTGGAAGGTATGGTGACCTCAGGTACAAACTATGAACAAATGAGCACCTGTTACAGGTATGAGACTTCTGACTTGAACAGGACTAGTCTGGTTTAGTACACTGGCCTAGTTTGATGCAGAGCCAGCAAGCTGACTTCCTGAGCTGCGGCCCTGGAAGTCAATCAATCTCCTTCCCCCCAACAGAGCCACTAGACCCCGCCTTCATAGTTTTGCCTTCTTGGTTTCCATCTGGCACCTGTGCCCCCTCTTACTCCCCAGTTCTCAGCCAGCCTGCCTGCCTGCCTGCCTGCGCAAATGTCCCTTGTCTCAGCCCCTTCTCCTGGTAGGTCATACAGTCTTTGGGGGCCGACTTAGAAGACTCCTGTCTGACTCACACCTGGGCCTGTGGGAGTGTGGCCCCTGCCTGAGTTCTCGGGAACCAGACGCTACTTCAACTTTACACTTACAATCCCATCTACTGAGAGTGAAGGAAGTCTTCAAGGCCTGCCTACGAGTCCATGTATCACCTTACAGACTTGTGGGACAGATGTTTAGGTACAGAGGACAGGTACTGACTGAGCACCTACTGCATGCCAGGCACTGTGCTAGGGGGGGTGCAGCTCCCAAGAATCCTTGGACCCCAGACAAGTGAGGCAGGAAGAGGAAACGACGGCCCGGACTGGAATGCTGACGGTGTGTGGGGTGCAGAGTGACTGACTGGGATATGCGGAAAAGACAGAGCCAGAAGGAATCAAGGTCTATAAGGCTGAGAACAAAGAACAGCTAGGGATGACGCTTGGGATTTAGGCCTCTGATTCAGGGCTAGAACAGGTACTAAAGAACGAGATTTTTTCCTTCCTTCCTTCCTTCTGATGTGGGAAACAGAGGCAGAAGAAAAGTTATTAAATTTCCTTAACCTCTGACAAGTCCTTGAAACAGGCAGAGTGGCGTTCCTCTAGAGACTCAACGGCCTCCGCCTTAATACTTTGCTAAGGACAAAAGGCAATCCTAGCCTGACCGCACGCCCCACACCCCAAGCAGCATCCTGTGGGTCTGCTTAAACATATACAAATTCCTTTGGAAACTTCCTTTATCTCTAAACCCTCCAAGATACATGCTGGGGATCATCCCCAAGCATATGGCCCACCGATAGATATCTGAAGGGTCTCATGACTAAGGTTTTATTAGATGGTAATAAATGACCTTTCCCAACAACTGCTAGCCCCTCAAGGTCCTGGAAACCTTGCTTCCAAAATTCCTTAGAAACCTATGCCATCCCTGACCGCCTCCCATCTTGCAAGCATATAATAGACCACTCCTCACAACCCCAGGGCAACAGCTCTTTCTGCCCACAGGTCCTGTCCCCAGGCTCTAATAAACCACCATTTTGCACCAAAGATGTCTCAAGAATTCTTTCTTGGTCTTTGGCTCTGGACCTCACCCCACCGAACCTCACTTATATTCTAAAAGTTCATTCATCCTTTCCTTTTCCTTTTCTCCTTCCTTCCTTCCTTTTGTGCTCGGCCTATATTCCAACTACCTTTTTTCTATTTCCCTGCCTTCACAGAAAACAGACCCTCCTAAGTTAATGCCTCAAGTAACGGGACTTGGGCAGCCAGGATGAGAAGGCAAGTGGAGTTGTAGAGGCAGAGAGACAGCAGCCTGTTTAGACTGTGGGAGCTGGAAAGTTCTCAAGGAGACCACTAAGGGCTGGCCGAGAGTACAGCCTGGCTGGAGCAGAGGTGTGGCAGGAAAAGGAAGAGGATGCATCCTGGGGTGAAGGACGAGGATACGTCCAGGAGTGAAGGATGGAGCAGGAACACCGGCGGGGCAGAGTCTGAGGAATGAGGGAGGCTGAATGGGGGGTGGCAATCAAGAAAAGGACTTGAACTCGGCTTTCCTCCTCTCAGGTTCAATGGAGACAGAAAGAGTGACAGTCCCTGTCAACAGTCATGTCACTTCCCAACAGAAAGAGCTTCCTTCTGGGAAAGGATCATGTCCATCAGAGTGGAAGGCCTGAGACACTGGGTACCCAGCAGGTGACAAAGCAGGGCCCTGAGGGACCAGACGGCCCAAGGGCACTCAGGCAGCTGAGCAGAGCTGACCTCAGCACCAAGAAGCCCAGGGCCACCAGGTGGCCTCCTGGAGCCAAAGGATCCCAGGTCTTCCCTTGTGCGACAGGGCGGCCCAGGATTTGGCGGCTGACACAGAGCCCCAGCAGGCCACTTGGTCCTCCCATGATCTCTCTCAATCCCCACCTGCTCTGAAATGCCTCTCATGGCAGCCCCAGCCACAGTCCAAGGAGGCCATCTTCCTCCAGAGGAAGGAGCAGAGAAGGTGACTTGAGGATGGGGCTCACACAACTCAGGACTTAACAAACGCCAGAAATAAACAGAACTTGGTTCATAGGAGTGACAAGCAGAGGAGAGAGGGGCCCTAAATAGAGGCCTGCAGGAACCAACTGAAAGACCCAGAGCTGTGTAATCTAGAGAATGAGGGATGACTGAGGAGGGGCTGGGACTAATAGGGCCACGGTCTCCAAAAATCATTAGTTCAACAAACGTGCACTGGACACCAGGCCCCGGGGGCAGACATGGCACCCACCACACAGAGGGCAGTGCAAAATGGAGGCATCAACACAGCCTGAAGGAAGCATGGCATGAGGAGGCCAGGACAAGGAAGTTCAATGTCTTGAAGGCTTCTCGTGGCACCAGGATCAGACCTGTCTGGCAAGCTCATCATGGGAAGAGCCAGGCTCATGGAGCAGGAGCTGCAGACACGGAGTTCAGGGGGAGATGAGGAAGGGCATTTGCTAAGGCTCTTTCAATACATGAACATTTTGTCCCCGTAAATCTGAGGCTGGCATCATCTCCACTGGCATCACCTCCCCCCGGTAGGGAAGCAGGAGGTAAGGAGTGAAGCACAGGGAAGGGATGGGGGGGAGCCCGACAGCAGGGGCTGGAGCACGGGTCTGACCTCACAGCAAGACCAGGGCACAGTGGGGAAGCAGGAAGGTGAGAAAGCTGCCAGTCCTCCCTGCGAGTGCTGAGGGACCAGATGACGGAGGAGTCTGGCCTCACTTCCCCCGTTTTGGTCCTGATGGCTTGGTTTAATCAGACAGAAGATTGTAAAAGAGTCTTCTCACTAAAGCACAGCTAAGCCTGAGAAGGATGCCAGGCCTCCATGGTCATTCGCTCCCAACCGTCATCCATCGCCACCGCCACTAGACCTCCCGCTGCAGAGGCAGGGAACAGAGGCTCCTGGCTCAACAGGTCACATGGCAAAGTGCCTGGGGCCACGGGGAGATGGAGGGAAGCCCTTGGTAACGCTGCAATCGTGACCTGAGCCCACCCACTGTCTAACTTCGCTCCCACCACCCCAGCCCCACTTGTTCTGTGCTGCACACCTGCCTGGGCTTCCTGGCCGGGGGGGTGGGTCTTCTGTTCCTTCAAGGGCAACTCCACTGGCCCCTCATTTAGCGGCCTTCCCTGGCTTCCCAGTCTAGAGAGACTTCCTCTTTCTCCAAGTTTCTACGGTACTTCTTGTATGTATGTATATATGTTTGTATGTATGTATTCGAGAGAGGTAGAGGGAAAGAGAATCCCAAGCAGACTCCCTGCCGAGCACGGAGCCTAATGTGCGCCTTGATCTGATGACCATGAAATCACAATCGGAAACAAAATCAAGAGTCAGATGCTTAACTGACTGAGCCACCCAGGCGCCCCTCTATGGTACTTCATTTAACAATGTTTTTTTAAATAAACTTTTATTTCAGGATAGACTTAGATTTACAGAAAAGTTGAGAAGTTAGTACAGAGAGTTCCCACATACCCTTCACCTATTTTACCCTATAATTAACGCCTCACACCAGTGTGGTACATTTATCATTAATGAATCAACAGTGCTCTAGGATTTTTATTTTATTTATTTATTTGACAAAGAGAGAGATCACAAGGAGGCAGAGAGGCAGCAGAGAGAGAGGAGGAAGCAGGCTCCCCGCTGAGCAGAGAGCCCGATGTGGGGTTCGATCCCAGGACCCTGGGATCATTACCTGAGCTGAAGGCAGAGGCTTTAACCCACAGATCCACCCAGGCGCCCCCAGTGCTCTAGGATATTAGCTGAAGTCCCTACTTTATTCCAATTTCCTTAGTCTCCTTGTGACATACTTCTTCTGTGCCAGGACCACACATTACATTTAGTTGTCAATCACCTTAGGCTCCTCTTGGCTGTCACACTTTCTCGGACTTGCCTTATTCATGGTATCACTGGTCAGATATTTTGTAGACTATCTCTCCATTGGAATTTGGTATTTTTCTCCTGGTTCTACTGCGGCTCGGGGTTTGGGGGAAGAAGACCACAGAGGTGAAGCCCGCTCGTCTTCCGTCCTATCCAGGGCACAGGACTTCTCACTGTTGACGGCGACTGGCTGAGGTTGTGACCACTGGCTGCGCTCTGCTCTCTAGAGTTGCTGCTTCCCCTGGGGTAGGAGGGAAGTCTCTGTGCGCAGCTGGCCCATAAGCAGTGGGGAGTTAGCTCCAGCTCCCTGAGCGGGGAGTCGCCACCCAAGTTATTTGGAATTCTTCTGCAAGGAGATTTTGTTTCTTCTCCTTTACTTGTTTATTTCTTCAATCATTTACTTACATGGACTTGTGGGCATTTATTTTATACTCTGGATTATATTCCAACTCTGCATTATGTATTTTTTGTTGCTCGAATTATGTCTTTTGTTGTAGCTTCAGTCAGTGAGGGGGGCCTCCTCGGTCGGCTCCCGTGTTTCTGACAGATCATGTCAGTGTGCACACAAGCACATTCTCCAAGTGCTCCCCTGACGCCTGGCACTAGAAGGTGCTCCAGGCCCAGCCTGTGTATTTCCAGCCCAGACCCAGAGCCAGCCACTTCTCTGAGCAGCCCGCTTAGGAGCTTCGAGAAGGTACTTAGAACCAAGACCCGGGTGCTAGGGATGCTCACTGCTGCTGGGGCGTTGTGGCCTCCAGGCCTTCTGAGCCAACAGCATGGAAATGGAGGCGCACAGAATCTGTCTGTGTCCACCCACCTACATCCACCTACATCCATTCCCTCTCCCTTTCCCTCTCTGTCTCTCCTTATATAATGCTATTAAACTCAGCATACTGCGAGCTCTGCCTCTAATCCAGCACCACATGGATCATGCTAGCTTCTCCCCCCTGCCTTTTTTTTTTCCTTTTGGCCTGGAAGCACCCACTCCAACAGTGGCCCCACTGTCTACCATCCAATTCCTTAACTGTCCAGTCACAGTGCACATACCCAGAAGTTCTAGAACTGCTAGCCAGTCCCCTACAGGAAAGAATGTCATCCACAGAAGCACAGTGCTCATGGGCACTCCCTTCTGCCTTTAGTCTTGTACATTCCGCTCATTTCTGGGGGCACACACCTCCTTTCTTCACCACTGCCTGCAATCTTATCCCAGTGAAGTGCTAGGGGGAGAGCACCTGTCTGAGTTCCCCACACACCCAAGAGCTCAGCAGGGAGCAGAGCAGACACTAGGTGAGCATGTTATGCCTGCTGTATGAGTTCTTGAGCCCTCTCTCCCAGGACATGTTAGATTAGGAGGGAAAGGAGAAGACCAAAGACAAAAGGGAACGAGGGGGGACTCAAGGCACCCCTGGCAGAAGCGGCCTATCAGGCCTATGGGAGCTGTCTCTGGGGAGCCCTCCAGGGGCAGGTGGGTGGGAGCCACGAAGGAGGCGGAGGCTGGCACACAGGCAGGCAGGCAGGCGGGCTGGAGCATCAGTGGCCATATATGGAGATTCCCACATCCCAGCTCCTAGCCTTCCACTCTGCCTTAGCTTGGGAGGAAGGAGGTGCTGCTGTCCCATGTAGTTGAGCTGCTTTCCTACCTACAGGCCTGCCAGGTAGGTCCCAGGCAAACAAGCTGCTGTTCACTGCGGCACCCTTGTAAGGCACTCGGCTGCCAGGAGCAGTGACAGCCCCCAGTGCCCATCCACAGCAGCTTCCCACTCACCCCTGGTGCTGCGGGGCAAAGCAGGGAGGAGAGGCTCTCCGGGACCACAGCCTCACCAGAAAGGCTAGAAAGAAGGCAAGCAGTCTTAAAGCGCAAGGTCTTAGAGCTTAAAGCAGTGGTTCTCCACTTCTGCTGAATCATGGAATCACCCGGGAAGATTTTTAAGTAGACATTCCATATCCAGAAACTCAGATTTAAATTTTCTGGGGGCGTCAGAGTTATTTAAAAAGTCCCCTAGTGCTCCTAACGTCCATGCAGAGTGGGGAACAACTGCCCCAAGGGGGGACCCGGATCCGCGTGGTGCCGCAGCAGGCTCGCTCTGTGGCTGGCTGGCTGGCTGGCTGGCCCGGGGCGGCCATCCAGCTGGATGAAGTCACTCACACAGCTTTTGGCCAGGCCCAAGAGGACCCGATGAAAGCAAAGACAGAGAGGGGGAGCAGAGACAAAACACAGCTGGGCAGAGCTTGCTGGTAGAGGAGGGAGGTGGGGACAGAGGGGGTAGAGACGAAGAGCAGATCCCACTGGAGATGGGATTTTATAAGGTGCCCAGCACCCAGTGCTCGGGACAGTGCCCCCCAAAACCCTACCAGCCGCAATAAGGCAAGAAAATGCAACCCTCAGACACCCAGAGGGGATACGGCAGGCAGGGGAGAATGGCAGTTTCCCCTCCGGTGACCCAATGAGACCCCTGGGAATATGGAGGCCATGCCAGGCAATGATGCCGCCTGTGAGGATGTGGGGGGTGGGGAAGGCAACCAGGACCACAGCATTTCTGTGTAATGACGGGGGCAAAGCCCCAAAGAGCCCTGGCCGTGGGAGGAGGTGCCGTGAAGACGGCAGTTCAGGAAGCAGACTCCTGCCTCCACAGCCCCTGCCCTGAGCTCCGGGCCCAGCTCCTTGGCCTCTGCTGGGTGCAAGCGTCGGCGAGAGCCCAGCGCATGCAGGGGAGCTCGCTGCCCACGTCGGCAATGTGCTGAACCGCAGGGCACCCACAAGCAGTGCACCCCCCCACACACACACCCCATCCACCAACCATGCTGCTGAGCCCCTGCAGCAAACAGGCCTGGGGCCACCACAGGGCTCAGCTTAACAAGACCAACTCAAACTGGAAGCTCAGATTTTAAATTGCCCTTTGGGGAGAAGCTCTCAGATTTACTTCAAGAATCCAAACGTGCCAGAGACAGAGAAACACAAGCTTGTCATGTATCAGGAATCACTGGGCCTCCCTGGCTGTCCAGGTTCTAGAAGACCAGGCGAGAAACGGGTATGGGGGTCACAAGAGGCATCTGGCAGGAGACCCTCAGGGATGACCTGGGCCTGGGGCTTGTGCTCCGAGTCTACAAGAATACAGACCAGGCCAGAGCCACAGCCCTCCCTGTCTCCCCTTCCCGCCAAGGACACCGGTCTCCAGGCTTCCCGCAGGGCGCCCGGGACAAACTGCTGAGGAACCTGCCAAGCGTCCACCAGCGGCAGCAGCCCCGGACTCAGAGCGCAGGTGCTGCAGCTGGAGAAGGGAACCAGCCTCAGACCCAGGGCCCAGAAATCCCTCTAAGGACAGACTCTGTGCCCAAATGCCAGAGTCAGGAGCAACCTGAACGGGGCCCAGTTGTCACTGGGGGGGCGGGGGGGCACCTGGAAGAAGCACCCTCTTCTTCACAGACCCACATGCTTCTCCTCAGTCCACAGAAAAACCCCACCAGCACCAACACCCTCCCTCAGGGTAGGGAGCCTGGAGGACATCAAAATCTGACAGCCTTCTGGTTAGACTTCCAAATCACAGAAGCAGGAGCAAAGAAGTAAGTAAATGTGGGGAAGATGGAATGCCTTCCAAGAGAAGGGGGCCTGACGTCAAGTTTCTCCTCAGCGTATCCTCTGCTTTCAAAGATGGCAGCACCGCAGTGAAGGGACTTGGGATGAGGATATCCTCTGTGAGCGCCTGCTGAAGGCTCGCATTGCCAAGGACGTCCTCACTCTGGAAGTTCTCTCTGGTCTCTTTCTTACTGACAACTGCCAAGCAATCTCAGAAACCCCCACTTCCTGGGGCTCTGTAGTGACAACAGCCATGTTTTAAGACCCATCTTCAAAATGTGCCATTCCCAACCTGTTCTTCCCAGGCTGAGCAGGCTTACATACTGCTCAGTTACAGAGGCTTAGCCGCAATTCTTATGCACATGTGGGGCCTTTTTTTTCATGACGCTCATCAACCCTAATGAACACCCGGCCGCTGAGATATGCTCATGACAGGGGCTGACATGTCTCCCCATGAACAGCTCTCCCCTGGGTCTGTCCAACGGGCCTGGCAGAGCCTTCAACTGGCCAGAGGCACCGGGAAACTCAGGCAGCCGAGTCCTGGACCAACAGCAATCCTGTCGTGGGCCCTCTTCGGGCCCTGTGAGGCGTGTGGGTGGGCAGGGGGACGGCGATCTGGGAGGGTGGTCTCCAGAAGCATTCCTGGAGGAACAGCCCCATCTTAACTCTCTGGACACCACAGGCTTTCTCACAGCAGGCCCTCCGTGCTTCCCACTGCTGTCTGCCACCATCAAGTCCTCTGGCAGAGGCACTTCTGCAAGCTGACCACAAAGGGCCAAGAGGCAGAAGTGCCCAGAAACGACCACAGGTTTGCTGGGAAGGACCCACAGAACTGGAATCAAATTTCCTTTCACTCATCAACCATTCAGTGGACTAGTAACTACTGAGTACCTCTGCTGTGTCAGCAGAGTTGAAGGGACACGACGGCCCAGAACAGCACCCCATAGACACCTACCCTGGAGGAGCTCTCCCAACCCATCTGGAGACGCCGCACATCCTGACTGAGGTGCTGGCTACACAGGTCTGCTTGGTTTGTGAGAACTCATCCAGCTGTACCTTGTGACAGATTATGTAGGCTTTTCTGTATGTATGGTTTACTTCAGTAGAAGATTTATTACAGACCTCCCTTTGGGGGAAAGATGTCTTATGTCATATACTGTCATTTAAAAAATTAAAGTGTAAAAAAGCCAATACCAAAACCAAAAACAGAAAACCTAGAGTGTATTAAAAAGGTCCTGCCCAGGTCACCGAGCATGGCCCCTTCTGGAGAGCTGCATGGTTTCCAGAGGAACAAGGCCTGACTTGAAAGCATCTCCTCCTTACTGAACTTCAGATGGTCCAAAACAGCCTCTTTTGTGCCAGGGCCTTCAACAGAACTGCCACCGCCAAGCAACAGACCCTCCCCTTCTGCCTCACTGGATGTGACTTGGAGGCAAAATCTGCCAATCTGGCCCTGGAGACGCGTGCTTTCTCATCCCGAGGGCCTCACAAGGCCGGAGCAGTCCTGCCCCAGGAAGAGCAGCATGGGGATGGGGGCTCCCCACACAGCTGTAAGAGCAGCCTGCCACAAAAATGGGCCACAGACAGTGACCGGCACCCCGGGGACTCGAGGCACGGCTGGCCCCACCATCGAGGGATGGTGGCAGAGGCCACTGCAGAGCTGGCCCAGAGCCTGCAGGTGAAGCAGTCTGAGAGCGCCATCCAGCCCTCGCTCTGCTCCCTCCGACCACAAGGGCAGGCAAACCCACACTGTGGGCAGAAGACAGCGTTCCCCAACTCTGGGGGAAAGTGAGGCCCATCTCAGGTTACGCCGAACGAGATTAGTGTCCACTTGAGGATAAACAACAAAAGTCTATTTCTAGGCTTTTGTGTGAGGCTTACGTAACCCTCAAGTAGGGAACCCTGATACAATAGGAAATACAGGAAAAAAACAAGCACACACGATGGGCATGTGGGACTGTTCCACAGATGGACTTGAAAGTAACAAGGCCCCTCTCGGCTCCGGCATCTGCCAACCACTCCCCAAACCAATAAGAACCCCAAGAGAGCAAACCTCTACCGAGACAGAAACCTTACCAAGTGTCCTAGAACAGACTGTCTCGGGGAAATAAAAGAACAGCGGCTGAAGAACAGAGCTGGTGGCCCAGGCCGCTGGGCATCAAGTTCTCTTTTGGGGGACAGACAGAAAGCAAGACTGGACGGGTCAGCCCCGGCTCCGAATGGAGGGAGCTGCTGCCTGGGCCTGCAAGGGCCTGCTCACCGACCCCTAGGGGGTGACCTTTGGGGAGAGGCTCAGAGAAGACACAGCGGAAAGAAAACAACTGGGCCTCTGTCCCTGTGATGCTCTGCCAGCAGCCAGGGGAGGAAGGTGATAGGGACAAAGAAAGGATGGAGAAATAGTTCTGCTTTGCAGCTTCCCACCCAGACCTGAATGCAGCCTTGGACTGTTCAGCAGGAAGAAAGGATGAAGGACACAGCTGCCCAATGGGCAGAGAACTTGTGCCCATTCTTCATGGCACGTCTCCTCTATCGGGGACGCAGAAGCAACTATCAGGAAAGGAAAAATAAGTTCTGGTAATTCACTATCAACTAGCTCACACAGCCAGAGGCTCTGCGCCACAAACCCCATTGACGTCTGGCCCCCGCAGGATCAACCAGGCATACCCCAGCACGTGCACCCAGGAAACCACTGCTAGCATGCCAAGAAATGCTGGGCACGGGTGACAACAGATTTCACACGGCTGCATAGTAGTGTGACCTCAGGCAGGTGACTCAAGCTCTCTAGGCCTTAGTTTTTCTCGTCTACAACACGGAGGTAAAAACATTCATAATTCATAAAGGCTGTCACGAGGGTTAGACGAGCTAATGCATACAGAGCACTTAAGAACAACAGAGGCCACACAGTATGTGCTTATAAGAATATCTACATTTGATCTTAGCCAAAAGGCCAAGAAGTGATGTGCTTATAAGAATACCTAACAAGTAAAATACACATCCTTCATCATCGTCCTACATTTACTCACAAGAAGACACGTGCAGAGAGGTTAAAAAATTGGCTCGACCATTGAGGAAATGCAAATCAAAACCACAAAGAGATACCGCTTCCCCCAACTGGGATGGGTATGATGAGAAGATGGACAACGTGTGGGGAAGGCATGGAGAAATCAGACCCTTCCTACGTTGCTGGTCAGGATGCGAAGCGGCACATCCTGTGGAAAACAGCCTGGCGGTTCCTCAAACTTACACATGGAGTTGCCATGTGACCCAACAATTCCAGTCCCAGGTATACCAACCAAGAAAACTGTAACCTCAGCTTTTAAAACTGTACATGGCTGTTGACAGCAGCATGATTCTTAACAGCCACAAAGCGGAAGCCCAGATGTGCACCAAAAGATGAATGGACACACAAAATGTGGTAGATCCATGACAGAATATTATTCAGCCTTCAATGGGAACGGCTACCTGACCCCTGCTGCAACACAGGTGAGCCTTGAAAACCTCCTGCTGAGCGAAAGCAGCAGATACCAAGGGACATATATTGTAGGATTCCATTTATAGGACATGTCCAGAACAGGCAACTCCAGAGAGCAGAAAGTTGTCCAGAGTGAGGGGGCATGGGAGGCAAGTGGGGATGATGGCTGTGGGGACAGGGCTTCTCTCTGAACGATGACCCACTGTTCTAGAATCGGCTGTGCTGATGGTTGCACAACTCCGTCAAATACACTGAACACCACTGAACTGGTTGCTTTCAATGCAGGTATCGTATGTATGGTACATGAATTCTATCTCAATAAAACATTACCCGAAAGAACTGTTTTTACTTGAAGTTACACAATTAGCAGGTTGTTGCGCCAGGGCCCGGAGGCAAAAGTTTCTGCTCACCCAGCCCTCTGTGGCCTCTCACAGGCCTCATTCCTGGGTGTCTGGGCATGCTGGCCTCCGCTACGCTGGTATCTCCAAGTATCAGAATTTATGAGAACGCACGCAGCTTAGGCCAAAGAGAAAGTAAAAAAATGTTATGTTTGCCACAGGGAGATTTTGTAACAACCAAACCTGCCATCTTGACCTCAATTCATGTGTCTAACCTCATTCCTATTCCTGAGGGTTTCAGCAGACCACTCCCCAGGCCTGGGGTTCTGGACTGGGTCCTCTCTGCAGAAGTATAAGCAGGTTCTCTTCCAGAACAAGGTGGTCCAGAGAAGAGGACGTGTGAGAACCACGTGTCCATACACGCACTCACACACTCCCCAACTGGCTGAACCTATAATGTCCAGGATGTAGACAGGAGGGGCAAAAAGGAGTTTCCACCTTGTCCTCCCCCGACACGGACTGCGTGATCCCGAAACTCTCCCTGGCAGGCCAGTGTGTTTGCTGTGCTCCACGGATCTGAAAGCTCCTACCTCTCTGGAGGGCTGGTCGTGCTCCCACATACACCTCTCTCCAGGTCCAAGTCACACCCTGCCCCTGGTGGGAACCCCACCAGCTGCCTCCTGCTCTCTTCCCTCCCCACCCTTCACCTGGTGGTAAATGCGTGGAGGCTCAGTATTGCCCTCCTTAGGTGTCCATGTGTCCACCCCCCAGCAAGGCCTAGAGCTCCCTTGTCAGGAGGAAGGGCTCGTCCAATTTCCTAGCTCCCTAGCAGAAACACAGTAGATGCTTAGAGATCACCAAATGAATGAACAAGTGAGGAAACAGCAAGGTGCCTCCTTTCTGCCAGAAAAGTTAAAGTCCTGAGTGTCCAGCTCATGGATCTAATTACAGGGTACTGGTCAAGGCCATCATGGAAAAAATAAGGTACCAAACGGAATGGCCGAGAGAGTCACTTTCTAGAAAGTGCCCCTTAGAACAGAGTCAGAGAACAAAGACACCCCACTCAGGGAGCTAGGTCTACTTGCCCATAGGCATCAGCTGACATATTTCTGTTTCTTCAACCTTCCAGAAGGTTGGCACAAGAAGTGGCAGGTCCCTGTCTCCACGATGAAGCAGGCACCCCAGCATGCCCCAGCAAGGAAGCCGTGCTTAGGTCACAGAATTCTTTTCAAATTTACTACTCACAAAAACCATACACAAGGTAGGTAGGACCCTAGCATCAGTGTGAAGAGGCAGCGAGTCAGACTCCGTGCAGAGCTGAGAGAGCTGTGCAAGTTAGGAAGGAGTCGAAGCAGGCGTGGGGCCCTAGTCTTGCTTCAGAACTCTGCACCCACACAGCGCCAGCCAGCCAATAAGGCTGTCTGGTGAGCAATCAGGACAGGTTACACATGGCCAGAAGTGTCCAGAGGGGCTGCCATCGCGCTGCCAGTGAAGTCCTCCTTGCCCTAAACGGTCCTCCCAACCTCACAGGTCCAGTATCCCTCCCCAGTACCGCACGAGCTCAATCCACCTCCCCTGTGAAGCTAATTAAATGCCTTGAGTTAATTTTAGTCCCAGGATTTCTAAATTTGGGGTGAGCTGAGATGCCGGGGTCACTGACTAGATGACCTCAATTGTCTCTGAAATGTCGGCCCTCAACTGCGGACGGCGTTGCAGGCAGCAGGATGAGACCCCTCCCTCAGGTTGTGAATGTACTCTACACGCTAGCCCCGTAGCTGCTGCTAAAGTCATAAAATGTTCCCTCTGTTTGGGGAAAAGTTAAATGATTGTTACCAAGACAACACCCTACCTCATGTTCTATGAGATGTCCTGTTGCTAAAAAGGAACAAAGAAGCTTTACTCAAAGATTTGATTATTCAAGCTTAAAATAAAACGAGGGCATCAGAAGTCAGGGAAATCATGTGCAAAGGGCCATTGTCTGAGGCAGGATGTACGGACAGCATATTTGAAACCAATCTGTTTTCCTGCAGGGAATTATGCTTCCATCATTTTCAATACTCTTTTTCACTCCCGTGATGTCCTGATACAGCAGATAAGAGCAGGAGACGCTCGTTCACCATGAGGGACCCTATCAGGAAGGAACCAGCATCAATGCTGACAGCCTGCTGGAAATTACTTAAGAGACAACAGGGGCCATGGGAGGGGCAGGGTTTTCACAGGGAGAGCCTCTGTCTCCAGCAAAAACAGATTTGCTCTGGTTGGGGCATGAACTTCAACTTTTACCATGTAAAGAGAGAAGGCCAGACAGAAAGATCAAAGCGCAAGGTGAGCGGGTTAAGTTCCACAAGGCCTCCAATCAGGCAGCTTACTAAAAATAGAAGCTACTGCTTCCAGAACAGCCCAGGCGGCTGGATCCCAGGGAAGCCACTGCTGTCCTGGGGTCAGACAAACGGACACCCCGAGCTTCCCCCTAGCACTGTGGACAGTGAACAGTGAACACAGGGCTCCAGAGCCAGCGGGGCTGAGGACAGGGTAGGCTAGGGACGGTGACTGGTTCCTCTGTACAGGAAGCTGATGGGACAAGCGAGGCGTCTGTAGCTCTATACTTTACCAATATGTCTTTACTCTAGACTTTCACCAGAGCCAAGGAAGGCTACTATCTGACCCAAGCCAGGAAGTAACAGTCCGCGCTGCATGGAGTCACCAAGCCTTTGACGCCCGGTCCAATATGCGCTTTACCACCTCACCCTGCCTAGAGGGAGACAAGACCTCAGGGGGCAGAGGGGACAGAATGCACATCTATGAGTAGGCAGAGGAGAGGAACTCGCAGGAAGGACTCAACAGGACAGACTGCACCTAGAGGCAGGCACATGTGGGTTTTCCAACCCATGGGCATCTGTGTACACGATACGGACACACGCCACTTCAAGTACGTGAGTTCCACACATACTCTCAACTCTAGGGGCACATGGCAGACAGAATGGCTACAGAAGGAATAAATAAATGAGGTCAAGCCACAGAACCGCATAGGGTTCGGCTGGATAAAGGCAGGAAGAAGAGGAGCAGCCAACTGTTTTTCCAGAGGTAAACCCAGAACAAAGGGCGTGGGACATCTGCCTTTCTGCTGCCCAGCAGGCTCCAAGAAACCGGAGAGAAGCTCGGGAGGGTGGTGGTGCCGGCAGCGGACGCCGCCTAGCCCACAGAGGTGCGCACGCTCGGCACAACAGCCACTCGACACTCATCTCGTTGACTCCTCAACGCTCTAGGCTGGGGGCTGTCGCCAGGGCACAAGGTAACTCCAAAAAATAGGAAATAGTATGCATCAAGTCCTCACTGCTGTCACTGCTCTTCTCAAAATGTTTCTGAAGTTTTGGTTCTTTTTCTAAAAGAACATGGAAAAAATATGTATCTAAAAACCTGGGCATAATATTACCAAAGTGTTAAACTCAGCTTTATAAGCAGCTGGCAGGCTCTGCTGGGTCTGAGAGCAGGAAGGGCCTGCGTTCAGGGGGAAGCACGCCTGTGATGAGTAGAACGGGACATGGCCGCTGACCTCCCTCCCTCCCCTTAGCACCGGAGATAAATTCCCCGGGGCAGCAGGAGTGGGGCAGGGAAGACAAGGAAATGCAGCTCCCCCGAGTTCTTGTTTAATGTCCACAAGCCCAAGAGGCTGTTATTATTCTCCCCATTGCACAGATGAGAAAATCTGGATTTAGCAAGGTTACAAAAAGTGTTCCAGGTCAGCTAGCAGGCGGTAGAGCTGGAACTGAAACCCACACACATCAAACCCTATTATTTTCTGGCAAACTGCTGGAGGACAGATTAATTCAATTTAGTTTTGTTTGAATGGGTTCCACAGGGGGTGAAAAAGCCCTGCTTGAAACAACCAGTGAGCCTAGGCCGCGCGGGCTGGCAATGTTGTCTTCCCCTGTATGTTGTACACGCCGGGCTCCCCCCAGGCCAGACTTTCCCGGGGCGTTCAGGAGGGCCAACAACCTGTACCTCCAGTCAGAGTCCCTTTGGGATGGAGAGCTCTACACTTCAGGTTTACTTGTCAGCACCTAAATCTGTGTCCATCTGACCCTCTGCCCAGGATGGCTACAGTGCCGAGGTAGAGCCCGGCCGGCATAGCTGGAGGGCTTCTGCACCGGCCCATATGTCTGGGCCGGAATGTCTGAGTCTGCCCTATGCCCCCTCTAAATTCCTAGGTGAAACCCAACTGCCCACTAGGATGTTATTAGGAGGTGGAGCCTTTGGGAAGTGATTAGGATTAGATGAGGTCATGAGGGTGGAGCCCTTAGGAATGGGATTAGTGGCTTCTAAGAGTCACAAGAGAGCCCGTGTCCTCTCTCTGCTCTCCGCCATGTGAGGACACGACCAGAAGTCAGCGGTCTGCAGCCTGGCAGAGGCCGTGAGCAGAACCAGCTCCCGCTGGCTCCCTGTCTCAGACTTCTAGCCCCGGGAACTGCGAGAAATCAACTGCACTGTTTGAGGAGCCGTCCAGTGTGTAGCACTTGTTACAACAGCCTGAACAGACTAGGCCAGGCTCGCAGGGTCGGCTCCTGGCCCTGCACCCCTGAGGAGGGGTGCCCCCCACCACAGAAGGATGGGCCCCACCCCCCCTCTGCTGCCTGCCCTGTGTGACAAGCTGACGGTGGCAAGGTGATGCCTGGAAGGATCTCTCCTCTGGGAATAGCTCTAAGCAAGGAAACCAAAAAGGGCCTCTCATCATTTAAACCCCGAAATGTTCACAGCGGATGATTTTTCTGGACATTCGGTTTATCTTTCCATCTTTGTGCTTTCCTGTTTTTACAAACTTTGCTCAGTCAACATGTTAATATCATAACTGGGGAAAATAGTTGTAAGAGTACACGGTTTTAGTGGCATTTCCTCTCTTGCATCTGACCAACCCCTTCTGTTTCAAGATGCAAATACCGTCTTCATGTTATTTTTTATTGCGGACATTTTAGCCATAGATCTGCTTCCCTTTAAGAAATCTGAATGGGAGGGACGCCTGGGTGGCTCAGTTGGTTAAGCAGCTGCCTTTGGCTCAAGTCATGATCCCAGCGTCCTGGGATTGAGTCCCACATCGGGCTCCTTGTTCTGTGGGGAGCCTGCTTCTCCCTCTGCCTCTGCCTGCCACTCTGTCTGCCTCTGCTCGCTCGCGCTCTCTCTGACAAATAAATAAAATATTTAAAAAAAAAAAAAAAGAAATCTGAATGGGAAAATTCAATTATTAAAAAAAGTAAATGACATTAGGATATGGCCACCTGTGAGTGTGCCTAGGCGTGAGCCGGTTACACTTGCAAGTTCCCTGATGGAACCAGTGAGGGTGCAGTACTGGGTGGCCCAGTTCTTCCACAACTGGGCAAGAGCTTAGAATGAAGGGGCCTGGGTGAGGAAGAGCTGAGGAAGAGGGAGGAGGGCTGAGAAGCAAATGGCTTTCAGCTGGCTCCCCATTTACAAGGCTTGTGCCTTTGACATGGCTATTTTTGGGTCTGAGTGGGGGGAAAAAGAAATTCTTCCCACAACCGCCTCACTTGGCAGCTCCTCTGCCCTGGTTCCCCCTCCCTGCGCCTTCCCCCTCCACAGCCCCTCCAGGATGAAGGAAGCAGACCCTTGAGTATTCCTCTGCCCCTAGCCACCCTCTTACCCCCTGCCCCATGCTCTTAGAGTTTCTGTAGGCCTCACCCACTTGCTTGTCTCTTCATACAGAGCTGGGAAAATGTGGAAATAAATAAAGCCTCAATTAGGCAGGCATCCAAGGTTTGGGGGGTGGGGCGGGGGAGGGGTCTGAGGCTCTGTCCCAATCCAGGAATGCCTGAGAAAGCTCCGGGAGCCTCAGGCAGCCTCTGAGGTTGGAGGCTTCCCACAGACTCCTTTTGGGTCTGTGCTGACCAGGCGGGGCCAGGGCCCTGGGAGCCCGGCTTCATTCCCACACCGAGACTCACTTCTTACTGCCCGCTTACCGCAGGAGGGCCTGGCCTCCTTCTGCCACCCCACACACACAGAAGGGAGTGAGGGGTCCTCACTCGGGTCCCCTTCTCTCTTCCTCCTTGATTCCCTTCCCCGAGCAGGAGCCAGGACCCTCCAAATGTGAACCTGGACCCAGGCACGGTGGCAGCTCTCCAGACCAAACAAAGGCAGTTTTCCCCTTTTAACTGTGGAAACAGCGTTTCTTATTTATTCCATTCTGAGCCTGGAAAGAGCAATGAGAGGGAGATCCTATTTCTTCCCCCAAGTTGAGGGGTGGGGAGAGAAAGGAGGAGATTCTGTAGGGCGGAGACTGGGCGGGCAGAGTCTCACAGATATTTTTAGAGACATGGGAATTAAGCAAGCCCTTTCTGGGGCCGGAAACAATTTTGTTCTGATCCCAGTTCTGAAAGGCAAATGAGTAGTGGAGAGGAAGGGGCCTGGAGGAGGCAGTGTGGCAGGGGCAACATCTGACTCCAGGGAAAAGGAGAAATCAGCAGGGCTAAGACCCCTGGAAGCCACTTCGCTCTCTGTGCTACTAACATCTGGGCCACTGTGGCCACTTCACAGCAGTGCTGGTAGCACTGAGGGAGAGTGGGGGATGCCGGGCCCCAAGCAGGGCCACCCCTCACCTGCCTGCTCCCAGCCCCCTAGCTTTCAGAAGTACGGGGCAGGGGCAGGGGGATGGGCATCTTGAGAGGTCAGTCCCCAGCTCCCTTTGCTATTAGTTCTAGTTTGATAGTGGAAGAATAAAATGGGATCTAGAATAAGATTTTTCAATGATCTGCAGGCTTCCAGTGAGTCAGGCTAACTCAGAACTAAGACCACAAATTTGGTCTTAACTGTGGGGTGCCTCACTCAGAAAGCATCACCCTACAACCTCTGGAACCCACACAAAATCTGGGTGTAAGACACGTTGAAAAGAGAAATGTGAAGAAGGTGAGCAACGAGGACACCCGCCTGGTGCTGAGGAAATCCAGGCTTTCTGGAGTGTGATCCAGCCTATTCCTCTGGGAATGTTTCCTGAAGCATCATATTAAATAAAGAAAAGGAAAAAACTCTGAAAACAACATGAATGTCCAAAAGTATAGAATGAGGCCAATATAGCCAGCTGATGGGACAGTATGTATTAAAGACTTTGCCTCAAAGTTTACATATAAAACTACACTAAGAAGATACACAAACCATGATATTAACAGATTTTTATCTCCGGGTAATAAGATTTAATGGGCAATTTGTTTTTTGCATGCCTTTTTGTGTTTCCCACATTTCTCACCATGAACATATTTTGTTTCTGGCAGGGGCAGGGGGTGGGGGGGACATCACTGGGTTTTTTTAGCCCCATCTCCTACCACTGTCTGTGTGCTTTGACCAATCCTGCCTTCTGTACCGATCACTCCCTCCCCCTAGAGGCACCTTCCCACCTCTACCTCCAGATTATTCCTGAAGTGTTCTTTTCCAAGGAGTCCCAGAGCTCATCAGACTGGCTCCCGTGCCTGGCCAGGATGTGCACATCTCTTTCTGCCCTGATGCTCCCCATGAGGGCCGATGCTTCTCTTTTCCTGACCAGAGACTATGTGAGCCTGGAGGGCAGGCCTTCTTCACCTTTATTTTCACAACTCCCAGCCATCCATGGCGTGCAACAAAGAAGCAATAAGTCAATGAACGAATTCAACCTCTCTCCTGGTTTCCAAAGGTCCCAGGGAGAGAGTCACTGGGAAAACATTTGGTGTAGGGAAAAGGAAAATTCAACAATGCTATGTGATCTTGGGGTAAGGATGGGCCCGAGCCCCAGGTCTCCCTGATGGCATTTCTCAAGGTAGGCAGAGTATCAGTTGCAGAACCTGCCTCCTCTGTGACAAGGGTCTTATTGTTGGTGTAAGTAGGTGATGGTGCTGATCAGTAAAGGGCCTTATTCAGCAGAGGGAGATTAGATAAACGTCTCCCTTCAACTCCTCTGCAATAGCAGTCATCATTAACCCTTGGCTTTCCAACCAAAAGAATTTGGAATTTCAACTATTTATGAAAGTATTTCTTCCTTATACAAGGTGTTGAGGCAAATCACAGACAGCACATTCAATTCAGGGGGCAAAGGCACATACGCTACACCCCCCGGCAGGCATGTGTGCATTCGCTCTCAATCACAAGCACAGAACCCCCACCACCACCCGCCCAGTACAGAAACAGCCATACAGACCCAGGGTAACAATATGACCCACACAGGACAACACAAGGACAGAGAACACCAGGGAACAGTAGCACAGAAACAGAGGGCTGTGGAAGGCAGGAATGACTTGCCAACAGGGGAAACCAGCACACGCCCTCAGTTTTCCTGGAATGCATGAGGGGGGCCTCCAGTTAAACATGGCCAACTGAACACACCCGTGTGTTCAAGGTCCTACTAAAACCCTAATAAAAATGACCACAAAGGAATCTGTAAAAGGTATAAACTCTCAAGGATGAAACACTAGAGAAGAGACAGCAGCAGATGTGGGCTACCATTTAAACGATGGAACGCAGGAAGTGGCTGCGTACACGGAGAGTGACTGGGTCGAGCAGAGGAAGCTTCTGGCCCACACCGCCCTTAACACCAGCAAGCTCAGGGCCTGGAGGCCCCAGGCATCTGTGACCAAGGAGATGAGACTGAGAAGAGGACTGGTCAGTGCCTGTGCAAGAAGCGGCCAGACCAGGGGCCAGCTCCCATCAGTAGTAACCAGAGGGTACTCTCTGGAAGGGCTCTGGACCTGGGGCAGCAGGCACCACTGCGGGGAAGGAAAGGGTGTGAAAGTCCTTCTGCAGCCCACAGGTCTCCCTACACTGGAGATGAGGACTGTACCTGGGGAATCTGACAAGGCCAAAAGAAAGACCTCCTAAAGCTGGCATCAACTGAGATGAGAGAATTTATAGGTGGGGACATTTGAGGATCCCCCCAAAGTCATCAGTTTACTGCCTGACTGTCCATATAGGGTGAAGCCAGCCAGTCACCCCCACATACATTCACACAGGCACGCTCTTATTCTTAAATACAAATGTACAGCCAGGGGTGGCGACTCATTTGAGAGTGCCCAAGACCAAAACAGGGGCAGAAAGGGAACTAAGAAGAAAGGGAGTCAGACCATATACAGAATGGCACTTTCAAAATAACTTAAGTTATAAAAGAAAGCACTGCATCCATGCAACATGAATAAGGTTCTATAAAAAGGCACAGAGAACAAAAAACGAGCCCTAAGAAACCAAAAATATGATAGCTGGCACAAGAATCAGAATGAAAATAAGAAAATGGGATAGCTGGAATAAGAAATAAAAGGGTGTAAGGCAAGGTTAACGCAATCTCAGGCATGATAAACCAACGCAAGAAAACAGCAAGACCGGAGACTGTCCAAAAGAACCAACAGCCACATGTTAGAAGTTCTAGAGGCAAAGACCAAGGAAAATGAAACAAAGGAAATCACCAGAAAAAAAAAAAAAATACAAAACAACTTTCTGGACCAGAGAGACAGAACTTTCTGTGTTGAAAGGTACACAGGCTTCTAACTCAATGAAAGAGAAAAGATTCACACCAAGGTATATCTTCATGAAATTTTAGAACTCAAGAGATAACAAGAAACTCCTCAAGGTTTTCAGGGAGAAAATTCTTCTGTTTACAAAAGATCAGGAATCCGATCCTTTGTACACGAGCTTCTCAAGAGCAACACTGGAAGTCACAGACGAACTGCGCCTTCATCCAAGGGGAGATTACTTCCCGCCTAACAGCCTACAGCCAGGCCAGCTACTAATCAACAGTGTGGGTAGGAAAGGGATGGGTCTCCAAACTCGAAAGGCTCCACCAAAACAGAGAATTAAACAAAAGAGATGGAACTAAGAAACTCGGGAGAAGAAGGGAATTCCCAGGATGATGGAAACGAGTCGCTGGTCAAGAGCTACATAGTAGGCCTGGAAAAGAGCCAGTCCAAATTGGAACAAGAGGACAGCCAACTCCACATGGGATGCTACCAGGGAAGAAAGAGAAAAAGAAAAGAATCATAGCATCAGGTACTTGCCCACATCAAGAGGAATTTTACAGTTCTGTCAGAATGTTTAGGGTTCAACCAAGGTTATATAGACAATGAAATGAAGAGGGGAGAAGGCAATTATTAACTAAGAGAACCCAAATGTAAGAAAATAATCATAGTTTACTACATGGCTTGAGTGTGCATGCTTTTCACACTCCGTCATATTTTACACACTGCTAACGTAACCCTAATATTTAATTTAATGTAACTCTGTGGTAGGACAGAGGAAGGAAGACAGGAAAGTGTACATGTGCCCACACACACACACACACACACACACACACACACACGTGGGGGGGGCAAAGCCATGCAGGTGAGACAACTAAATCCTATCTTATGGCGTACACAGGTAATAGATAATACCTTAAAGAACTCAAGAAATAGCAGTATAAACATGTTACAAACAGAGAGGGAAGCACTAGAATTCTCTAGCTCTAAGAATGAGAAACAGCCTCTTCTTCGAACAGGCTCACGGGTAAGGAGGAATGGAACAGAGCAGTGTGCTCCTGTATTCTGGTTATGTATCTGACTTTTTAAACTCCGTACTTGTATTATTTTGAAAAACAAATTAAAGGTCCCACGATGCCTTCAAAACTCCCGCCTGGCCCATTTCCAGCTTCCAGGTCTATCAGAGAACACAGTAAGATCCCAAGGTAAATACCGAACTATAGGAAATGGATACAGGACCCTCTGATACACGGCCTTGTTCTCACACCCACGAGAAGACAACTTCCTCGGGTCTGGAAGACTGACCCCCAGGGCCCTCAGCTGACACAGTCAGCTCTGGCTGCAGCTTCCCTTTAGGGTGCGTTCATATATTATTCTGTCATTGGGCAAGGCCATCGGAAATAAAAGACCACTCCTCCTAAGTTGAAGACGTCAAATAGGGTGTCCGCTGGTGCGGAGTCCATGTGGTGCCCACAGGAGTTATGGAAAGGTCATTTCTCAGGCTGTTAACAGTTTCAGTGCTTGATTTGGGGTTTCATATAAAGTTTAAGCCAAATAACTGGCTATGTTCTAGGCTAATGCTTTTCTCCCAGATGGGAAAAGGCTAACAATATACGGGGGGGAAACAGCATGGCCAAAATAGGTACCAAGCTATCAGAAGTTCACATATGCTGTTACGTTAAAAAACTAAAGTTCAGGGGCGCCTGGGTGGCTCAGTGGGTTAAGCCGCTGCCTTTGGCTCAGGTCATGATCTCGGAGTCCTGGGATCGAGTCCCGCATCGGGCTCTCTGCTCAGTGGGGAGCCTGCTTCCTCCTGTCTCTCTGCCTGCCTCTCTGCCTGCTTGTGATCTCTGTCTGTCAAATAAATAAATAAAATCTAAAAAAAAAAAAAAAAAAAGTTCAATACAGAAGACCTCTCCCCTCTTCCATCCGTCAAATCACTGCCCCGGCCACCCTTACAGCGCCCTTCGGAACAAACACCTGTGACCTCTGCGGTGGTGAGTGAATGGACGAGTGAACAAATTGAAGAGATATGTGCTTCCATGTCCACTCCTTTCCACAGATAACTGGGCCTTCCTGTTCCTCTGGGCAGTCATAGCAGCCGCCACCATACCCTCCCAGCGACTGGCCTGGTGGGCGTTGCTCCCCTTGCCTCTGCAGAGGCCCACAGCAGTAGGACGAGGGGTTCCATCCAAAGAGGACCTCCTGACGTCCATCAACACCACCTACATGAGCTTTGTCTTTCCCTACAGGGCCTATGAAGAAAAAAGATAAAAACGGCTGAGTGGCCCTATGAGGAAATGTTCACTCCTCTTCCTATCTCGGAAAGGCAGGACTTGAGTTCATTTCAGCAACAGAAAGGCAGTTAGGAAGCTGGGCACAGTGATCTGATCCAGTGGGCCACGGCAAGCAAACGAAGAAAAAGACAGGAACACGTGGGGAAACTTTGAGAATTCCCACCAGTCATGTTCTGGTCCCTCCATCCCCAACTCCCTGGCAAGTACAAAGAGAAGACACGGGCTTAGAAACATGCTCCTTTCTAAAGCCGGTGCTTGAGGCCAAGCTGCAGTTCGTGTCAAGCAGGTGACAGCTGTTGTGTATCTGACATGGATTCTTAGCACTTACCCGTTTCCTGATCATGTGCCATGAGCTTTCCACATGATCGTAACAAGCCTCAGCACATGAAGCAGAGGAAGTCGAGTCTGGCTACACAGACAACACAGGTTTAGCTGGAAACAGTGTCTGTGCATGCATCCCACACCTTGCACTGTATGTAACACTGCCTACCCTCAGAAGAGGGACAGAGGATGCCTTGGAGGACATTTTGGGAGAAAGCAATGAGATATTATTATGGGCAACCTGAGAGAGTGTGAGAGAGCGAGGGAGGGAGACCAAGAGAGAGCAAGAGAGGTGTACACCAGGCGGGAGCAGGAGAGATGTTCGTGTTATTCTGGCTAAGGGCTGTGTTTGGAAGCCCAGCCCAGCCGTCGTCTCCCAGCACAGGCTACCTTACACCCCCGAACGACAGTCAAACTCCATTTACAATGATGCTCTGATTGTACTTGGCTCTCCCCAGTGTCAGTGTTGATGTAGAAACCAGGCCCAGGCATACTTGGGCTGGGGCTGACATTTTCCTAACCTTTCCTCACTGGAGCATGGATTGTGTTCTCTCCTCTGTCTTGGAATGGAGGTGTCTGAAATAGAAGAAACCTGATGTGTTCTCTCACACAAGCTGCCACTCTTCTACACAAAGCCCAGGTCCATCACACCGCCAGCCTCTCGGTGCCCCATCTTCATATCCTCAGCTTCCCAAAGGTAGAAGTCTCAGGGGCTGCCGCCTTCCGAGGTCAGGTGGGGCAGGGGGAAGGACTGCGAGCACTGTGGCGCAGTGAAGAAGGCCCTGGACGAGGTCGGCTGTCCAGCATGGTGCTGTGCCAAACACCTGTGTGACCCTGGAAGAGGCAGTTCAATTCCTGCCACAATCACTGGGCACTTCCCACAGACACGAGGAGGCTCTGCTGGTACAGAAAATAAGGAAGCGTGTCTGTTTCTCAGTAGCTCACAGCTCATTAAGGACACGGCCCCGCTCCCACACAATCCCAACTCCAGGCAGTGAGTACCACTGCATGGAGGCAGAGATGTGTCCCTGGAACCTCCTGGTGGGTGACCGCAGGGACCCCTTCTCCCCTCTGGCTTTCATCTCGTCTGTCAGAAGTGAGGGCTAAACTCCAGGACATCTCCAAGGACCCTCCCAACACCACACTACATCCACATTCCCCTGGTCCCTTCAGATGTAGCCATGGCGGCCCTGTGCCTCTCTGGGACCAGAATATGTGGCCATGCAGTTAGGTCTCCTGAGAACACACTAGAATAGAAGTCAGGGCCAGGCACGCCCTCCACACCCAGACCTAAGTAAACCTCACCCCACCCAGGTGGATTCTCCAGACATTAGCTGCCTTAGGGGAACGAGGAAAAAAGGTGGCCTAGACCTTTACAGCCCCTGTGACTTCCCTGAGCCAGCTGGGTACGTGGGAGCACTGGGTGCCTACAGGTGTTAGCAATCCAACAGCTTTAGTACCAGTCACACCACAAAGGTGTAAAGCTTCTGCTATCATTTATCCTGCCATACCAGAACTCACAAACATTAACCAGGCAAAGCTCTGGAATCCCGGAGTCAGTAAGGTTGCCTGGGCCTCAGCTCAGTTATGGGAACTGAGCCAGAGCAGCTCCCCAACCAGGCCTTTGACCCATGACTGGATACAAGCAGCCCAGCTCTGCCGGGGGGAAAAGCTGACCCTTGGGCAAGTTACTACTCTCTCCACGGACCATGTTAAGGATTCAGTGTGAACCCAGTGAGAAAAGCTAGCACTGTGGTACGTGACTTTTCACCTCTGCATTTATCACAGAGGCTAGCTGGTTCCAAAAGAAAAAAAAATGTACATGGCTACCTGAAGGCAGTGAGCCTCAGGCTCCTGTCCCAGTGACAGCCACCACGGCCTTGGATCAGCAGCCTGGTGCCACTGGTAAGCACCTGCACACACTGATTTCCAGCGGGGGTCTGGGCACTGCTGAGCATGGTCAGGCCACCATATCCTCACTGACTGAGGAGGAAACAGGTTACAACCCGTATCAGCAGGTTCAAGGGAACAAAAGTGAATCATTCATATTAGACTTCGAAGGGCAGCCCATCCATTTGCCTCCCATCCAAAGGCACAGAAGTCCAAAGGGAAGGTTACCTGACAAGAGACAAAGAGTGGGTAAAGTACAAGCTGGGCTGGCTTCCCAGCCTTGGAATCATGTTCAAGACCCTTCTCATCTGTTCTAAGAGCAGGGGGCTCCCATGTGGCTGGAAGTGGGTCAGGAGTGGGACTGTACAAAGTCCTTCAAAGCCTCCACGGCCTTTGGGGAGTACCGGTCCTCCTCCACCCGCATCTTCCCGCACCGTAGTGTCCCACGGGCTTGGCAAGCAACCCCACACTCACTGGATGTAAAGAAAACCAGGGTTGCTCGCCCACAGGAAGACAGACTCCTCTAGGACACAGTGGAGATTCGTCCCCCCCGCCCCTCCCTGCAGGTTGGCCTGATGAAAAGGACAGCCGGCCGTGCTGTCTGCAGCCCCTTCCACTTTGAGGAGCTCGTCTCAAGGAGGTGACTTGAGTCAGAGCAACTGTGAGAGCTCGGCAATGCCAGTCTCTATGCTGCCGTGACCTGGGCAAAACCACTTCTTTAACAGCCTGCCCTGGATAAGGGCTGGTCCTTTTGGGCCCTTCCCTACATGGCCATTCCATGACTGACTCACTCTGAAAACACAGACATGCAACACTAGGAGAGGTCCGTGCCACCAGCGACAATCTCTGCTGGCCCCATCTTTTTGCTTCCTTCCCCATGTTCCGCTTTTCTCTTCTTCCATTCCTAGTGCCTCTATGTCAAGATCAGTGCTCAGCCTGCCCCACACAGGAGCTGGGGAGGGAATGGGCAGGAAAACAATGCGAAGGGGAGGCAGCCACACCCCTAGTCACTTGGAAGTCCAACTTCTGTAAAGAAGGTGGGCAGCCCTCCCCACCATCTCCCGGACTGGGCTGGGCAATGACACTCAGGCGTGCAGACCTGGCCCAGCTCATTTCTTCTGTGAAACCTTCCAGGTAGACTCAGCTCACCCTCCTCTGTTTCCAGAACACTTTGCCTCAGCTCCCTTTATCATACCCTCTGTGTGGGCTAAATAATGGCCCCCAAAGATATCCATGTCCCAATCTCCGGACCCTGTGCCTGTGACCTCAGAGGGCAAAAGGGACTCTGCAGGTATGATTAAGGAGAGGGTCTTGAGATGGGAGAGGTATCACTTATCTGGTGACTTATCAAAGTCATCACAAGTATCGTAGAAGAAAGAGGCAGGAGAGGTGACAACAAAAGCAAGGGTAGCAGTGACGTGAGGAAGGGGTCACAAGCCGAGGAGTGGGGACAGGCCCCGGAATCTGGACAGGCAAGGACACAGGTTCTCCCCTGGAACCTCCAGAAGGAACCAGTTCTGCCCAAAGTGACTGGCTCTGGACTCCTGACCTCCAGGACAGTCAGAGAACACATCTGTATCATTTTCAGCCACCAGGTTAGTGATGATTGGCTGGCAGCCGCAGGCAACCAGTAACACCTACCATGTCGGGCATTACTATCAGTGCCCTCTCCCCAGAATGAAGCCGCCTCGGAGTTCACTTCTGACTACTCCAGGCAGCCAACAGATGCTTGTGAGTGAGTGACTCTTCGACACACATGCACATGGCCTGAACCAGACCTTGTGAAGGATCGCCCTACCTAACAACCCCCACCTGCCTACCATCGTTCTTGCCATTTTACCACTGGAATCACTCCCTGGCATGTAAAGAACATGCCCTGCCCTTCCCTGCCAAAGAAAAGATGCTTCTGAAAAAGTGTTTTGTGGAGAGGAGGGAGGGCGGGAGAGATTAAGCCACAAACATATTAAGGTGCCTACCCACAATAAACACCTTAAGTGGTTTGGCTTATCAGATGGCTAGCGTTGCCCACTTCCCAGGGAAGTCCAAAGCAACAGACTCAGGCCGGGAGAGCGCGTGCAGCGGGCACCTGTGCAGTGGGCTCCTTGGTGGGGGGGTGCTGGTGTGAGGGCCCAGGAGGTCAGGGTGCAGGGACTGTACCCCTGGAGGATTCTGTGGCCTGGCTGTGTGCTACCCAGCCCCGCCTGCGCATGTGTGATTGCGCATCACATGTACACATGTAAACATACTAATACCACTTGCTTGGCTTTGTTTTTTCAACCCCAAATGTTTTCTTTTGCTAACTCCCATAAAATGACTCTTTTCTGACAGTTCTTTCTCTGCTGCTACTTAATTAGTTTCCTAACCAATTACTGCAAGCTGTTCGCTTTCCTAATACCCGAAGTCATTTCTGTCTCTGCAGGAGGGAGCCGCCCAGCCCACTATCAAAGACTCCCCTGGCAGACCGGCTGCAGCTGCTACAGAGAAGTCCACCCCCAGCCCTGAAGATCTCCAAAACGGGTGCCAATCACAGCCCATCGTAGGCTGTGATCCCAGTGCAGAGCGAGGGCCACAGAAATCCCTCCACCAACTCAGCAGAACAGCTGCTCCAACCGCCCCCATCACCTCCTCCTGCCACTACAGAGCCGTTTTAGTCGCAAAGGGCTGGGCAGATGGCACTCAAGTGGACAAGAGGACATAAAACCGTCCTCGGCCTACTCTGTTAGCCTCCTCCTCCTCACAGCCTCCACAAGCCTCCCCACTCAGTACCTGCAGGCACACCGAGGGAGGCAGACGTAGAACGTGGGTACCTCACTACGGCTCACAGACGCTGGATACAGGCAGGCAGCTGATGACTACTTTGCCATCCCTGACTCACCGTTTATGTAACTGGGAAGGAAGGTAAGCACACCAAGACAGTCCCAGTGAGATAGAAAGGCACTCACTGGGCAACATGAGATGGCGAATTTCTCAGTTGAGAGAAAGGCAAAGAACTTGGGTTCTCAGTGGGAGGTCTTCTTAAAAATGTTTACAGCAAAGAGTCAAGCACCGGAGCTAAGGGGTTAGTAGACCCACTCACCGCCCAGTCAGCGTCGTTCCCACCTGGGCATGTTACTTAATGTCCCAGGTGTGCAGGCAAATAGCAGCCTCCATCCTGAGCTGCTCGCTGTCCTATAGAGGGAGACCCACATAGCCTAAGTGTCCTAGGAGAAGGGACAGAGGAAGGGGCGGCCCAGCTGACCTGGGCCCACATGGGCACGGCACCGGTATCTTTTCTTGGTTCTTGTGAAGGATTCAGGGTTACCTGCAGAAACGTCCTACCACACCTGACAAGTATTTATTTGTTCCCGTCCACCTCACCCCCTCTCCCCACTCATCCCTGCAGGTCCTCTGATTCTTTCCTCTACAGGGCTCAGATTCTAACTCTGGAGGCATGAAACATTCCCACCATCCCCTTCTCAGGCCCCTATACATAAAACAGCCCTTTCCTCCCCACCTATTCCACTCCCTGAAGGGCAGCCCACAGACTGCAGATCAGGACCTGGCAATCGGAGAACCTGGCTGCTTAGCCCACAACTACTGGTTGAGCCCCCACTGTCAGACTGCTAACCCCCTGCACTGGGTTTCCCCACCCATAAAACGGAGGTCTGGACCGGGTCACCTCTGGAAACCCCTGTGCTACAACAGAGTCTGCTCTGTTCTCCATCCAAACAGCACCATGGTTCACCACTGCTGGCTTCCATGCCCCAGCTGTTTCATGTGTGCGATGTGTCACTTGGGCCAGCATACAGAGTTGTAAATGACAAGAAATGACAAGGAAAAGCTACCAGAGGCAGAATGCTGCACTTTGTAATAATGCCAGGCTCAAATGTCTGAAACAGCCCATGTCCCCAAGCTCCTCCCTGACTTTCTTTAAAAGGAGAGGAGGGGAGGGTCTTAAAGTCTGGTCCCAATTCCAGAGAACAATGTCTATACTGAAGGTCCCAGAGAGACACAAAGAAAATGTCCCTGCATCTACGCGCTTCTTTCTTTTTCTTTCTTTCTTTCTTTTTTTTTTTTTTTAGATTTTTTTTTTTTGACAGAGAGAGAGACACAGCAAGAGAGGGAACACAAGCAGGGGGAGTAGGAGACGGAGAAGAAGGCTTCCCGCAAAGCAGGGAGCCCAATGTGGGGCTTGATCCCAGGACCCTAGGATCATGTCCTGAGCCGAAGGCAGATGCTTAACAACTGAGCCACCCAGGTGCCCCACATGCTTCTTTCTAATGGGTGAAGTCTCATGCATCATAGTGAATCAAATTAAGGGAAAATGGCACATAGCACCTGTAAACTTCGCCACTGACCCTCCAACCTTCTGACAACAGAATTCCACTGTCAGCTGGGAAGAGTTCCCAATGCCATCTGGGTTCATCTATGTCCTACCCTGCTCAATCACTTCAACGTTTCAAAGTAACTTAAGGTTGGCCCAAAGATACTCTAAGGCAAAGTGGGCAGCAGGAAGCCCAGAGGCCAGGCACAGAGGGCCTTTCCATGACCCATCCCCGATTGTGTCATTCACTCTCTGCATCCAAGGAAGCACCACACAGACTCACCAGGACTGCCCTAGTGCCTCACCTTCCAGCCAAGGGACTGTTAAAATGGCACTCCCAAAGAGATGAAAACTATTTTTAGTTGCCATGATGAAGTAAAGATGGGATAAGGGACTCATCAAAGGCCTCCATGTCCAGTTGGCTAATGCAAGGGGCAGCAAAGCACCTCAACACCTGGAATCATCTTCCACAAAACCCGGAGCTGCCAGTGGCCCACTTCCTGCCTCCCTGCTACTTGCCAGTTCTCCCTGCAAACAGCAGCCCCAACATGGGCCTCCAAGTTAACCCAGAAAGAGGAGTACCGTTCACATTTCAGCCCACATTAGCAAAGCACGACTTTTGCAGATGCTTGAAGACGAAGTCCATTATTTTGGAAAAAATAAGTGAATTACATGGTCGACACAAGAAGAAGTGCCTTGTCTGTGCAGGCACGTGGCCTGGGCCTTCAGACACCTGGATAATTCTGCCACAGAAGGAGGTCCCTCCAGTCAGGGCCCAGTCCTCAGTACAGCTGAGGGCTGGGGAAGGAGGGCTTGGGATTATTTCACAACTTGAACTCAAGGGGCACCGGACTGCATCCATTTTATACCTTCTAGGAAGGTTCTGTGCAGAACTCCACTTAAAGTCAGAGGTCTCCCAACTGTGGGTGACAGCACCCACAACATGGTGCGTCTGTGGGGCCTCAGCACTGGCTTCCCCTAAGGGCTCCCCAACTTCCCCAAGGGGCTGGGTAAGAAAACACTTCCAAGTTCAGAGTTCTTTTTTGGACTATTGAAGAGCAGCGGAGCAGAAGAGGAGAAGGAGGGAAAACGGGCAGCGAGGAGGGTCCCGCTCAAGTCCACCCCGCCAGAACAGAGGAAGTGGCTTCAAACCCATATTTACTGCACTTCCAAACCAACACTCTCCCTACACCCTTCAGGCTCTTGGCACCTGACACAGCAGGCCTGCCTGTTTCCTGGAAGCTGAAACCATGTGGAAAAGAATGAAGGCCAAAGCAAGGCTGAACACATGACAGACTTAAAAATATATCTAAAAACCTGAGACTAATCCATAAAATACCTTCTCCGGTTCACCATCTCACCCCTCCCCTTTGCACAGGAAGTTTCCCTTGCATCCGAGGAAGCATCTCCGCCTCTCAACACAGACGCAGGAAGGCTGTTCGGATTCCACACGTCTCCAGCATGCTCGTACACCCGGACTGTAGGCCTGAAGTTAGTTTTGTCTGACTAGCTTCAACACACAAGGGAAACTACTCTCGCTGCCAGTCTGTGGCTACAGACAAACTTGAGGGGTGGGCAGGATGCCGGGAGCCCAGCCTGGCCCTTGGCCGGCACCGTTCCCTGCCCACACGCAGGGAGCAGATGCTGGCTGAGTCGGCCATTGCTAGACACTGTGAAGGACGGGGCCACTGGGGAAAAGACACCATCTTTCTCCCAGAAGGTGTGTCACCTGTTTACAAATCTCAGTGTGTTGCTCAGAAGTTGAGTGACCCCAACTGTATCTCTGGGCCTCAGTGTTTTCATCTATGAAATGGATACAACAATCTCTCTCAGGGCGACGTCAGGAGGACCACATTAGAGATCGTGCCTAAAGAGCCAACACAGCACTGGGCCAAGCCCGCTGCTCCTCCCCAATCTCTGTGACAAGCAGGAAGGTGGCCAATGTTCTCTCTTTCCTTTCAGAAGACTTCTCTGACTCCCCAAATGACCCACTGCCTTGAACAGTACACACATCATGGTTTTGTGCATGTGGATCCCAACAGACTATGAGCTTCACCACGAGAGGGACCTCCTCGTGGCCATGTGTTTCTACCCCATGGACACAAGAGCCAGGGACACCACAGCCACAATGGTTACTGATGAATCAGACACATCAGCCTGCCTCTGCCTAGGAAAGCGTCAAGTGAGGCAGAAACAAAGCCAGAGCTTACAGAAGAGGTTCTCAAACATTAGCACTTCCTGAAAATCCCAGGATTGGTGACTTAAACTGTGAGAAGTTGGGCCTTGCCTTCAGGAGGTTCTTAGGGGAATGTCTGCAAACAAATGCGATGGGGGACATAGCAAAAGTACCTCAGAGACCGTTCCTAAAGAGAATAGGGCCAAGCTGTGCCAGCCCTTCTAGGGCCTGGCCACCTGGGCACTACTCAGGGCTTTGACAGGGCCCCAGAGGAGCAGAATTTATCAAGAATGAAGTGGGTAAAGGTCCTGAGATCGAAGCAACATCCAGGACCCTGTCTTATAGGAAGCAAACCCTTACAAAGGAGCCAGAATCCCACTCTGTGAGCACGCAGCATCCTCTGAAGAATGTTCCCACTGAGCTGACCTCTCAACACAAAGACAGACCCTCCAAGCAGAGACACCCCAGCGTAACTGCGCCAGCTGGACCTGTGCATTCTGGCTGCCCCTGAAAAAGGCCTGTACGCAAGGACTAAAAGTGTTTTCCTGATTATGGCTGGGGAGGTGAACTAAGGGAAGGGTCCTCGGCTGCGCAGTCCCTACAGTGTCACGCAGCTCTGGTCTGTCCCGACTCCCAAGGCAAAGAATGGAGAGAAGCCCCATTCTGAAAGTGATCACTAATACCACGCACTTGCCACGGAAGCAGAGGTACAATCCCTCCATGGTTTCCACGCAGGAGAAACCCAGGGCCAGTGTGTTTTAGAGCAGACAGGGTTCAACACCATTAGACCACCGTATCTTAAAAAAAAAAAAAAAGGAGATCTGACACATGCTCCAACCTGATCAGCCGTGGGGACATTACACTAAGTGAAATAAGCCAAACACAGAAGGACAAATACTGGGTGAGTCCACTGATATGAGGAACCTAGAGTCGTCAGAATCATGGCAATAGGAAGCAGAAAGGGGCTGGCAAGTACTGGGTATTTACCCCAATGATACAGATGTATTGAAAAGAAGAGCCATCTGTACCCCAATGTTCATAGCAGCAATGGCCACAGTCGCCAAACTGTGGAAAGAACCAAGAAGCCCTTCAACGGACGAATGGATAAAGAAGATATGGTCCATATGCACTAGGGAGTATTATGCCTCCATCAGAAAGGATGAATACCCAACTTTTGTATCAACATGGACGGGACTGTTAGAGATTATGCTGAGTGAAATAAGTCAAGTAGAGAGAGTCAATTATCATATGGTTTCACTTATTTGTGGAGCGTAAGGGATAACAAGGAAGACATGGGGAGATGGAGAGGAGAAGGGAGTTGGGGGAAACTGAAGGGGGAGACGAACCATGAGAGACTATGGACTCTGAAAAACAATCTGAGGGTTTTGAAGGGGCGGGGGGTGGGAGGTTGGGGGAGCCTGGTGGTGGGTATTATGGAGGGCACGTATTGCATGGAGCACTAGGTGTGGTGCATAAACAATGAATTCTGGTACATTGAAAAGAAATTTTTTAAAAAATTAAAAAAGAAAAAAGAAAAAAGAAAGGGGCTGGCAGCAAGGGCGGTGGGTAGTGGGGGGAGAGAGGCTGAGATGAGGAGCTCTGAGGACCACTGAGGGTGGCAGCCACACAAGTGTCCAGGTGCTTGAGGCCACAGAACCACACTCTTAAAAAAGGCTAAAACGGCAACTTTTGTTATATATAGCTTATAATATAAAAACAAAACACAAAAACCCGAGACAATCTTTTTGTCTGGCTTCTGAGAGGGAAAAGGAAGAGAACATGAAAGCAAGAGACCAGACTGCTCACTGGGTCCAGTCCCAGCGCAGAGCCCCAAAAGCCTCACGGCCCAGCGTGCTCCACCTACAACTTGGCCCCGCTTCCCCTCTGGACTTGCTCTTCTCTGAGAAAGCCTTCTAACGACCTTTGGGCTCTGATAAAACCAGTACCTTAGCTCTACATCAGTCCCTGAAAGCTCAGAGAGGTGGCAGAATGTGCTCCAGTAATGGGCAGATCCCAGAGGAAGGAACAACAGCAGAGGAGAGAGGGAGCAGGGTAGACTTCTAGATTCTTACTCTGTCCTCTCCGGAAAAACCAGAGGCCCAGCCAAACTGCTCAGGCCCCCACTTGTCTGTGAGGCTGCCCTGAGCCCACCTTACCTCAGCTTGCGTTTGGTAAATTTCTTTTCCTTTTTTGGGAAATTTGCCTCTCTTCCACACCCACCAGTTACAGGGTATGTGGGTGTATCGAGAAAGAAATTTCCCAAAAAAGGAAAAGTGATTCCCAGAGGTTAGCCCCATCTCAGAGCTGCCTGGAAGAGAAAGGCCGACAGTCAGCCCTTGGAGCCGGACTTAGGCCTGAAGGCTCCAGACCAAGCACAAGTCTCTGAGCATAGGACACCTCTCAAGGACACCCTCAAGGCAGCCACTGACCAACGCTCTGTAGCCCCCTCCTCTTCCCGGGCACTCCTGACAACTGCTGTGCCCGTGTGGGTCCCAGCTGAGGGAGCCCAGGACAACCTTCCCCACTGCTCTCTGGAGCCTTCTGCAGGAACCAGTGAGAGCTACGACACACAACACACCTAAGCCCTCTCCAGGAAACACCCCAGGTCTCACCTTCTCCCTACTCAGTGAGCAGAAACTCTACAGCAACACACTTGCGAAGCTGGTTACTTCAACTCAACAAATGTTTACCAGATCTGTGCCACCCAAGCCCCAGGCCAGACAATGCAGAGATACCAAGAATTATCAGGGGGGGGACGATGGGGGGGGGGGGAAAAAGTTACAATCTAGTTGGTAAGATAACATTGAAACCAATGAAAACAAATGGCAATATTGTATAAAAGTAAAGCAACAATTTGAAACAGTTTATGCTAAGTGTTAAGGGAACAGCCCAGCCATAAAGTGCCCCACTCCATCACAGGCAGGGAGCAGGAGTGGGAGGATCAGCAGTGCATACTGGCTGCCCAAAGCCACTGCTCTTGCAGACACCGAGATGGGGCCATTATACAGCACGCTGCTCTGAGTACAGCACAGTAAGGGGGACCTATATGCTCCTGAGGTAAGAGCCACACACATAAGCAATCTGCTAGCTCCTCGGTCACCTGATATGCAGGGACACCCCACAGAAAACCCTCCACACCAGGAACACAACCACCCCTATTCCCTGTCTGGCACTTACTACACCAGCCAGCCGGCTAACCCTGCCCCTCCACCTCCCTCACACCCAGACAATCAGAGAGGGGAGTCCTTCCACACTTTAAGAATCAGGGTGAAAAGGAAGCAAATCAAATTTATATTTTACTTAAACAAACAAACAAACAAAAATCAGGGGTGCCTGGGTGGCTCAGCCGGTTAAGCATCTGCCTTCGGCTCTGGTCATGATCCCGGGGTGCTGGGATCGAGCCCTATGTCGGGCTCCTTGCTCAGTGGGAAGAATGTTTCTCCCTCTTTCACTCCCCCTGCTTGTGTTCCCTCTCTCACTGTCTCTGTCAAATAAATAAAATCTTAAAGATAAATAAAATAAAAAAATTAATTAATTAAACATGCCACTGACCAGATCACGAAGGGTCTCACAGCCTTGGCACTGCTGACATCTGAGGCGAGACCATTCCCTGTCGTGAGGCCTGTCCAGTACATCACGGCACTCCCGGCCTCCACCCGGAGGTGTCCAGAGCAACCTCCTTCTCCCCCGCACAGTTGTGAGAGTCAAAGAAGACTCCAGACACTGCCACGTGGCCCCAGGAAGCACAGTGGTGCCCAGCTGCAGACCGTGGCTCCACGTCCAGGTTCTCTCAGAGAAGCCTGTCGGCGTGGCTGCATCCAGGTCACACACGAGCCTGCCTGAAAAGCTCACCCACTCCAGGTCTTGAGACCCTGCTGGCCGGGGAGAGGCAGGAATCTAGGCACCAGGAAAGCTGACCTCTGGGCTGGAGCTCCAGGACTTTGGACTGTGCTAATCCGGGGAGTGGTGAAGAACAAGGCCCAAAAGAGACCCATGGGGTGGGAGAGGCCCCTCCAGAGTCCACCTACAAGGCCCAGGGCAGCAGCTGCCAATGCTGACCCCAGCAGCTGGCAGTGGCCTGCCCCGGTCACCGAGCCCCTTCTCAACTGCAGCCCAGATGTTGCCTTGCCACTTGCCCCAGAGGACTCTCCTAACACAGCAGGGAAAACTCCTACAGGTCTGAAATGTTGCTTTAAACGTATTTCAGTGCAACTGCCACTGTCTTTTTTCACTGGCAGAAATAACGCCACTCTCTTTCCTGGAGGTGCAGCGTATCTGCACTGCCCGCAGCCTGGGCGTTTCAATACTAGCTCGCACACCAGGTCAGTCTCTTCAGCTGCAAGGTCATCTGCTAGAAAGTGGCCTGCGGTCCAAAACTCTCGACTCTGGGCGTACCCCACAATGCCCTCTCTGTAGTCCACGTTTTTCCTGGGGCTTCGTTTCCCACATCGCCGGCACAGTCCCACCTCTGCCCCAGCAGCCCATGAAATAATGCCCACCAGCGATCAGGTCGCTGGGAGACCACAATGTACTGCAAGGTGTCAGGACTCGCGGCTCAACAGCCCCCATTATGTGGGAGCGGCTCTTGGGATGCAGCATGTGCTCTGCGTTTGTGCACGAGCTACCCTCTCTTTGTGCTCGTGCAACTGAGCTGAGGGAACAAAGACTGGACTGGACTCCAGTGAGACCTAAAGAAAGATTTCCTGACCAGAATAATCGGTCTCCAAGGAAAGTCCAGTGAACTCTATTTTTCAGGAAGGCTCACAGTGCAGCCCAGCCTGGATGTAACCCAGTGACCTCTGAGGCTCCTTCTCTACCGTTCGTCTCTGCAGGACTTAAGAACAAGTCAGCCAGGCACAGGGAGGACAGGGGGAACGTCAAGGCTCGGAGAAGCCCAACTCCCACCCAGGGCTACTGCTCGTATAGCGGTCAAGTCGGGAAAATACAGAGGGCAGTGCTGGGTCTGCCTCCAAGCCTCCTTCCTTTTCCTGAAGGAATAGGTGTCCTAGTGAATCATTCCTCCTGCTCTTATTTCTAGTGAATTCCATCCCCTCACTGGTGTTCACCTCCAATCTACTCTGGACTACAGATGCTTCCATGGCAAACACCCCCTGTGGCCTAGCACACTGTATAAATACACTCACCACGAAAAATGAGAAGAAAATGATTTTAAGAAGGAACCAATGAGGTGATAGCTGAGATAGAAGTAAGTATCACATCTATTAATTCCATACCCAAATGTCATACCCATTAATTCATCTGAGAAACGAAATAGAAGAAGAATCACATTACTAAGATTAGGACCCCCATGTGAGAATGCACTCACTTGTGGCCTGTTCACAAAGCTGTAATGACCACCCTAAAATCCAAGTGTCCCGACATTCTACAAGGTCCTCAGAGACAACCGTTATCTCTGCATACGGTTCCAGAACCCTGTTCTTACTCCTGTAGCAAAACAATGAACTCTGGATGGGACGAGGTCAACCCATTTTACGAAGTCCGTCTAGATTTCCTCGGACGGTCCCAATTAAAAATGCTGCCCACGGGGCGCCTAGGTGGCTCAGTGGGTTGGGCCTCTGCCTTTGGCTCGGGTCATGATCTCAGGGTCCTGGGATCGAGCCCTGCGTCGGGCTCTCTGCTCGGCGGGGAGCCTGCTTCCTCCTCTCTCTCTGCCTGTCTCTCTGCCCACGTGTGATCTCTCTCTCTGTCAAATAAATAAATAAAATCTTTAAAAAAAAAAAAAATGCTGCCCACAGAAACGCACACACACACTCACAAACTCAAATGGAACAGGACAAAGTGCTTACATTTTCCATCTTCAATCCTTTAAAAAGCCTGGAATTCGGTCATACTTTAGATTACTTAGGAGAGACCAATCTCCTTCAGAGGAAAAACTCAGGAGGCAAAATGGACAGTAAAAGAAAAGCCAGAACATTCCCCCTGGGTGGTTTTCAGCTTCACCTCTGGACCAAGAACAGTACACATCCAGCCCAGGAAGCAGGGAGCAAACCAGGTGGATGGCAGGGGGGGAAGGAGCCATATGCCCTGGCTTAGTGCCCAGGAGGCCTCTGAAGGTCCAACAGGACAAGCGAGACCCCCTACAGCAATGGAACAGAGAGGCAATCCTGGGACTACAGCACGGGGATGTGCATGTGCTCAACGTCCACACATGCCCTGGGCCAGCCTCCCACCTGCTGCTAGAGGCCCACAGCCTATTCTGCTTCTCTCTAACTTGGAGTGGTCTGGCAGGTCTGACTCCTATCAGCCCAGAACAGAAGTGTCTTCCTCCCTCACTGGTTACTCTCACCTGCACCACTAACGATGCCCCAAGCCAAAGGTCTGGGTTTTCAGGACCTTCTCTACCAGACGCTGCAGGTTCTTCAGACTGCAGGCTCCCCAAAGCCCAAGCGAGAGCACACAGGGCTGTGCTCACAGATGACACCCATGCAGACACAAAGAAGGTGCCTCGGGGAGGCTCGAGTCAGGGAGTGGGCGCAGCAGGACACTCACCATCTCATCCAGGGCGTAGCGCAAGAGGCCGTGCTCATAGAGGATGAAGAACCGCCGCTGCCATTTCTGCAATGGAGCACAGAGTGGGTGGTTAGTCGGGCTCTGGCCCGATCTCTGCTCGCTGCGTCCCTGGGGCTCACGAGCCTATGTCAAAGGAATGGGGCTCCACAGCTTCCATTTCTGGGGCAGATGGCAGGAAAGGAAGGACCCAGGGCAAAAGAACAGTAATTTGTGAGATGGCACTGGGCGAGGGGAGAGACCCAAACTGCCCAGCGTTTTTCCACAGGAGTTACTGAGGTGACACAAGATGTCTGCTTTATTTTAACTGACAAGCTCCTGGAGAGCAGATATGGTATCCTGGTCACCTTTTTGCATTCTCTATGTACCCAGCCCAGAGGTGATCACATAACATGTGTCAGTATTTATTTCATGAATTGTACGGTACAATATGGAATAACCGGAGAATGGCAGGCACTGATTTCCCGCTTCTGACAAGATCGAGGAAACTGCTATGAAAGGGTTGTTCTGAGACCCACAGGGAGTGGGAGACACGGAAAAAGACAGCCAGGCTACAGTGTTCACTGAGGATAAGCAAGCTAAGAAAAATCAAAACTGAGAAGGAGGGAGACCTGTGGGAATGATTCTGATGTCCAAGGAGTGACTGACCAGCAAAGTGTGCCCCTCTACTCTCCACCCAAAGGACAGGCCACTGGGGGTCAGCGGGGGCCCAAAGGCACAGACAACAGAACAGAAGGGACCATGAGAATATGTGCTTTCCTTTTTGTGGGGGGAAAACATATCCAGAACAAGAGACTCTTGGTCCCCAAATCCCAAAGATCATCATGAGTATCTATGACCTATTTTCAACATTTCAAAAAGCCCAACAAAATTCATACTTTCACTGGCAATAAGCCCACAAGAACTATCATATCTCTTTGCTTTGGGCCAGAATTATATCATTCATAATTATGTTTTTCCCATCAGAAGCTGGAAATGGCAATTCTGTATGATCTGAATATAGAATAGGAAAGGACACTGCTCCCTTGTTACTGCAGGCATTGGAATAGTCACCCCTGCTGTCCTCCTGCCTGGATGGCAGGAACAGGACGCTCAGATAGCCTTGCAAAGAGGACCTGTAGACAGCTGGCTCCATGCTGGGTGTCCAGGAGAGGATACTTGGAATCTTCCTGAGAAACATTTTCAAGGCTCCTTTAAAGATAGTAGTATCTTTAAAGTCAAAACCCACACCAGAAGTAATCCTAAAGGTCCCAGACATAATACAAGATCTGTGGGGCACCACCCTAGATTGCAGCATTCAGGCTAGGGACAGAAGAGATCAAGAGGCAGGGTAGAGGCTCTCAGGGAACAGGGGATAGGAAGGGAGAGAAGCTGGAGCAATTTACAGGGTATGGGCAGCAGCACCTGGAAAAAGCATGTGGAAAAAAAGAAAGACGGCATTTTAACTGGAGTCATCCAAAGGGGCTCCCTGGTAGAGGAACAAACCACTGGTTAGTGACAATGTTGGTTTAATCATCTCGATGCTCCAGCTCAGCCTGGGCTGCTCCCAACAACCTGTGCACAGAGGGACCCACCCTGGGCTGGTGCTCAGGAGAAATGTGGCAAAAACTGAGTTGGCCCTCTAGCGTATCACGCCTTCACTAGTGCTTATCTGCTAGCCAGGGAGGACTGGAGGGAAGAGAGTTGGGATGAGGAAGGGAGGGAACCAGAAGCCTAATTAGCACAATGCAAATGTTTGCTGACCTGTTCTTCTGCCTTTTGCATTTAATTGTTTCTGCAGTCAAGCTGACTCGCGAAAACAGGAGGCACCATCTGAGAGCATCTCCTTTTGAAGAGTGGACCTGGCACAACTAGTATCATCGAGACATTTCCTGTAGGACCAACGAGTTTGCCAAATGGGGGTTCCCTACTGATCCTGCCATCCCAGGATCCATTGTTCAACTCTCTATCTCCCTCTTCTATTCTGTTGACTTGCCCTTAGATGGGCACCTCTTCAGTCCCTCCCACCTCAAGAATTCATTCTGAGGACCTTACCCGAGACCGATGCACTGGGTTGTCAAAGTCAGTCCCATCAGGAGCCAGGAGTAGCCAGCCACCATAAATAGGTTTTGCCTGGAGGAGAAAAAAAGAGGGCAGGTCATCAGTGGCTTGGACCAGAGACAGAACAGGTTCGATGGTCAAGTTAAAGATTAGTGCTCCCTGGAAACAGAAGTCTCCTCTGATTAGCATACACCAGGCAGGCATCTCATTTCCCAGCCACAGGCCAAGTCTCCCAAGAAAGATGTTTGGGAGTAAGAGGCTCCTGGGGGGGAGGGGGTGTTCTGCAGCATCTGGTATGGAGAAAGGGACATAAAACCCGGCAGGGCTCTGAAAAACCTCAAAGTACAGGAACTCCTACGACACAGATGCCTCTCTCAAGTTCCTGATCAAGGCACAAAGATCAGGAAACAACGGCATTTTCAATCACCCGCCACTGTGTGCTGGGTACTATGTATATGACACAAACACAGCCAAAAGCCCTCATTCTGATAGTATAAAACAGGGCCTGGGAGAAGAGACACTGCTTTAGTGATCACAGCTAGCATGGGCCAAAGAGTCATCGACTTCCTGGCTATGTGACATTGGGCTGAAAACCGTGAGGGTTTCAAATGTCCCATCTGAAAGGTTGGGATGATGGAAATCATATCCACACCTCATGAGATTTATGTGAAGACTGATGAGGTAATGCAAGTAAAACACAGCACAGGAAATAAAATGGTGCAGCCACCGTGAAAAAGTGTGGCATTTCCTCAAAGAGTTAAAGACGGAATTCCACGCAACCCAGAACTCTATTCCTAGGTATACACACCTGAGAAGATTGAAAGCAGGTGCTCAAATAAAAACGTGGACCTGAATGTTCACAGCAGCACTGTGCACAACTGCCAAAAGGTAGAAACAATCCCAATGTACATCAACAGATGAGAGGATAAGCAAGATGTGGCACATCCATACAACAGCATATTATCAGCCGCAGAAAGGTACAAAATACTGGCATGATCTACAACACGGACGGACCCTGGAGACATTACGCTGAGTGAGAGAAGTGAGAGAACACAGAAACCAAAGACCATATATTGTATGATTTGGCTTATAATAAGTAAACCCGCAGAAACAGAAAGCAGATGAGTGGTTGCCAGGGCATGGAGGGAACGAGAAATGGGAAATGACTGCTAACAGGTATGGGTTTATGGGATGATGAAAATGTTCTGGAATTAGAAAGCGGAGATAGGGCTGATCCAAAGGTAGTGAGTCATCTCAATTGATTGTTCACAGTCAGTTACAGACAGAAAGTAGAGATGGTTAAATGACCTTGTAAATATGCTAAAAGCTACTAAATTGTACACTTTGAAAGGCTGGATTTTATAGTATGTAAATTTTATTTATTTTATTTATTTATTTAATTTTATTAAATTTTATAGTATGTAAATTATATATATATCCTCATACGTTTGGCCTCTAAGTGCATAATAAATGTTAGCTATTATTTTTTTTTTTATGAAGGTCCCCCATCCCCCAAGCCCCTGACAGTGGGAGCTCAACATGAGTTGAGACACTAGACAGACACTCTGGCTCCATCTCCCTTTTCAGCCATACCTGGCTGGTCAGAAGCAGCTGGAAAAGGCACAAGCAAGTCAATTTGTCCACTACCCTTTGGAGGGCAGAAACACAAATTAAAACCCAAACCCTCTGCCTGCTGTTTACACACATGACTCATCTCTGGGAAAACTTTAGGGGTCCCCTTAACATGCTTTTTATTCAATACTTTCCAAACTGGAGCCCTGTCTCACCACCTCATTTTATAGCTATGCAATCAGTGACTCAGAGAGGGAAGGTCACCTGCCAGAGGTCACACAGCATTCTGGGGTAAGCCAGAAACACTCCTTTTTCTTGGCTTCTGCAGGGCTCTCTAGGTCCCCAGGGGGAAGCTCCGGTTTTTCCCCATGAAAAGGAACAGAGTAGCAGGAGCTTCAGGGAAGGGGTATAGAGAGGGCTGAGGAAAGGAAGTGAGGGACTGTTTTTGATGAAACATGGGAAATGGGTGCTGGCAGGGTACTTGGGGTTAGAGGACATAACACAGGAGGGCCACAGGAGATGTGGAATGAAATTCTGTCTTGGAAAACAGAAGAGAGTAAGGTCTGTCTTCTCAGCAAATACCAGACCAGTGGCACCCAGCTATTCCCCATACAGGCAGGCACATTCACTCAGCGTCTCTCTCACATCACTCAGTGACATACATACACAAGATGGAAAGGTCAGGGCCAGAGGGGGATCCTGGGCCAGGTGACTTCTGCACTTCGCCTCTTAGTTAGCAGTTCCCTGAGGTGTGAAATCAGGATGTCAGACAACAAGTCCGTGTCTCCTCCATTTTTGTCAAGCTGTGATTGTATGCTATTCTCCTAGTCTCTGGTCGCAGGGCTTTGGGGAGACTTCAAATTAGCAGCTACATCTACCTGACCTTCCCTGAGCAGTTGGAGATGTGAGGGACTGCCACAGGTCCCCTCAGAACCTGGCCACAGTCTCATTAGCACCCATCACCAGCACTGTTATTGACTCAACATCTACTCAGGCCTAGTGTGAGCCAGCCTATTGTGCACTGGCCCCATGTGCTGCAAACCAAGGGGCTGCCAGCACCCGCCTCACTTTGCCAGGTCCTTCTGGGACATACCACCCCAAAAGGGACCCTTCTAGGTGGGCAGGTTGTCCTGAAAGTGGGAAGGCTGGGCCAATGGAGGGCACAGGGCAAGAAACAAGTGTTCTAGGAGCACCAGATGGCTCAGTTGGTTAAGTGTCTGCCTTTAGCTCAGGTCTTGGTCCCAGAGTCCTAGGACTGAACCCCGCCTCAGGGTCCCTGTTCAGTACGAGGCTGTTTCTCCCTCCCCCTGCAGCTCCCCCTGCTTGTGCTTGCTCACACTCTCTCTCTCATTCTCTGTCAAATAAATAAATAAAATCTGTAAAGTAAATAAATAAATAGACTCAGCCTTCCCTCACAAACCCAATAAATCAGAGACTGCGCTTCTGGCTGGTCTCTGGGAAGAGGCTACTGGTGGTCTGGGTGTCTTCCTCAATTGAAAGTCCTTTCAAAAATGGTTACTTGGAACTTCTGCTTCCTGGAAGATAGGTAGATGTAATTTTCCCTATGCCTCCTACTAAGTACAAATCAAACCTTGGACACTGTATCTAAGAAAAACCTAAGGAGACTCTGCAAGGTGGAGAGAAGACAGCAGAGACGAGGGCTGGGGGTCCTGAGACCTGAAAACAACATGGAGATATGTACCCTGGCTTCTCTTTTTGTCTCACGGTCCCAGACCAGGTACTGTAAGAATGAACAACCCGGAACTGCCAACAGGTACAAACAAAAGCCCCAATAAAAACTGCTCTTTCTAGCTAAAGAACCAGGGAAGAACAACCTGGTAAGACAGAATATTCTTAGATGATAACTGCTCCATTCCTGCCACATATGATGGGAAAGACTCAGCCCCAGACCCACCCATGCCAGCAAAGGCTTCCTTCCTACCCTTGTCAGCTAAGAGGTGCCCCAGCACCCCTACCAGCTGGGATTTTTGCCCCCACCCAGAAGTAACAAGGTCCCCCTCCCTCTCCCTGCTGGGATAGAGTCAGAGGAAAAAACATGGAGAGCTGAACTCTCACCCCGGCTCTGCTGTAACAAGGAACTGCCCCCATCAGGTATCAGTGGATACCAGGAGATTAAAAAAAAGCAAAAACAAAAACAAAAACAAATGGAGGGGCGCTGGGTGGCTCAGTGGGTTAAGCCTCTGCCTTTGGCTCTGGTCATGATCTCAGGGTCCTGGGATCGAGCCCTACATCGGGCTCTCTGCTCAGCGGGGAGCCTGCTTTCCCCTCTCTCTGTCTGCTGCCCTGACTACTCGTGATCTCTCTCTGTCAAATGAATAAATAAAATCTTTTTTTTTAAATGGTAATTTTTAAACTAAAAAATACAATAAATGAAATAAAAAGCTAAATGGATGGGCCCAATAGCAGAATGATGGGAACCACAAGGAAAGAATCAGGGAACTGTTAGAAAAACAACAGAAATTACCCAATCAGGGGCACCTGGGTGGTTCAGTCAGTTAAGCGTATGCCTTTAGGTCATGATCTTAGGTCTGCTCAGGTCATGATCCCAGGCTCCTGGGATCGAGCCCCACATGGGGCTCCCTGCTCTGCTGGACACCTGCTTCTCCCTCTCCCACTCCCTCTGCTTGTGCACTCACTCTCTCTCTCTCTGTCAAATAAGTTAATAAAATCTTAACAAAAACAAACAAACAGACTACCCAATCAGGCAACAGCAAGAAAATGGACTAAAAGAAATAATATGAGAAGAATAGAGTCTTAGAGACCTGTGGGACAATAAAAAACATCTATCATCTGTGTCATCAGACTCTCAGAAGGAGAAAAGGAGACTAAGGTGGAAAAAACACTTCAAGAAACAATGGTTGAAAACTTCCAAATTTGGAAAGAAAGGCAACCTATAAATTCAAGAAGCTGAGTAAACACCAAAGGACCAATCCAAAGAAATCTAACCAAGATACATCAAAATTAAATTTCTGAAAACTAAAGATAAATACAAACTCTTGAAAGCAGCCAAACAGAAGTAACAGCTTATGGATAGGAGAAAACCAAATATGACAACAGGGGACTTCTAATTAGAAACCTTGTTGGCCAGAGTCAAGTAGTACAATACTTTTCAGGCACTGAAAGAAAACTGTCAAACCGGAATCCTATATCCAGAGAAAATATCCTTCAGAAATGAAAGCAAAATCTCAGATGAGTTCCTCAAAAAATTAAAAACAGAACTATCCTACAATCCAGAAAATTTACACCCAAATTAGAAAACCTCTGATCCAAAGGGATACATGAATCCCTAGTTTATTGCAGCATTATTTACAACAGCCAAACTACAGAAGCAACCCAAATGTTTATTAACAGATGAAGGGATCAAGAAATATGATATATATCTACAATGGAATATTACTCAGCCATAATAAAGAATGAAATCTTGGGGCGCCTGGGTGGCTCAGTGGGTTAAAGCCTCTGCTTTCGGCTCGGGTCATGGTCCCAGGGTTCTGGGATCGAGCCCCGCATCAGGCTCTCTGCTCAGCAGGGAGCCTGCTTCCTCCTCTCTCTCTGCCTGCCTCTCTGCCTACTTGTGATCTCTGTCTGTCAAATAAATTAAAAAAAAAAAAAAAAAAGAATGAAATCTTGCCATGTGTAGCAACATGGATAGAGCGAGAGAGTATTAAGCTAAGTGAGATAAGGCAGCCAGAGAAACGCAAATACCACATGATCTCACTCATATGTGAAATTTAAGAGATGATTAAAGACGATATGTTTTCCTCTAAGATAAGGAACTAGGCAATGATGTCCACTCTCAGAACTATAATGCCAGAATTTCTAGTTAGTACAATAAAGCAGAAAAGGAAGTAAAAGGCATGTAGATCAGAAAGAAAAAATAAAATGTTTACAGATGACATAATTTCCTATGTAGAAAAACAAGGAATCTATTTTTTTTTTTTAAGATTTTTATTTATTTATTTGACAGAGAGATCACAAGCAGGCAGAGAGGCAGGCAGAGAGAGAGGAGGAAGCAGGCTCCCTGCTGAGCAGAGAGCCGGATGTGGGGCTCGATCCCAGGACTCTAAGATCATGACCTGAGCCGAAGGCAGTGGCTTAACCCACTGAGCCACCCAGGCGCCCCAAGGAATCTATTTTTTAAAACTCCTAGCACTAGTAAGTGAGTTCAACAAGGATGCAGGATATAAGATCAGTATACAAAAATCAACTGTATTTCTACATACTAGCAGTGAATATGTGGACACCAAAATTAAAAATATAATACCATTCACAATCACTTACGAAAATGAATATCAGGGTGCCTGGGTGGCGCAGTTGATTGAGCATCTGCCTTTGGCTCAGGTCATGAGCCCAGGGTCCTGGGATTGAACCCCAAGTCAGTTTCCCAGTTCAGCAGGGAATCTGCTTCTCCCTCTCCCTCTGCCCCTCTCCTGCCCATGCTCACTGTCTCTCTCTCAAATAAATAAAGTCTTAAAAATAAGAAGGAATATTTAGTTGTAAATCTAACAAGGCATGTAGAAGACTTGCATTCTAAAAAGAATAAAACAAACAAACAAAAAACTGCAGATGAAAGAAACCAATGAAGATGATGAAAGAAACTAAAGAAGATCTTTAAAAAAAAAAAAATGGAAAGACATATGTTCATAGACTGGAAGATTATAAGATGAATAATTTCCCCAAATCGATATATAGAATTAATACAATTACTAATCAAAAGCTCAGTAAGACTTGTAGATACAGACAAGATTACTCTAAACGGAAAGTCAAAGAAACTAGAATAGTTTAAAAAATTTAAAAAAATAGAGGGAAGAATTCACTTACTCAATTACATAATTTATTACATATCCACAGTACTCAACATTGTGTGATATCAGTGGAAGGTGAGATAAATAGATCAACAGAATAGAACAGAGCCGGGCCTGGATGGCTCAGTTGGTGAAGCATTCGACTACCGATTTCAGCTCAGGTCATGATCTCAGGGTTGTGAGACCGAGCGCCATGTCAGGGTCTGTGCTGGGTGTGAAGCCTGCTTAAGATTCTCTCTCTCCGGGGCGCCTGGGTGGCTCAGTGGGTTAAGCCGCTGCCTTCGGCTTGGGTCATGATCTCAGGGTCCTGGGATCGAGCCCCGCATCGGGCTTTCTGCTCAGCAGGGAGCCTGCTTCCTCCTCTCTCTCTGCCTGCCTCTCTGCCTGCTTGTGATCTCTCTCTGTCAAATAAATAAATAAAATCTTTAAAAAAAAAAAAAAAAGATTCTCTCCCTCTGCCCCTCCTCCAGCTCCTCCTATCTTTAAAATAAAAATCAAAAAAAAAAAGAGAGAGAGAGAGAGACAGAGAAGAGAATAGAGAACCCAGACAGAGACCTACACAAATATGTCTAATTTAATTTTGGGAAAAGGTGCTAAAGCAATTCAATGGAGGAGAGACAGCCTTTTGACAAATGGTGCTGAAGCCACTGGACATCCACAGAAAAAAAAATAAAGCTCAATCTTATACAAAAGCAACTAAAAATGAAACAAAAACTGACAAATCGAACTTCACTGAAATTAAAAACTTTTGCTGTCCAAAGATCCTACCTACCTGGAGGGTGAAAAGATAAGTCCTTTGTTGGGCATGTGGTTTGCAAATATTTTTATCCCACTCACCCAACAAAGGACTAGGATCCAATACAATATAATAAGCCCTCTCGAAATTCAACAGTTTAAAAAAAAAAAAATCTGTTTAGAGCCATGAGCAATATAAACCTATTAGAATGGCTAGAATTAAAAGTGGTGACAATAACAAATGCTAGCAAGACTATGAAGAAAGTCTATCACTCACACAGTCCTGGAAAGAATGTGAAATGGTACAGCCACTCTAAAAAAGCTTAGTGGTGGGACGCCTGGGTGGCTCAGTTGGTTAAGCAGCTGCCTCCGGCTCAGGTCATGATCCCGGTGTACTTGGATAAAGTCCAGTATCGGGCTCCTTGCTCAGCGGGGAGCCTGCTTCTCCCTCTGCCTCTGCCTGCCATTCTGTCTGCCTGTGCTCACTCTCTCTCTCTCTGACAAATAAATAAAATCTTAAAAAAAAAAAAAAAAAGCTTAGTGGTTTCTTTATAAACTAAGCATGCAATTACCATAATATCCAGGAACTGCACACCTGGGTACTTATGCCAGAAAAACAAAAGTCCGCATTCACACATAAACTGTACATTTCTGAATGGTTACAGCAGCTTTATTTATAAAAGCCAAAAACTGGAAACCCATATGTCCTTCATGGGTGAGTGGTTAAAGAAACTGATACACGACCCCACGGAATACTAGTCAGCAATAAAAAGGAACAAACTTGATGCACACAATCTGGGTGAATCTCCAGAGAATGATAAGTAAAAAAAGCCAAATCTGAGAGGCTACATGCTCCATTTACATAAAATTCTTGAAATGCGTAATCTACAGAAATGGAGATTCATGGCCGCCAGGGGTTAAGAGGCAGTAGTGGTGGGAGGGCAGGAGGCACGGTGTGAAGGGAACCGAAGGATGGAAACGCCTTGCATCTTGACTGCGTCAGTGTCAATGTCCTGATTCTGACACTGCACTATAATTTTACAAGGTGTTACCCCTGAGGGAACGTGGGTAAAGTATACATGGGATAGCTCTGTATTTTCTCACAACTGCACAGAAAATTGCAATTATCTCAAAATTAAAAGTTTAATAAAAACAAAAAACCTGTTAGCTGCTGAATACCGCGTCCACCCACATACAGGCATTTGGCACTGGAAAGGGACCCTCCACAGCCCCAGACCACAGGGACTCCAGCCATGAAGACCTCTGTGGTCCACAAGGGTCTTCCCCAGGCCAGGCTGGCCCTCCGTGGCCCTCAACTGTGCTGAATGAGCTCCACCAGCCTTTCCAACAGCTTCTCCTGGAGGCCACACATACCCACATGTGTGTACCCTGTTGGACCTGTCGACTCGACCATGGTGAGGTCCTTCTGCCCCTTTCCCTCTTGCCACCCTCCAGGCAGGTCTGGGCTGCATCAGGGAGAGCCCAACTGCCTCAGCTCAGGCCAAGTGGGCAGGCCACAGGCAGGGAAAGATGCCATTGTCCCAGCCAGCTTTACACAGTGTTGCCGAGCTGCCACACTGATGCTTCCCGGAAACACACAAGCCTCTGGACACCACCGCCCGATCACGATCAGCTCCAAGGCAGCCAGAACATTACATGCTTGGCTCTCAGAGACATGTGGCCTGTGTGAGGCTCAAAGAGCAGGGAAGTCAGTGACGATTTCTAACAGGGGTTAACCTCACTTTTCCCATCCTCAGATTCAGCCACCATGAGTGTACAAGGCACCGAGAAAAGCAGTCAGATACATTGCACGCTATGGCACTAAAGGGTGGGTACCCAAAACGACTGATGCAAAAATGTGGGTCCCACCTTTCCTAGCCCCTGATAACATCCCGTCATCCTAAAGGCCCTCTATGGGCAGTAAGGGGACGCTAGACCCCTACACAGGCCCCCTCAAAATCCCACATCCCCTTCCAGGACAGGAAGTGACCCAAAGCCAACTGCTAACTGAGAACCTACTGTGGCTGCTGCTGCCGTTAATCCAGACACTGCCACCTCCCCCTTCTCTGAACTGCTCTGTTATACTTACACCTCCCAGGGGGAAGAAAAATATTCCAGGCCTCTGGGCTAAGGCACAAGCAATTCTCTGTGCGGAGGGCTCTTTGCCCCATCCTGCCCACTCTCCGAAGTTCCGTATCTCCCAACCCAGGCGATCCCTGTTCCTTCCTTCTCACAACACCTCAGCTTGCTGCGGACAGGAATCTCGACTCCACCCAGCACAAAGTCAGGCTGCAGTCACTGAAACAAACATCCACAGGAGTCAGCGGGCATGTTTCCAGGTCGCCACCCCGCAGCCGAGACTGCTCCCAACCTGTTCTCTGAGTATGGCCAGTAAGACCTTCCCAGCCGGCACCTTGGTGAGCCCAGACCACACTTCCAGCCTCTACACACGGAGCTCCCGGGTGCTAATCGGTACTGGTCGGCACCTAGCACTGGGGGACAACCAGCAGGCTGAGGAGCGGGCAGACAGGCTGGACTTCAAGCGTCCCTCTCCCTTCTCTGAATCCGATCCCCTGTCATGCGACGTGTGCCACGCTGGCCAAGACACAGGCACAAGTGCTGTGGGAAACCTGGCACGCTCTAAGAGAAGCAATGTGGCCTTATGTGGGGACAACCATGGCATTCCCATGCTCCTGCCCCCAGGAACCCCACAGCCAGAAATTAAGCCAAAAAAATAACACAGAGAAGCAAAAAGCTCCCCTCATGATTGAAGGAGGAACTCAATGTCCAACAAGCAAATGGCTAAATGAATGCTTAATGATCAACTCAGGAAAATATTACACAGCCATTAATTACAAATACCTATGAGGAATTCAAGAAACCCTTGAGAGTGTGTGCCCATGGGATGCCATCAGGCCAGTGCTTCCTGCACAGAGGCAGGTGGCACATTCAATCTGGAGATGTTCAGTGGAATTTCCCCAGTTGCTGCTGCGATGCTGGAATCATTTGAGGGACCAGAGATAAAAACGTGATGTGCACACAGTCCCTCCTCAAGGAGTCCCTGCTTTAGTGAAGGAGACCAGGCATGGGAACAAGCATCCAGGGTAGGATGTAAAAATGGGGCCTATTATAAAAGGCATCCTAAGGACAGAGAAAGATTGGGAGTCAATGAGGAAACAGCTATAGTGTTGACTGCTGGGATGAGCAAGTCTTGGGTTTTTTTTGTTTGCTTTTCCCATTTTTTGAAAAGTCATGCTACATATAATACTTATCAGATATTACTTTTCAAAGGGAGGGGAAGATGTTTGCCTGACTATGCATGCCTCTAATATAGTACTAACAGAATACCTTCCAAAAGATGGCAGGGGTGGGATGTGAGGGCTTGATTGCTCCTGGTGGAACAAGAAGTAGATGAAGTCAGGGAATCCCTGTACTCTACGCTCCACCAATGGCATGACCTAACAGCTCTAGATAATTAGTGTAAAGACTGTGGCCTGGGAACCAGAAGGCCCAAGTTCAAGTCCTAGTTCCATGACTTGGTTGCTGTGTGGCCCAGGGCAAGACATTACCTCTGTGAATCTCAAGTTTCATTATCTACAATAATAGAAAAATACACATAACTTTTGCATACCATTTTTTAAACAATTACATCAGACATAAACACGTACTGGGTCACTGATCAATCAAGGGTCCAGGGTCAGGGATATACATCCTAGCACCCACGTAGGGCCGTGCACACATCTGGTGCTCAGACCAAACTAGGGTAGCGTGTGGGGACCAGCAGTGCTCAGGGGAGTGAGCCCCATAGTGGAGGTAGTGAGTGGAGTTCCCCAAAGAGTATGATGGGTAGGACTACAGAGTATCTGAGGCCAGTCCAGGACTGCAGGGCTCCCAACTCCGCGTAGGGGCATAGTGTGCAAAGCCCACACAGGATCCCTCATGCCAGACAAATGCCTGAATTCCAAGCACAGTGACCATCCCCATAAAAGTCCTTCAAGAAGAAAAGTCCCACAGTCCTAAAGGATCTATAAATGTCAGTATCCCAGGGGGTCAGTATCCCAGCTTTGGGGAAATTCCTGGGGAAAAGATTTCTCTGGGCCAAAGGTCAGGTACAGGGACCAACACTCAAGCACGAGCTGGAGGGCAAATGGCCCTTGGTAGAGGATTCATTAAAAGATCTACAGGCAGGGGCGCCTGGGTGGCTCAGTGGATTAAAGCCTCTGCCTTCGGCTCAGGTCATGATCCCAGGGTCCTTGGATGGAGCCCCGCATCGGGCTCTCTGCTCAGCGGGGAGCCTGCTTCCTCCTCTCTCTGTCTGCCTCTCTGCCTACTTGTGATCTCTGTCAAATAAATAAAATCTTTAAAAAAAAAAAAAGATCTATAGGCAGAATGCGTGTAAATTGCAGCCAATATACCTACAGTTTCGAAGTTGCTTCCTTGCCCCCTTTTTCCCCCCTAAAAGAGTTTCTGTGGCAACACTTCCACATTCATAGCAAACAGACTGTTTAATATTTTCTACCTTTCAGTTCTAACAGGAGAAATGATGCCTGGGCAGCAGCCGTCTGGCCATCTTTATAAGCTTATAAATCATGGAAGAATTCAAGGTCACCTGTCTTTTCCGAGACATTCAGAGGAAGTCAGTAAAAGGAGAAGTGAGCACATGTGAAAGTCAGTCTCAGGCCTTAACCTTGCCAAGACCTTACTGTGTCCTAGGTGCCCACCTGCCTCACCTACACTCAGGGAATTACACAGAACTCTGACCATGCCTCCCAGGGCCAATGCCCTCAGGCAAGGTGGGGCATCTCTTTCAGAACAAGCCTGCCATCAGTGAGGGTGCTGGCCATCACTGTTGACTCCCTGAGATGCCACACACACACCTGTTCCCCCACAAGGCCGTGTGGAGTAAACCATGCTGGGACTCCTCAAGGCCTGGAGAATACCGTGATGGTGCTTCACATTCAGTTCTGGACCCAAACTACATTCCTCAATATGGCCGCCATACGCCAGCGTGGGCATCTGCCTGGCGTCTGCCTCTGAATGTCAGCAGAGAACCATCAGCCATCACCGAGATACTCACAATTGTGAGTGAGTACAGCCAGTCTATCTCGGTGATTCAATGTGATCAGAACCCAGGGCCCTGGCCAGGGTGAAAACTTGGCCTTCTGAGTGAGAAAGGCTGCTGTTCCCCAGCTGGCAGGATAGTATCAGGTATGTGGCCTAGAGGACACAGACTTGATCTGAGTGAGCACACTGGGGTAAAATGGTAAAAATGTCCATTGGTTTCTTCTCTTTGTCACATCTGTCCTGCTTTCCACTGTCCTCAGAGCTAACATCCACAGCTTACGTGGCTGGTCACTGCTCCACGCCCTCCATGTGCTCTCTGATCTTCACAACAAACCTATGAGGTATATGCCATCAACACCTCCATTTGACATTCAAGGACACCAAAATGACTTGTCTAAGCAGGCTGTGAACCATGACCACCTGGCCCCCTAGCTGACCTGTAACCGTTCCATGCTGCTCCGTGTTGCTGAGCTGCTTCCAAAAGGAAAGGCTGGAGCCATCTGAACAGGAAGCATGTTCTCCTGGTGGGTCTAGTCCTGACCGGCGCATCACACAGGGTCTCCCCAGACACCCCTGCAGCCGAGGTCTAAGGCCTGGGCGTGCATGGCACCTGTGAGGAGTTCATGACTAGGGACGAACCAACCACAAACCACCTTCACAGAGCCATCCACACAGCTTGGCCAGGCACTATGGATTTTTAAGGTGTTCCGGAAGCTGATGGAAATTGCGGGGCTCTTCTCAAGAAGGAGGAAGTCTTTCTTACCTGTGCAAACGTAAGGGTGAGCACAGGCTCCCACCTCCTCCCTACCCCAGAGAAAGGAGAGTAACCCTGTAATTAACCATTCAAACAGGGATACTTTGGGGAAAGAGTTGGGATCCTATTAATTACCAAGACACGTGACCCTGCAGGAGAAATGCAGCTTACCAACCTTTGGTGCTAAAGGTCACATGCAGAACCATCAATGCAAAGGTAAAAAAGCCACTGGAAATACCCACAATGAGAAAAAGGCACAAAGAGTGGAACGAAGGGAAAGGAACTTGGCACCAGGGGCAGAGACGGGAGGTCTGGGAGAGACTTCCTGTGAGAAGTGAGCAAAGGACTAACTTCAGAAACTGAAGTCAGGGACATGCGAGCAGGCAGAACTAAGCCAGCGTCTGGCATGTGCAGAGGTTCAAGCTTCCTTCCAGAGGTAAGACTGCAGAGCCGTACACACAGTGTCACCCCATCTGGCAGTGTCATGGAAGCAAGGGCTTGAGGAGGAGAGCGCAAATCCCAAGAATTCCACAAGGTATGATTGGGGCCCATACCTCCAGAGGTAGCCGGAGGCCCCAAACCTCTAGACAATCTGCAGATGGTCCCACCCCTCAGCCAAATCAGAAGCAGCACAGGGTGGAGACAAAGACAATAAATAAATATTTGGTGAAACAATGACCTGAGCTCTACAAAGTGTTATCAGATGGCCCCTTGCTTTCAGCAGAGAATGCTTCCGCGCTGAGGCCACATACTTGCCCAGACTGCACAGACGGGTGCATGAGAGGGTGAGGCCAACAGCAGGTCCATGCAGTGTGCTCAGGGAGACCTGGGAGTGCCAGGACAGGGCAGAACAGAGGTGGAATCTGTGCTATCAGCCACGCGTGGATAGCAAATGTCAAGCAGAAAAAGACACAAAGATGGGAAATGAACATGTCAAAGATAAGTAAGATGTGAATTATGAGCACAAACGAAGTATAAGGTGGGGTAGTGACCGTCTGGGGTGTTTCTATAATAGCTTTACTGAGGTATAAAACACATGCCATACAACTCCCCCATTTAAAAGTGAGTACAATTCAATTGTTTGTACTGCATCCACCACCACAACGAATTCTAGAACCCTCCAACTCTTTTCACCCCCTCCCCAGAAGAAACCCTGTAATCTTTAGCTATCATTCCCTAAACCCTCCATTCCCCACCCCCACTCCTACCCCAGTCCCTGGAAACCACTAATCTACTTTCTGTATCTAAATATTTGCCAATTCTAGGCATTTCATATGAATGCAATCAGATGATGAGTGACCTTTCATGACTGCTCTCTTTCTTTAGTATGATGTTTTCAAGATTTAGCCACACTGTAGTATGTGTGTGTCTTTTTCTTTTTTTAAGATTTTTAAAAAATTATTTATTTATTTGACAGACAGAGATCACAAGTAGGCAGAGAGGCAGGCAGAGAGAGAGAGAGAGAGAGAGAGGAGGAAGCAGGCTCCCCCCTGAGCAGGGAGCCCGATGTGGGGCTCGATCCCAGGACCCTGGGATCATGACCTGAGCCAAAGGCAGAGGCTTTAACCCAGGCACCCGTATGTGTGTGTCTTTTATTCCTTTTTATGGCCAAGTAATATTCCATTTATGAACAGGCCACATTTTATTTATCTACTCATCTGCTGTTGGACACTGGAGTCATTTCTACCTTTTGGTGGCTGTGAACATTGATATACAAATTTGGTGAGTTTTTCAACCTTTTTAAAGAAACCGCAAAGAGGTAAACACCACTTATCAATGTAAAGTCTGGACAATGAACTCTTCAAAAGCCAGAAAAAAAAAAAAAAAGGGGGAAACCGGTTGAAGGAGGTGCTGTAAGGGGGTTCCTGAGAGGCTCCCAGTGAGCACATTCAGGGACAGGCAGCACTAGTTACGAAACAGACACAGGTCTTTCCATAATGCCTTTCCACACGAATGAGGAAAGAAAGGAGTGGCGAAAATATTTTCTTTAACACATGCCATAAAAAATAAAGTCATAACAAAGACTGTGGTATACCTAAAAGATCTGAGTCCATGTGGGTAACTCCCTGATTTAACACTAAAGACATCAAAATTCCTGTACAGTCACTGAACCGAAGGGGCAGGACCTGGTTGAGGAGCACTATAGTCTTAAAAAGAAGAGGTAATCTTCCTGATGAAAACTCTGAGGGTTGATCCAAATTTCTTCCTAAAAATGAAATGTAGGGGCACCTGGGTGGCTCAGTGGGTTAAGCCTCTGCCTTTGGCTCAGGTCATGATCCCAGGGTCTTGGGATCGAGCCCCGCATCGGGCTCTCTGCTCAGCGGGGAGCCTGCTTCCCCCTCTCTCTGCCTGCCTCTCTGCCTACTTGTGATCTCTCTCTCTCTCTCTCTGTCAAATAAAGAAATACATTAAAAAAAAAATCTAAAAATAAAATGTAGTGAAGGGTGCCTGGATGGCTCAGTTGGCTAGCATCTGACTTTGACTCAGGTCATTATCTCAGGGTTCTGGAATGGAGCCCCACATTGGGCTCCCCACTCAGCAGGAGTCTGCTTCTCCCTCTCCCTCTGCCCCAATTCTGCTCATGCTCTCTCTCAAATAATAAAATATTTATAAATGAATGAATAAATAAATAAATAAAAATCTGAACAATCCCAATTGTGTCACACAGACCTCTGGGGCCTCCAAGATTCCTTTGGATACCCTCCCCACCCTCTAAGGACACAGGGGCCCGACCATCAACTCTGAGATTAAGGAACCCAAACCTCCCTCTCCACCCTGACTTCTGACCCAAGCCCCAGCCCTGCATCTCCAGGGAAAGGGGGAGTGTCACCTGGGCACCGCTACGCTTCCTTCCAACTCACATGTCCAAAGCTCCTGGTCAGGAACTGGGACGGGGCCCTGGAAATTACCGAGCACCACTAAGTGAACAGATGAAAAGATCAGGGGTATCTTGCCTTCTGGCCACAAAGCTAACCAGTGACAGAGTGCCAAGGAGACCTGCTGCCCTCGTCTGTTAGTGCTTGGCTGCCCCTCACTCCCCCATCAGAACCCAGCCCTGTTGCTACTCTAGTTTCCATGCTAAAACATTCCAGGCACCTCTGGCCCGTCACTACCAGGAGCTGCAGAGTGCGGCGGGTGGAATGTAAGGGCAAAGCAACCTCCTTCTCCGAGCCTCAGACGCCTGTCTGTGCACTCAGAATATAACCTACCCCAGACTCTTCACCTTGAGTCCCAACCACATGCCGTGTACCTGCATTTCATTTATTCTTCAGAGACCCAGCCCTTAGCGGCAGGACGTAAGGGTGAGCCAGTCCTGGAGTGTGCCTGCTGCTAGAGAGAGCAGGCACTTGTCCCCAGTGGTCCCCTTATCAACTTCTGCCCTTTGCACGTCTGACACCTCACTCCAAGGGGGCTGCCTTGGGCCCGCACCCGGATTCTGCACCTGCATCAGCTCCATCATGACAGGAGTCCTCCCTGCCTCTCCTATCATGGCCTTCCAGCAAATGGTCCAACTTGAACAAGACCAGTGATTTTCAAAGTACAGCATTACCTAGGACCCTTCTGGGGGTCCACGAGCCAAAACTACTTTATGCAGTCGTCATTCCCGTTCCTCACTCTCATGCTCTCCCTAGTGTAGAGCAGGGTTTGCCAGAGGCTATGTGACATGACATCACAACGAGTGCAGAAGACAGGAGAATCCCTCTGTCTTTCATAAAGACAGATGTTATGGAGATCTTCAAAAAGGTAAAATAGTATGGCTCTTCTTAGCAGATTTATTTTTGTTCTGGAAAAATCATTTTCCAGAATATACCCATTATTTATGTGAACATGTAATAGGTTTATTTTATTTTTAAATAGATTAATAAATTCTAAACATTTCTCAGTTTTAATTTCTAACATAACAAACACTACAAATGTAACCCACATAAACAAAAGCCCGTTGAGGGCCTCAATAATCAAGAGCATAAACGAGTCCCCAAAACAAAAAGTTTGAGAACCACTGACCTAGCCAATCATCCCAGCCCCACCTCTGCAAATCGTCAGGTCAGTGACTGGCCCATCCTGCCCCCACACCCCTGCTTTCCTCAGAACTCTGTTCATGCTTTCACTCTGGCTCTCCATCAGCCCAAACACAAAGGAGCCTTCAGGTCCATCTCCAAATTTCTACTCAGACTCCTCTCTCCTCCACAGCACTACCTTAAAAGGCTGCCTATCCCCCATCAGACTTACCACAGTGGCTGTACTACATACAGCACATCTGGAAATGGAATGACTCCCGCACGCACCAGGCAGGGAACCCTTCCTCTGGGAGAGGCAAAGCTCTGCTGAGGAGGGGAGGCCTGGAGAGGGGGCTGGGCTCCACACATGCAACACCCACTATGGGTCCCTAGAGGCCAGCCACTGAGGGAGGCTGAAACACAGGGACAATCAAGCACCTGGAGTGTTCCTTAGAAACCCTGTACATAGACTGTACACAGATGTGACTTCCGTTCTTTTGTACACATCAAATATTTCATTCTATTAAAAAATATTCACATGGGGGTCAGGGTAAATCAGTGATGTTCAACCCATGAAGACAAAGGGAGGTGGTACTGCAGGAGCCACTGCAGAGTGTGGGGTGGGGTGGAGCTGGGGGGGGGCAGTGTCTCACAGGTGGCACCATCCTCTCCTCCCATCCCTCACATATGTGAGTTCCATGTTCTGTTTCAAGGAGCTCTGTGCTCTATTCCTAAAAAGATAAAGTCAGAAAACTGGTATCAGAGTAGTGAACAGGCCAGATCATCTTTTTTCCTCTAAGTGACCCCAACATCTTTTGGAGGCCCAACAGCTGCAGCTCCCCATGCATCTCTCCATTGGAGCACCCCAGCATCTCCCTATGTTGTGTGGCTTTCAACTCCTATGCTCCCTCAGCCCCCCTCCCACCAATACGAAAGCCCCCACTTAGCTGCTTCCTGGCAGCTCCACTCATCTTCCGGCTAGACAGAAACGAGGGACTGAAGCGCAAAGTGGCTCAGCCACCCCTGTGCATGGGCTCAGCACCTCTACCGCCACCTCAAAGCTGCACACTGTGCTTATAAGCCTGAGGGTGGCCCGTAGCCCAGTTCTCCACCCTGGAGTCCTACAAATGAGGAGCTCGGGTCTGGGCAGCACCATATGCAGTCTGCAGTACCGGCGTCTGGCTTGATGTGCTGATTCGAAACAACACTCACTAACAGAACTACCACTGGACCCGGATAATCCACTTCCAGGTCTCTACCCAGAACTCAAAGTAAATGTTCAAATAAAATGTGTATGTGAATGTTCATAGCAGCACTATTCACAACAGCCAAAATGTGGAAATAGCATCCAACTAAAGATGAATAGATAATGTAAATGTGCTATGCCACAGACTGGAATATTATTCAGCCATTAAAACAACCAACGAGGTACTGATCCATGCTACCACTGGATGAACTCTGAAAACATACTAAAGAAGCCAGACTAAATGCTACATATTCTAGCTCCATTTTAATGAAACTTCCAGCATAGATAAAGCTGTAAGGACAGGGAAGCAAACTGGTGGTTGCTGAGGACTGGGAGTAGGGAGTCACAGCCAATAGTTATGGGTATTCCTTCAGGATAATGAAATGTCTTTTTTTTTTTTTTTTTAAGATTTTATTTATTTATTTGACAGACAGAGATCACAAGCAGGCAGAGAGGCAGGCAGAGAGAGAGAAAGGAGGAAGCAGGCTCCCTGCTAAGCAGAGAGCCCGATGCAGGGCTCGATCCCAGGACTCTGGGATCATGACCTGAGCCAAAGGCAGAGGCTTTAACCCACTGAGCCACCCAGGCGCCCCAATGAAATGTCTTAAACTATAGACCAGTCATGTTTGCACAACACTATGAATGTGCTGAATGCAAGGGAATTGCACACTCTAAAATGGTTAATTTCAAGTTCTGTGCATTTCACCTTAAAAAAAAAAAAAAAGCCACAAAACCCCCAAACCAAACCCACATGCAGAGCTCCCTAGATCCCAGGCACAGAGAGGGTGAGGGCACACAGCTGATGGCCTGCTCTCCCATCCTCCCCTCCACACTTCCCTGCTCAGCCGCCCGCGCACCCCTCTGCGCACACACAAACACACACACGCCCTGCAAGCCCAAACTATGCACAGGGCTCCTCCCAGGGCTGCAACAGCTGGAGGAAGAGGGCGAAAGTGACATTTTAAAAAGTCTCTTCCCTGTTCGGTCTTGACAAGGAGCCCATGGCCGCGGGATTTTTGGAACATGACGCCATTCGTGGCAAAGGGAGGAATGCTAGAGAATGCGTGGGGACACATTTCTGGGGCTTTGCAGGAAAGCTTTGTAGGAAAAAAATCTCACCCTCTCCCTCAAAAAGCAGTGCTTCCCATTAAGAAACAGGTAGGACGGGAAGGTGCCATGGGAAGGAAAAAAGAGACAGGAAGCGTAAGTACAGCCCAGGCCTTGTCCTCTCACCCCACCCTTCCCAGCACAAACTCACCCTTCCCACAGGACAGCCCCTGGCTCCTGGATAGGAGGGCCACACACAGCCAGAAATCTAATGTTCCGGAGGCCCACCTGCCACACTCAGGACAGGACTCGGAAGAGTGGGAGGAGGAGAACCTGCCTCAGACTGTCTGGGTTTGTGTCCCAGCTCTTCCACTTACAGTACTGCCCTTGGGCAAGCTACACGGCCACTTCACAGCTCAGGTTTCTTATCTCTCCACCTCATAAGGCCACTGTGAATGTAAATGAGTTAACAGCGGCCTGCACACAGCAATTACTGTTAGCTACAAATGCCACCACCTCCACAATAAACAATCCCCGAGTACGACAACGGCTCCTTCAATTTAAGTATAGGAAAACCTCCACATCACGGGAGGCTGCATGACCACCCTAGCTGGTCCGGGTCCCCCGAAAAGGACCCTTAAGCTCACAGGCAGTGGGTTTCGAGGCAGGAAACGGGGACAAAGAGTCAGCAGGCTGCTTGCGGAGATGGCATCTGCCTGTTACAAGAGCTGTCTGCAGGCTTTAGCTAGGAACCACTTCTACCTGTTTAGACCCTAGACAATGGTCCCCTTGGCAAAAGGCTCCCCTCCCCGGAAGCATGTGGGACCTGTAAAGCCTGGGGATAAGCGGGGAGACTGGAAGGAGGAACCTGCTGGCTGAGGTGAATGAATCAACGCCAGGGACCAAAGGGTCAGGATGTGCCCGGCCACATCTCCCACCCACCTGCCCATCACTTTGGGACAAGACCTGTGCTGCCCTCTACCCTCCAGCTGTTTCACCAGGCCCAGGGCACAAGGACTTTGGTTCCCAGACAACTGTTGCAGGGACAGGAGCAGGACAGTGGCTTCTCTTAATCCTCTCCGACTTTACTGATAACAACTCAGACACTTCCGTGCAAAGTGACTTCTGAAATCAGGATCTGCCACTGCCATTCACGGGACCTGCACTAGGTACTTCTTGGAGCTTGGCAGGGGCTCGGAGGTGGCTGCTGTGCCGACCACTGCCCTCTGGAGCAGCCCACGGCCTCTAAGGGTTAAGTCGTAGGCTAATGGCAGCTGGCCTCTTCACTTCAGATCCTCTATGAATTCTTAAAACCAGTTTCATCTTATTTTTAAAAAAACCAAAACACAAAAAAAAAAATAGTTCAATCTTTATACTTAAACATGTTCTGAAAGTCAAACCCACAGAAGCAAACCGACCATGGCCTTTCTGATCCCAAGGGGCTACGGTGAGGAAGTTGCTAGGGCGGGGCCAAGCAGCTCAGCAGGAGAGGAGGCAGCCTGGGCTTTTGTTCTGTGGGTGTGGAGGTAGACAAGAAAAGGAGCTAGGGGCTCAGCTGTCCCACCAAACCAGGAAGGGGGCGCCCTCTCTGGGCCTATGTTGGGGAAAACGAACCCCACTTCCTGAGCACCCCCCAGGTGGCCCACCATTTACAGATCCGGCACCCGCCACTCTTGCACCATCTTTGCCACCATCACAGGCACCCATGACACGGGCATTATATAGTCCCCAGTTTCCAGAAGAGGGACACAGACACTGAAACTCTGAGTGACCTGCTCCATCAGCATAAAAACAGAGCCAGGATGTGAACCCAAATCTGAGCTGAAAGTCCCCAGTATCGACCATTCCATTCCCTTACATGAGCACATTAAGTGAAAAGTGGGACTGTGTCAGATTTCTAGGTCAGAGCAGGTCCCCAAGCGGAAGACAAATGAACGCCCCAATCCCACTGAGCCCTGAGGCTCCCCACACCCCAGGTCACTCACCAGCCCCAGAGCAGAGAAGCTCTGGATGTGGCACCTGGAGACCCAAGAGATGTGGACTCTTTCTCTGGTTCAACTGGGACTCCCAGAAGTTGCTCCCCCGTCCTTTGGCCCCTTTAGCTACCAGCCAAGACCATTCGGAGGTAAGACACTGTCAGAAGGGGTGCCATACAGCCTCCCTGGTCCGTCTAATAAAAGCAGTGCTTTAGGACCTACAGAGATCAAGGACACAATTATTTCTGGATTCTGAATTCCTTAGGGGAAAAGCAGTGCTTCCTGTTCAGGGCTGTGCCAAAGGTGTGGTCACTGCCAAAGGTCAGTAGTCTGTTGGGGGACATGGGGCCCCCCTAAGGCTGAGAAGATTTTAGATTTTAGGGCCTACATGATGGCCTGTGAAATGTCCTGCCCCACTACCATCCCCACATGTACCCCCATGCACCCCAGCTACTAAGGAATCCATTCTCGGGGCAAGGCCCTGTTTCTGATAGCAAAGGTTAACACTTTCAATTTATCAGACACAGGGAGGTCAAAGAGAACTTTGGAAAAACCCACACTGGCCTTCCTGTGACCGAGGCAGGTCACTGAACTGGGTCTCAGCAGCTCCATCTGTTAATTGAGGACAACCCCTCACCTGCTTAATTACTGGGAGGGGTATCATCCGGCCCTGCAGGCCCCTACTCCCAGGGCTAGGAAGCGGACATACATTACAAAGCTTTGATTTTGTTTGCAATAGCCCAGCCTCCTACAGAAACAGTACTAGGTGAACAAGTCCCAGCTGCCTTCCCAAGAGGAGGGAAGACAGACTTCTGGTCTCACAAAGGCCGGCACGGAACGGTGTGGAACTAAGTTCTAGTCCCAGCCCCACCACTGGGCAGATCAGTGACCTCCGACAGGCAGTCCCAGCTCCCTGAACCTCCGCCACCCCCCTGCTACAGGGGCCCATGCTGCCACCAGCCCTCCCCAGCTGCAGAGAGCAGAACGAGGCAGATCACGGCACACAACACGTGACGCACACAATGGAGGCTCCAGAGGATTCGACGCGCCCATCTGCTCACTCTTGCTGCAAGCTGCCCCAGAGATTGGGCAGGCCACCACCCAGCACAGGGTGCAGAGGCCACGCTGAGCATGAGGGCAGAAAGGCGCTGGAAGGGTTACAGGCTCCAGGCAAAAAGCAGGCTGTGGTTTCATGTGAACTAGGATGACCCTGATGGAGAAAACCAGCAAGTGGTTTGGAAGATTCCGGTTCCAGTCTCCAGAGACAAAATGCCAGCGAATCAACCCACTGGCTCTCTTGCCCCCAAAGGAAGTGACAATATAAAGGGAGCGGTGGGGATGGGCACTCAGGGCTTCCATGCCAGGGCAGCCAGGAAATCGTCCTCGGATCGTCTCACAGAACTCTACACTGCTAAAACTGGAGGAACCACAAAGTCTGGGGCAGGTTTCAAACCTGTCCCCCTGGCCTCCAGAGATGACTGGGGGCCCCATGGGCAGAAAGCAGAGGTGACTGAGAGGCCAAGTTCCAGGCTCTAACCTCATGTCACCCAAAACAGTGTCACTTTTTCAGTTTCACACATGGCATTTCGACATCCTTCAAGGGAAGGCTAAATGATTTAGTTCAAGTCTGAAAACTACTGACCTGGTCCAACTGTGGCATTTCAGATGGGAAAGGGAGGCCTGGAGTGTGAGTTGCCAAGCATAAAGGAAAAGCCGGTTTTCTCAGGTTAAATGCTTCTAAATTAGCAGCCAGGGCTCTTCACTGGCTCTGGTGCCTCCTTCCCCCCCAGTCTGAGGATGTTGGTAGTAGGATGCTACCTCTTTCTCGTCTCTTTTCCCTGGCTGCAAGGCTCTCTTCTTTCTTTCAAGACTAAATGGCAGCTTGGGAACAATTTAAAGATAAACATTCCCAGTCAAATTTATTTCGGCTAAACAGCATCAGGGTTCTAGTAATCAGGAAACAGCCCAAACAAAGGCTATTCCCTACACGACAGGCCATCAGCGCGCTTCCTGGAATATTAATTACCACAAAGGGGGTTTAGTAACCTCCACAGGCCCGGCCAGCACCTTCCATCCATTCCATTAGTAGACCACTCCCTGTAAACAGAAAGGGGGCACCAGCTTTATAGGTGGGAAACCAAGACTCAGAGAACATAAGTGACCTTCCTGGGTCACCCTGCATGTCTGTGCCAAGCACAGAACATAGGTCTTCGATTGTAGTCCTTCTGTGTGGCAAAGGAAAAAGAACTCGGAGAGAAAGGTCAAGTAGCAGGCTAGAACACAGGGGAAAAAAGCAGCTCGAGTACAGCTGCAAAACACGCCCAAACACAAAGGGCTATGTCAGAATGCAGTCACCGAGGCCGGCAACGTGCCCGGGGGGAGGGGGGGGGCACGCAGCCTGCCTCCCCAAGCTCTCACTGGCTCCCTCCAGGACAGGCCCTGCCCGCACCCTCCTTCCTCCTCCTTCTAGAGGGGGAGTGGGGATCAGAGCCGCAGAGCCCTCAAATGCCACTAAAAGGAGTCCGCAAGAAGATGTAACGTTCAAAGAAAGAAGCCCCCAAAGTGGCAAGAGACACCAAGCAGAGGACACAAACAGGAATCACAGCAGGAGAGAACCATTCCGGGAATCCTCAGAACACAGGCTGTCTGCACGACACCCCCAAGAGGGAGGAAAACCCCTCAAGCACAGCCTTTCCACTCAGCACTCCCCCCACGAGGGTCTCAAGGGCCCCGCGGTGGGACAGGCTGCCGCAGCGGGAGCAGCCCTGTCCCACAGGGTGGCTCCTGAGCTCCCAGAGAGTGGCCAGCCAGCCTGAAACGAAAGGTGCCGTAAAGGTAAAATAGTAACTTCTTTACATGTTAAAATGGTATTTTAGATATGTGAGTTTAAACAAGATATAATTAAAACTAATTTCATCTATTTCTTTTTACTTTTCTAATGTAGCAAGTAGGAAATTTTTAATTACATATGTGGGTCACGTTACAGTCCTACTGGACAGGGCTGGTCTAACCCATAGGCCAAATCTAGCCCCTGGATTTTTTTTTTTTTTAAGGTCCCAAAAGCAAGGACAGTTTTTACGTTTCTACGTGATTATGTAAGTACCTTCATGAACTCCTGGATCTTGGCCTACAAACCCTAAAGCTTTTACGATCTGGCCCTTTAAGAAAGAACTGGTCAATCCCCTGGTCTAGACTGTAAAAACAATCAGATATTCACTCTAATGGCACCAGGAGCAGAGGGCAGGTTTGTGATGCCTATGTGTGTGAGTGATTCTTGCACACTCATTTTTAAAAATTGAGGTAAGAGTCCCATGGCATAAAATTAACCATTTTAAAGTGAACAAGTCAATGATGGTTAGTACATTCACAGCGTTACACAACTAGCTTCTCTACCTAGTTTTTAGACATCTCATCACCCCCTCAAAGAAAACCCCGATCTCATTTGCAGGAACCTCTCCCGCACCCCTAAAAACCCTGGTAATCACTAATCTGCCTTCCATTTCCACGGCTCTACCTATTCTGGACATTTCACATAAATGGAACCATACAATGTGTCATCTTTGTGCCTGATTCTTTCACTTAGCACGTGTCTGAGGTTCCGTCACATTGTAGGATGGTCGGTACTTCATTCCTCTTTTTCTAAGTGAGTATTCTGTGATATGGATATATCACAGTCTGTTTATTCATTCGTCCACTGATGGCTATTTGGGTTGCTGCTACCTTTTGGCTAATATGAATAGCACTATTACAAACATGCACGAATATACTTGTTTGAATAGTTGTTCCCAATTATTTTGGATATACATTAGGAGTGGAATTACTGGGTCATATGGTAATTCTTTTAAAGAAATGCCAAACTGTTTTCCACAGTGGCTGCACCATTTTCCATTCCCATGAGCAATGCGTGAGGGTTCTAATTTCTCCACATCCACATCAACACTTATGACCTTCCCTTTTTTAATACAGCCCTCCTAGAGGGTGTGAAGTAAGTAACTCACCGTAGTTTTTATCTGCATTTCCCTAATGACAAATGATACTGACCATCTTTTCCTGTGGTTGCTGGCCGTTTGTAAGGTCTGGGATTTCTGACATAGCCCCTGCCAAACCATTCACCAATGTGCACATAAATTATAAATCTCAAAGGGGTGGGCATGAAACCTCCCCACTGCTTATGGGATAAATGTCAAGTGAAGTAAAGAACTTCCACGCCCTAGAACTTCTAAGAGGGTCACAGGGAAGGTAAAGGGAAAGTCGATGAAATGATTCACAGAAACCAAGTCCTGACCCACCCACTTCTGTGCCTGGGACTCTCAACCCAAGACCCCAAGACCCCAAGCAGCCCTAGCAGTGGAGTGCTGCACAGCGAGGGGCACAATTAGACCGAGAGGTCTGAGAGGAGATGCAGGAGGACTAGAAGAGCCCTGCAGAAACCAAGACCAAACTCCTCATTCTTCACATGGGAAAATCAAGGCCTGAGGAGAGAGAACAACCCAGCCAAGATCCCACAACAGAATAGCAGTAGAAGGAACTAGAACTTAAGTTCAGATGCAGTGACTCCTTCCACAAAAAGCATACCTAAAGTCCTACAAGATGACATATCACGAGGGCAATTCCTACCACGAACCCCAGAAACCCACACTGAAGCTGGGATGAGGACCTGGGAGCCAAAAACCCTGGGCTCCAGACCTGCTCCCATTGACTGCCAACCCCTGATTCACCTCCCTTCCCCATCTGCTCCCCCTCATTTCACTCTATGTGGCCTCCTGAGTGACTGACTACACTGACTCCCATGACTTCAGAATTCCTACTGCTCCCACACCCCTCACCTAGCTCTAACCACCTGCTTGCCTGAGCCAGTGATTCCACCTAAGGACCAAACTAAACCTCCAACTCCACGGGGTCAAAGTCACTGTATTAATTTTGTCTCCTCCCCACTCCATAAACCTACTCCTTATCTGTTATTCTCAGTCTCTGCTGAAGGTACCCAGGTCTCCTCAATCCCCACCTCCAAGCAACCACCAATACCCTGTCTTTAGTGTCTCATGACTCCTTCCATCCTGGCCAACAGTGACCTGGAGAAGACCTTTACTGTCATTTACCTGGACTATGTTAGAGCTTCTAGTTTTATGCCAAAATTATTTTTCTAAGACAAAACTCTGATGGGTTAGAAAGTTAAGCATAAAAATAACTACAAGGGAATTACAAATGTGAGGGAATATTTTATAATCTTGAAAAAAAACACCTTCATAAGCATTAGATTAAAACTACAAACTAAAAAAGAAACATGGAAATTTAACTGCATTCTTTTTTAAAACTACCATATGAAAAAGAAATGACCATACATAACATTAGAATGGACACTGTGGGAGAAACTATGCACAATATAGGACAGGTTCAGATTGAGATCTAGAGCAGGGGTCAGCAAACTGGAGCGTACAGGCTGAACCCTACCAGCTGCCTGTCTCTGTTAACTCTGTAAATACGGTATTCTCAAAAACAGCTACACTCATAAGTTTACGTATTGTCTAAAGTGGCTTTGCACGATGGCTTTTACACTACAATGGCAAAGTTGTGTAGCTGCCACAAAGATCATATGGCCCACATGGCTGAAATATTTACTATATGGCCTTTTAGGGAGAAAGTCGGTGGACGCCTGATCTAGAGTGTAGATGGAAAGCTCCTACAGACCAGCTGGAGTCAGGGCGGAGGGCGGGGGGGCGCAAGAAATTAACCCAACAGAAAAACAGGCTCACAGTATGAATGGGCAGTCCACACAAGAAACAAAACATATACCATAAATATTGTAAAAAGAGGCTTAGCCTCATTGGTAATTAGGAAAATTATTATTATTATTATTATTTTTAAAGATTTTATTTATTTATTTGTCAGGGACAGAGGGAGAGAGAGTGAACGAGCACAGGCAGACAGAGAGGCAGGCAGAGGCAGAGGGAGAAGCAGGCTCCCCGCCAAGCAAGGAGCCCGATGTGGGACTCGATCCCAGGATGCTGGGATCATGACCTGAGCCGAAGGCAGCCGCTTAACCAACTGAGCCACCCAGGCGTCCCGGTAATTAGGAAAATTATTAAAGAATTAAATTATCTGATAATATCCAATCCTGGCAATGCTATGACACAGCCTTTTTTGGAAGGCAATTTAGTGATATCTGTAAAAAAAAAAAAAAAATTCAATGTGCTTGATGTTAACCCAGCCATTCTATTTTTAACTATCTGCCCCCAGAGAAATACTTGCATTTGTGCACGCACACACTCACCCAAAAGCATTTAGAAAACTGTTCGCTGAAGCATTCGCTGTTTGTAACAGCAGTACCCAGAAGTAACCTTGCTGTCCATCAATAAGGGAATGGTTAAATGGTACATCCCCGATGGCACTATTTGGAATACGTATATGTCGCACCATGAAAAGAGCTGTAAGACATATCATTAAGCAGGAAAAAAATATGCTGCAGAGCAAATACAAATACAGTTTGGGTTAAGTAAAGGTTTTAACTGTGTATTCGAGTCCGTATGCATGTAGAGAAACGCACAGGACTGAAGGATACACGCCTTAAAGAGGGGGTGGCCTCAATGATTGCTGATCTATCTTCCAGCCTTGAAGGGCTAAAATAAGCTCAGGGCAGGGAGGGGCAGCAGGAAGCAGGGCCTTGGGGGAGAGTGATGGGAACCAATTGGCTGAGGTTTTCTAATGGAGCCAGAGGATGAGAGTAAGGCTGGGGGAGGCCGGATGCAGAGAGCAGCAGCTAAAGCTGTTGGCAACAGCCCTGAGTCTCCCTCCTTCTCTTTTCAAGAGCAGTTTCTTCCTGAAAGATCCCAGGAGGTAGAGGGCTGGCCTAATCTCTCCCGGCACAAATAACCCCACTCATTATTTCAGAAACTACCATCCCCGTTGTGCCCTAAAGGACTCAAGCCTGTTTAAAATCCACAATTCAAATGTGAATAAAGTTGAAGAGTAAAGTGCTTTAAATCTGCAACACTCTCTTGATCCATTTAATAATCAACAGATTTTTTAAAGAAAATTTAACAGATCCGACTCAAATATAGAGATGCCATTTGTTTATCTAAACCTAAGAATCAGAAAACAGTTCTTATGAGGTGTAAATATCCAATCTACCAATTTTGGCAGTTGCCTGGAATAACCAGGAAACTCTCTCAGAACAACGCTTGCCAAGCCCATAAACTTCCTATATCCAAGTTTATCATTCTGTGGGTGATTTTGTTTGTTTGTTAAATTGTAAGAGAAAAGTTTAATAAGATACCACTCCTTGCTTTTCAAAGGGTGAGAGAGGTAAGCCAGGGATCCCTACTCCCAATTTACAGAAAAGGAAAATAAACTATATAAAGGCAAAGGGACTTACTCAAGGTCACACAGCTGAAAGTGACAGTGAAGACAAAAGACCTCCTGACTCCTGGTCCAAGGCCCTCATCACCACATAAACTAACCCCCGCCCAAGGCATCCAGTTGAACAGAGAAAGTGTCCCTGAAAAGCCCAACCCAGAACACTTTACCAGGAAAATAAGTTCTACTCTTCCCAAACTGACCTGGTCCCTCATCCCAAAAATCTGTGACTGTAGCCTCGAGTGTTCGGTTAAGCTTTTGGTTTTAGATGAAAGGAGTTTTTTTTCCTGGGTGCTGGGATTCTGATCTCAGGGGAAGACACCATGTCTCATGCCATAACCCCTGCCCTGCCAACCTACTCTGGTCTGCCATGTAAACAATTCAAATCCTGTGAGTACTTAAGTAGCATTAAAAACAGCCGGGCCTACAGTTCAAAGCAATGTTTTCCATCTAAGGGGTTCTTCTGCAAAAGGAGTGGCTACAACTAGGTCACACTGGACTGGAATGTGAAGGGAGCTCCCCTGGCCTCATGGGGGGGGGGCGGGGAGAGAGAGAACGCTCTGAAGAAGACTGAGACTGGGGGAGAGGAAAGGAGGGGCCACAGACACATCCCAAGTGGTGGTAGACAAGGCTTGTTCAGGAAATCCAAGGAATCAGCATAGCCCAAGGGCCTGCAAGTGTTGCAGAGAAGCCCTGGGATCCTGAGGATTCTCTGGAATACTGGGAGCTCAGGGAGCAACCAGTACAGGGGTTCCCAAAGGCCAGTGGGGACTGCAGTCCAACTTCTTAGGGAACTGTTACAATATAAATTCCTTCATCTCCTGTATCGCTCCAGGAATGGGGCCCCAGGACTCTGTATTTTTAGCCTGTGACTCTGATGCAGGTTTGGGAGCTACTAAACTAGACCAAAGCCCTCATATGACAGATAAGGCCAGGAGAAGTGAACGGACTTTCCCAAAGGCCCGCAGGTCTCCTTATTCCTTGCCAAGCGACCAGAGAGCTGGGAGAAAGGGTGGGGAGAACAGCCCCCACCTCTCCCAACAACAAAAAGGCCTCCAGTTTAAGTTCAAGAGCAAGACCCTCCTCCCCCCACTTCAGGACCATTCCCCTCTCCCATCATTGACAGTGACAATGCTTTAGAAAACGGGCAAACTGGGTCTGCCGAGAGGGAAGCCCACAGTCCACCCAGACGATCCTGTTCCCTTGGCCACTCTGGGTGGACAAGTCTAAGTCGGGTCCTAAAACGGACTCTATGGGGGGTACTGCGAACCAGCAAGCAATCCCCAAGCGCTTTGTTCCTCCTAAGAAAAACCAGGCATTTTTGAGTCACCCAAAAAGCATGAATCACACGGCAGGGCTATGGGAACGGGAAAGGATGTTATTTTTCGGCATACTTGAGGATTTTCCCTTTGTCCCGGCTCTATCAATACACTTCCCGCTCCACCCCCACCTCCATCCTCACTACCCTCCCCAGGACTCACGTACATTTTTTCTGCTCCGTTTTTATTTTCCCTGGGAGCCTTCAGAGGCACCCCCACCCCCGCCCGCCTCGGGAACTGGATAACGTCCGCTCTCCTCTCCACAGCAGGACGGTGGTCTCACGGGCGTCAGAACTAGGGGGACGCGGCCAGCGCCCCCGGAGAGGCACTCTTGCCCGCCTCGGACAACGGCTTGCAACACCTAGCGGGGCGACTGCGCGCCGGGAAACTTCCAGCCCGAGGGGGCCGCCGGGGGTCGGGGTCCGCCCGGCCCGGGACCCGGGTCTCCACCTCCCGGTCGGCCCCAGGACCCCCGCCCGCTCACCTGCGTCAAGTCCTCGTCGTTGAGGAGATGCGATTCGCGGGGCTTAAAGCAGTTCTGACACTTGCTCTTGTTGAAGATGTTGGCCTGGAATTTCCTGCACGGGTTCTCTTTGGCCGCCGACATGGTTGGCGCGGCAGCGGCACAGGCCCGGTGGCCCGGCCCGGCCCGGCGCACGCTCCGCGGCGGACGGCGGACGGCGGACGGCGGCTGGCGGGCGGCGGCACCATGCACGGCGGGCCCGGGGTGGGCTCAAGCCGAGCTCAACGCGGGCGCCGCGGCATGCCCCCGCCGGCCGGCCGCCTCACAGCCGGACGGCGGACGCAGGCCCGGCCGCGGCCGGAGCGCGCCCCCGGCGGTCAGGGCGGCCTCACGGACGCCGGGATGCGGGCCGGGCCTCTCCTCGCACGACGGAGCGGCGCTGCACGGCGCGCCGGGGCACCTCGGCGCCGAGCCCCGCGCCCGGGCCCTCACAGAGCGCGCGGTCCCCGCCGCCCGCCCGCACAGCCGCCGCCCGGCCGCCACGGGCCCATGGACGCGGCCTCCCGGGCCAGCTGCCTCCCCGCGCTCCGGCCCGGTTCTCAGGCGCCGGGTCGCTGCCGGTCCCCGGGGTCGGTCCGCGCCGCCACCGCTGCCCTCGGCGCCCAGCGGCCGCAGCAAATGGTAGCGGAGCGCCTCGCGCACTCCCGGGGCGGGGCGGGGCTGGTGGGCGCGCAGGCGGGCAGGCGGGCGGGGGAGGAGGGAGCGATAGGGGCAGCGCGCAGGGCGGGGCCGCGCCCTCCGCGCGATCGGCAGCCCTGCCGACCAATGGGAGGGGGGCGCTCCGGCTAACAAAGGAAACCTTTGGCCAATGGAAATCAGGGGCGGGGACAAAGGGCAGACGGGCGCAAGGTAACTTGTGTAGGCGAAAGAAGGTGGGGGCGCCGGGATGGGACATTCAGGTTTGGTGGACTGGCGCCGAAGCTGGCTGGGTCCTGACAGCTGCAGGGGCTGGGGCGGGGGCCCGTGAGGGAAGGGGCGGAGCCGACCTCCAGGCTGGCTCTACAAACCTCTGGCTCCCAACCTTGCCTTCCCGCGCCCTGTCCGGACACCCGAGCCCAGCTCTGAGCGGGTTCATTTAGCACCTACTCTGTGCCAGTCCCGCCCTCACCCCCCGCGAGGTAGTGGTCATAGCATTATTAATAGGGACTAGATACTGTTCCGAGAGCTTGATATTCATCAGCTCGTTAAAGTTTCACAGCCTCTCCATCATCATCCTCATTTTACATATGAGGAAACTGAGGCTCAGAGAAGTTAAGAAATAAGAGGTAGAGTTTCAAGGGATGACTAAGAGATGTCATCCTTGAAGAGCTGTCACTTCTATTATGGGAGATTAGTGAAGGCTGACTTCATGCCAGGTACTGAGCTAGGCATTCTTTCCCCCATTATGTGTTTGAGGAAATGAAGGCTCACACTCCTGAAGTAATTTGTGCAGGAGGGGCCGAACTGTCAATCCAATCCTCTGCCGTCCAGTCTCATGGTCAAAAAACCGCCTGGAGAAGACTGTAAAGGAGATACAGGCAGAAGATTCAGGAGCCCAGAAAGGGGGAAATGCACTCCTTGGGAAAATTAGGGGTGGCTTCAAGGAGGAGGGAAACCTAAGCATATGATGAGAGGTTGCCACGGGCTGGAGGTGGAGGTTAGAGGAAGAAGGAGCAGGATGAAGGAGGTCATAGGGATTCATGGGGCCAGATCTCCCAGGGCCTTGGATTCCAAGCCCCGGAGCGTAAATGTCACTCTGCTGGCAGCCAGGAGTAGACCACGGGAGTTTTTAAACAGTGGGGTGAGCTAACTCAGCCCTCACAGAGGAGGTGACATTGAAGCATGTGTTAACAGCAGCGACAGCAGCTGTTGCTTAGGGAATGGGAAGGTTTTAGGAGAAGGAGCAAATGCTTCCAGAGCTGTGTACTTTTCCACTGATCATCTGGTGAATATCCCAGGGAGGTAGATTTCAACTTAGTGTGAGAAAATGCTTTCCTCCAAAGCAAGCTGAAAGAAGGTGGATCAAAGTCCTGTGGCAGCCTAAGGGGGAAGCCCAGCTCAACCCCTGCTAGCTCTGTGGCCTTGGGCAAGTCCCTTCACCTGCCTGCTGCCTCAGTTACCTCATCTACAAAATTGGCATGATTATATGGTTGTTGTGAGCATTACATGATATAATGCTTGTGAAATATTTTGCATGATGTGGCCAAATGTTAATTGGTGAATCCAGGCAAAGAGTGTTTATCACACTGTTCTTGTAATTTTTCTGTTGGTTTAAGTTTTTGCAAAATAAAAAAGTGCATGTGTAGCGGAGGAGACAGCCCATTCTTGCCCGCACAGAGTATTCAGAAACTGATACCAATGATGGCCTCTGGGGAGGGGTGCTGGGTGGTTGAGAGGTGACCTACTTTTAATTTTCACTGTAAGCCTTTTTGTTCCTCTTGGATTTGGTATCGTGTGCATGTACACTTTGTTTTAAAATAAGTTTTTAAAGTCCTATCCATGCCTCAAAGCCAACTCAAAGGCCATTTCCCTTAAGAAAACGCTTGGCATGATCTGCTCAAGTCAGTGGACACATCCGGCACCTGCCCTGATCAGGAAGGGTCCCCAGCTGGGGGCATAAAGAAGCCTTTGATTCAGGCCTGCCCGGAAGGAGCTCATACTTGAGCAAGTGGAGACAAACAGAAACAGGAGGCAAACAGACAAATTCATTCCAGGGTGTTATGGGGGTCCAGATAAGGGCGCTCAGCTCCATATGCAGCTTATGGGAGGGCTACTTAGAGGAGGCAGTGCCAGGGCTGGTTCCCAAGCTGAAGAAGACCCAGCTAGGAGAAGGTAGAGGGAAGGCATTCCAGACCGAAGAAGCACCACGAGCTCAGGGCCTTTGAAAACAAAAGGTGTGTCCATGCATAGAAGCACCTCAACATTACTGGGTCGTGCAGGGAAGGAGGAGTAGCAAACGGTGAGACCCAAGGTTTAGCACCTGCTCTATGAATACCTCTGTGACACATTAAAGCTCGGCCTCCTCAGGGAGACAGGCAGTGGTGGTGGTGTTTTGTTTTTCGTTATTACTATTTTATCTCCATTTTACAGAAAGCACACATGAGGCTCAGGGCATTTGAAGAATGTGGTTGTGGTCACAATATAGACCCTCTCAATAAGGATTCAAGCCCACACAGGTTGAAGCCATTAGCGCAGGAACCATTAATTGAAATTTTTAGATTGAGCCCTTAAGTAGGGGCTGTTGGCCTGGAGAACGAGTCAGAGGTGGAGGACTGGAAACACAGTGGGCCAGGAAACTACTCTAAGCCTAGAGAGTAGACACAGTAGGGGCCTGAACTAAGCCCTATCAGAATGACTTTGGGAAAAATTTAGGAGTTGGAATAAGTGTATTTAACCATTCATTGTGCTGCGCTCCAAAATTGGACGACTAGACTCTGAGCACGATGAGGGCAGGGCCAGATCTTGGCCACTGCTGCATTTCCTGGGCTGACTTCAGTACCTGGCACATAGTAGGTGCTACAAAGCACATGCCGAGTGAATGAATGAAAACTTACTCTGCTGTCTTGTATTGTCACATATCCCATTCTGGGTTATAAAACCCACGCACACGGGATCTGTGTCATATATAGCCTCGACTTCCATTTCCAGGAGCCTAGAAGAGCACTTTGCACAAGGCCAATTACTCAGTGTAAATGTGTAAACAATGATCAGGCTGTACACCTAAGATTTGCTCAATTCGTTGTATACATCTCAGTGTATAATGTGCATCTCAAAGAAGCAAAAACCAAAGGAGCAAGCAAGCAAAGGCCTCTCGAGGAGGCCCCAAAGGCAGGTTAGTCCTGTGCATGACATCCTAGGAGGGAGCAGAACTCACACACACACACACACACAGAGTCTTCTCCCCCATCAAGCTCTAGAACCTCCCTCACACACACAGACACAAACACAGAAGTACCCACTATTGGAGCCCTATCACCACAGGTCAGGCTGGTCTGTCCTTGAACCGAATACTGCTAGAACCTGTGCGGTCTGTGTCAGCGGGAGGTCTGGGAGATGCTCCCATGCTGTGGTGTTGTGGCATGTGTCAGCCCTCCAGGCTTCCTCACTGCTACTCCGTGGTCCATTGTGTGGCTCTGCTATGGTCCATGAAGCCATGTTCTTCTGGATGGCCACCGGAGAGGTTTCCAGTTGGGGACAGTATGAAGAAAGCTTTTAGGGACATCCTGTGCATGCCTTTCGGCAGATGTAACTGCTCATTTCTGCTGGGGACAGAATCCACACAGATAGCCGTGTGGATTGGTTTCAGGTTTAACTCAACAGGCAACTGCCAAACAGCTTCCAACCTGGGAGCTGGCTCTCCTCTCTCCCTTTTTCTCCTAACGTTGATAATAAGATTTACCTGGGGGAACGCATTAACTCTGCTTACCAGGGCCCTCCCATGGAAATTCTGAAGCAGTGTATCTGTTGGAGCTCAGGAATCTGTTTTTTAAAGTGTGGCCTTTCTTTTCTCTAGGCAAGTTTTGGAAACGGTGGATGGTGCCATGTTTCTCAAATCCTGCAGGATTTAAAAAATACCTACTCTGAGCCTTCATTCCCAGATATTCTGATTTAATCAGGATCAGGGGCGGGGGGCATCTCAGTATCCATGCGGAGGCACAGTGGAGAAGAAAAGCCTTTGAGCTCAGCCAGACCTGGGCAAGTCCCAGTAGAGGTCATGTCCCAGGTAGGTGTTGCTGCATTAACCGCCTCCCACCACGCCCCCCAACACCAAACTAGTGGCTTAACCATTTCATTGGCTGTCAGGGTTCTGTGGGATCCCTGGGCTCAGCGAGCAGTTCTGCTGGTCTTGCCTGGGGGATATTTCTCACAAGTGAAGTCAGATGGTCACCAGGCTGGGTCCCCTGGAGGAGTGAGTGTAAACCCCAAACCAGACCATCTGAGCCACTCCCGTCTCTTCCAGTCTCCCAGCCTCCTCTCTCCCCCACGGCCTTTCCCCACGTCTTCAGGGCCATCCCTGGGTGCCCCAAAGTGTTCCAAGAGGGAAGAAGTAGAAGCTCTCAGTTATCTTCAAGACTCAGCCTGGCACTGGTACACCATCACGTCTGTGTCCTATTAGTCAGCACAAGACTGCCCCAGACTTGTGGGAGGAAACCACACGAGGGCGTGAATCCCAGGAGATGTGGCTCACTGGGGCCATCTTTGAGACTCGCTACCACAAATAGTGTCTACTTCATAGGGTTACTATGAGGACTGAAAAAATTAATATACATGACGTGTTCAGAATGATGCCTGAGACACAGTAAGTGCTTAAAAACTATCAGCATCTTTTATTATGCCTGCAACCTCTATGCTGGGGTGGGCAATTTTTTTCTGTACAGAGCCAGACAGTGAATGTTTTAGGCTTTGCAGGCTACACTGCTCAACTCTATCATTGGCACATGGAGGCATTCATAGACAAAACTGAAATGAAGGAGTACGGCTCTGTTCCAAGAAAACTGTATTTACGGTACCCAATGGTAGACCAGATTTGTCCATCTCTCTTGGCTCCCCTCTTGTCCTGGTGCTTGAGCACCCCTGTCCTGGCCAGTCTTTCAGAAGAGTCAGTCTTCCTGGTCTTGGTCTAGCCCCTCTCAGTCAACTTGTCAGCTGTGACCATGGAGCCCTGACAGCATGCTGGCTCTGTGCTGGGTGCTGGGGACCCATGGCGTATCACCTCACTAAACCCAGCCATCACCATTTGAAATTAGCTCTGGCATTGCCAAATGGTGCCTAGTAGGGGGCTTTGTACCCTTGTCCCATCCTCCATCAGTCTCCCCAAAGCCACCCCAAATGAACATACGCTTGAATTCAAATGGCACAATGCAGCTTCGACAAAAGCCTCCTGGTCCTTCTCTGACTACCACGTGGGATTCACATTACTCCCAGTTCACAGAAGTGTTACTTCTCTATTGTGGGCACCCAATAACAACAGTCCTCAGATATGTACTGGGAGAGATGGCCAGACATTGGAACTACAAAGTCTACCACAAGGGCAATTTAGTCATTCTATTAAAATTTTAAATATGCACACCCTTTGACCTAATGATTCCACTTCTAGAAAGATAGCTTGTGGAATTACTCATGTAGACACACAAAGATATGGTCTGTACAAGGATGTTCACTGCATCATTGTTCTTAAGAGTGGTAGATTGGAGATGTTCCAACTCTCCACCATTAAAGGATCAGATAAATAAATTATGGTTCTTTGATACAGGGGAGTGCCACCAAGCTATTAAGGAACGAGAGAGTTTTGAAGTTGCCAACCGTCTGCAAAATATGGCGAAGTTTAAATGCTAGTGGGAAAATGGTGTATACAGTCATAGCTCATTCCTGTTTTAAGGTTATGTGTGTCTGCAGTATACATAGTATCAACACAGAAAAGGTCCAGAGGCACATACACCAAACCACTGACATTAACCATGGGAGATAAAAGCTCTCGCTTTATATGATCTGTAAAAAAATTTTAAAGATTTAATTTATTTATTTGACAGAGACACAGCAAGAGAGGGAACACAATAGAGGGAGTGGGAGAGGGAGAAGCAGGCTCCCTACACAGGGAGCCCATGCGGGGCTCGATCCTAGGACCCTGGGATCATGACGTGAGCCGAAGGCAGAAGATTAACCCACTGAGCCACTCAGGCGCCCCTGTAAAAACTTTTTAAACAAACTTTTGGCTTTTTACTAACATAGAGAGAGTTGTACATTGAAGGCTGGCCTGCCGATCACACAGCTTCAAAAATCAACTCAAGACAAGTCCTATTTCAGGTAAATCCCACTCACTCCTCCCCTGCCGTGTTATATTGAAGCAAATCCCCAATTCATATCATTTCTCCCATAAATCCTTCAACATGTGCCTCTAAAGATAAGGATTATTTTTAAAAAGCAGCCACAATACCATGACCACACCTAAAAACAAAACAAACAAAACCCTGAACCAATAATTCTTTAATATCACTAAATATCCAGTAAGTTATTTCCAGTTATCTCATAAAAACATGACTTCTTTTTGTAATAAGAAGAAAAAAAAAATTTTGAAAAAGGAAAAAATGTCAATCCAGACAGTAGACTGGTACAACTTTTCCTGGAGGTTTGTTTAGTGATACTTATCAAAAGCCTTAAAAATGTGCTTATCTTTTGACCCAGCATTGCCAACCCATGAATTTCTTCCAAGAAAACAAAGTGAAAGAGGTACACAGATACGGTTCACCTGAGTGTGCGCTGTCTGTTGCAGAGAGCTTGCATGAAAACTATTTGTTGCCTCTGAACTCTCAACACTGTTTGGCCACGGTGCTGTCCTTTGCAGCTTTGCTGGTAGAAGGAAAAACCGAAAGCAACAGAAATCTATGACATCAGGGTACTGGCCAAGTAAATAATGGCAGATCCATAAAATGGGATGTTGTCCTGTCATTTAAAATCAGGTCATGGGGAGCGCCTGGGTGGCTCAGTGGGTTAAAGCCTCTGCCTTCGGCTCAGGTCATGATCCCAGGGTCCTGGGATCGAGCCCCACATCGGGCTCTCTGCTCAGCAGGGAGCCTGCTTCCTCCTCTCTCTCTGCCTGTCTCGCTGCCTACCTGTGATCTCTGTCAAATAAATAAATAAAATCTTTAAAAAAATAATAATAATAAATAAAATAAAATCAGGTCATGGGGGCACCTGGGTAGCTCAGTCATTAAGCGTCTGCCTTTGGCTTAGGTCATGATCCCAGGGCCCTGGGACCGAGCCCCTGCATTGGGCTCCCTGCTTGACGGAAAGGCTGCTTCTCTGTCTCCCACTCCCCCTGCTTGTGGTCCGTCTCTCACTGTGTCTCTCTCTGTCAAATAAGTAAATAAATAAAAACCTTTAAAAAAAAAATAAAATCAGGTTGATCAGGCTTTGTCCCCCTCCCCCGAGTGTGGCAAGAAGTTCATGATTGACACCTGCAGAATAGAGACCAGAAGGGAGATACCAGTACTTGACACTGGAACAGTCCAGGTCCTTGACATTAATGGTGATAAATCATCTGGTATCAGGTGTTCCCCGATCTGACGCAAAGGCACCTCCCTTCCGTGCTCTATTCTCACAAAAACTAACCCTAGTTTCATCATAACAAAAACATCAGACAAACCCAAGTTGAGGGACATTCTACAAAATACCCAAGCAGGGCTCTTCAGGACTGTCAAGGTCATGAAAAACAAGGCAAGACTCACTGTCACAGACCAGAGGGGCTGAAGGAAATTACTTTGACCGAATGTCTTGTGGGACCTGAATGGGATCCTGGAACAGGAAAAGGACCTCCGTGGAAGAATTGGCAAAATCCGAACAAAGTCCCTCGTGTAGCTGATAATATTTTACTGGTGTTAACTTCTCTGTTTTGTCATTCGGGCTGTGGTTATATAAATAAGATGTTCACATGAGGGGAAGCTAGATGAAGAGTATATGGGAACTCTGTTGCTTTCTTTACTGTAAATCTAGAATCATTAAAATATTTAATATTATTTTCTTAAAAAACAATGTAAATATTTATTAGCATTGAAATGTATTTATGATATGTTAAGGCGAAGTCTGTGTACAGTTTAATTCAGTTTCCACCAAACAAGCCCATTTTTTGTTTTTTGTTTTTTTAAGATTTATTTATTTATTTGACAGACAGAGATCACAAGTAGGCAGGAGGCAGGCAGAGAGAGAGGAGGACCAGGCTCTCCGCTGAGCAGAGAGCCTGACACCGGGCCCGATCCCAGGACCCTGAGACCATGACCCGAGCTGAAGACAGAGGCTTTAACCCACTGAGCCACCCAGGCACCCCACAAGCCCATTTTTGGAAAACAAATTTGCTAGCTCACGTACATACATGAATGGATATAAAGGCACGTACGCACACAGGCAGGAAAACAAAAGTCTGAAGCATATACTTCTAAGGCTGCAGCCTCCAGGGTCAGGCAAGTAAGAACCACAGTGATTTGGGTGAGCTGCAATGTTCCAGGTCCTTCTAAAACGGACAGTGGTTCGTGGTACCAGCCAGTTGCCATCCTACAGGACTTGGAACGGGTCTTGACAGATCCTCTCGTTTTCCAAAGGAACCAACATCCAGGTTGTTACACAAATGTCCAGGGCCCACTCCGCTGTGGGAAAGAGTCCTCCAGGGTCACCCAGCCAAGGAGAAGAGGCAGGCAACACGGGCCACTGGCTGGACGGGCCCCGCCTTGGCCTCACCATCTGCACCAGGGTCTGGAGGCTGGCCAGCTGGCCAGGGCGGGGAGAGGCTGCGGCTCTTCCGGCCTGTGGGCCTGTGTGTGGCCAGGCGGAGGGGTGGGGGTTTGCTCAGGGCCGGCATGCCTGGGTTCTGACCCTCGGGTTCCCCAGGTCACCGTGTGGGCGGCCGCTCTGTGGGTGTGCGGGTGTGCACATGTGTCATGGATAGGGCATCTCCTTGGGTATCCGTGTCCATGCATGCCCAGGGGAGGCTGACTATCTTTGGTGGTGTATGAGGGCATGGCCGTGGTACTGGCATGCCTATCCACAGGCCCCCGGTTGCCTGTGTGTGTTGCGCAGATGCACCCGTCTTTGCATCTGCTGCGAGTGTGTGAGATGAAGCCCGGGTTTCTGTGTTTTTGAGCAGCCGCCGACCCCGATGCCCACCTGTCTATGTTTCTATGAGATTGCGTCTGTGTTTACACCGGGGGCAGGGGGTGCCTGCTCTGTTCAGTTGAATTGTGTTTGCTCACGTGCGTGCTGTGGGCATGGGAGTCTCGGTTGTGTCTACGCCTGTGTGAGAGGGCATTTTAGCCTTGGTGGCCGTGTGTTGTGTTTGGCTGAGGATATGCATGCGTGCGCGTGTGTGAGTGCGTGTGAGTGCGGGATGCTGGCGGCTGGGGGTCAGGGTTTGAGTCACTCATAATCAGCACCAGCTTCTCAATTCCCTGTTCCTGGTTCTTAAAAGTTGCCGTAAGACGCACATGGGGCCCGAGCACCCTCTGCCAGCCCCTGAGTCCCAACCACAAGGTGAGAAGGTCAAGTGTGGACCCGCCGCAGGGGCCAGGCGTGGAGGACCCCAGAGTCCACTCCTCGTGTGCACACACTAGGCAGCCGCCAGCTTGCCTTGGCCAGGCTCCTCCCTTGCCCTTGGCCTTCCAGAGTCTTTGATCCAGGACACAGCCCCCACAGCCTGCTACCACTTCATCATCTCCCACAAGTACTGCCTTAAGGCCATTTGTTTACAGGAGATGAGTGCAGCCCAGCCTGACTTGATCACTCCCCAAACATAGGCTCCTGGTACAGGAAGCCTATCCGGCTCATCCTTCCTATGATGGAGCTTGGGAGGTTGGGGGAGGGGTGGGGAACCAAGGACATAGCTTGGGCAGAGTAAAAGAAGTAGGAATCCTCAGAGCCTTAAGGCCAGAGGGGCCCTTAGAGACCCTCTAGTCTGATCCCCTGTTTTATAGATGAAGACACTGAGCCCAGAGAAGGCAAGATCCTGACCTGAGGTCACACAGCAAATCTCAGGCAGAACTAGCATTGCCTTCAGAAAACTGGGTAGTTCCAGGATCTACAGCCCATAGGATTCATTCGTTCATTCATTCATTCATTCAACAAGTATATATTGAGCACCTACTATAGCCAGGCCCAAGCCTGAGCCCTGGAGATACAATAGTGGACAAGACAGACCTGGTCCTTACCCTCCTGGAGCTTATACTCTAGAGACAGACAATCGACAAACAAACTCATCCTGAAGGAGAGAAAATAAAAGTATGCTTTGTATTAGAGTCGCTCTGGCTACTAGCCATATTTACGTTTCTATTAAGTAAAATTAAAAATTCATCAACTTCAATAGCCACATTTCAGGTGCTCATCAGACACATGGGTTTGGTGGGTACAGTGCTCAGCCACACAGAGAGAGGACATTTTCACCATTGAAGACAATCCTACCAGGCAGTGCTGATCTAGAGAGTGAACAGAGGGGCTGCGGGGTTGGAGGGTGAGGACGGTGACATCTGAGCTGTCCTGATGAGAAGGGGGCCATACAACAATGTGCCAGGAGGGAACGGCAGGTGCAAAGTCTGCAACGTAGGGATGACCATGGTATGCTCAAGGGACAGAAGAACAGTGAGGAGAGAGGACAGAGAGACAGGGTTGGGAGTTTAACAGGGGACTTTGGGGCCTTGATAAGGAGTTTCTGTTTTATTTTAAGGGCATCAGGATGCCGTGGGGAGGGGCTTAAGCAAGGGAGTGGTGTGGTTTTTAAAATGTATAGAAAATGAACTCATGAGGGCAGCGGTGGCAAGAATGGCGGTGGGGGGAGACCTAGGGAGAATGTAATCATGTCACAGAGAGAAAGGTGACTGGGATTTGGGGATAAGTGATAAGGGGAGAAAGGAAAGCCACCAACCATTACCCAAAACTTAGAGTGCTGGAACAAGCCATACCTGAAGCTAAGATTTGCTTGATTCCCAAGCTCCCTTTTCTTGTCTCCTCTTGATTACCAGGCACTGATTTGAGTATCTTCATTAGTACCACCCACCTGTTTCCCTTCCCCTACAGTCTCTAGTCCCTGCATGGAGCTCTCAGACCGGTTCCCCAGGCTTCATCAGTGCCCCAGGCCCACTCTCTTTTGCAGGATTTTGCCCCTCTCACTGCATCCCAGAGCTGATAAGATAGGCCCATCTGTTGCCTTGGGTTCGTGGGAAGACGCTTTAGGTCATTGGTGTTTCATTAACTTTCCCCACCATGATGGTTATCTTGGAGCTGGTGAGGAGGAGGCAGGAGGAACCAGCTTGTTCTGGTTCCAGGGGGCCCTAAAAGAGAGGGCTTAGGTTTTAGGTACACTTCCCAACATCGGTTGGATGTTAGGAAGAGCTTCCTTTCTAAAAGAAAAAAAACCTGATGGCTTAGCTGCGCATTACAAGAGGAGGGGACCCCCCCAAGGGCCATAAGAATGGCACGGAGACCGACCCCCTAGAGTGGTCTGCTCCAAGTTCATCCTTCCTCAGGATCTTTGCACTTGTGCTCCTCTCTGCTGGAATGTTCTTCCCCCAGGACCCAGTCTCCACTAATGGGCATTGTCACTCTGGAGTTACGTTGTTTGTCTCCTGCGCTAGAATGTCCACTCTGTAAGGGCAGATCTCTTGTTTATCTCATCTCCTTCTGCACCCTGAGTCCGAATCCATGCCTGGCACGTGGTAGAGGCTCCTGAGAGGCTTTCAGAATGAATGGGGGGCCCGGGTAAGCATCCCCTGGCGGCCACCGTTTCTACAGCCCTTGCGGGGGGCCACACAGCTCCCTGCAATCTTTCCCTGCGCCCCCGACGGCTCTGGGAGGCTGGAGTCTGTACCCCAGTTGGCTGATCCAGAGCCCGAAGCTGGCAGAAACAAGGTCCCTCGCCCAGGCTGCAGCAGGGTCCTGCGCTTCAGAGGCCTGGTGAGGACGCAGGAGGGGCAGAGGCTCTGGACACGCTGGCTTTTCCATGTGACAGCTCCCGCGGTCAAGCTCCACCCTGGCACCGCCCCCCCACCCGGCCCCCTGAAGTCCTCAGCAAAGAAGACCACCGCTCAAGGGCACTGGCGGGGGTGCTCAGCGGCCGGACCTGCAAGCCAGAGTCACACAGCTAAGGCAAGGGACCCCGGGCCCTGCGAATCCATGTGGCTCCACAGTCACAGGGCAGGCAGAACTGCCCTCCTGCGTGCACTTGGCCATGCCCTGGGCTTCCGGCAGCTGGATGGATTTGGGCAGCCTTTCTGACGAATGGGGCTGACCCTGAGTGAGCCACCAGGATTCCTTCCTGACTGGCCCCACCCAGAGGTGGGACTGTCCCGGCTGAGAGGGAGTCTGGGGAAAGGACGTCTGAGCAGCTCCAGGAATGAGGACCAGAGTCCCCGTCACTATCTGACCTTTCAACTGCACATAGGTATGACTTTTACAATGAGAGAGTGAAAAAGCAATACATATTACAAAAATTACATCTAGAACACTCAGTGCTGGAACTGTTCTAGCACTAACTCATTTCATCATCATTTAATCCTCACTCAACTCTCTAAGGAGAAAGCTGTCGTCACCCCCATTTTGCAGATGGGGAACCTGAGGTCTCGGTAACTTGCCCAAGTTCACGGTGAGTGGGAGAGCCAGGACTCACACCCAGTGTGGCCCCAGACCTTCCTTGCTCATTCTTTCTTTTTTTTTTTTTTTTTCTTTTTTTTTTTTTTTTTTTTAGATTTTTATTTTATTTTATTGAGAGAGAGAGTGCGAGCATGAGCAGGGGAAGGGGCAGAGGAAGAGGGAGAGAGACTATCAGGCAGATTCCACACTGAGCAGAGAGCCTGATGCATGGCTCCATTTCACGACCCTGAAATCACGACCTGAGCTGAAATTCTGAGTCCCGAGACCCTCCTTGCTCTTCCACAGAATCCCAAACAGCTCTCAAAAGTGTGAGGGTCACCAGACCAGCTCTTACTCTGGAACCGCACAGTAGGGCTCAGAGACCCTGAGATTTTCCACGCTTGCCTGTGACCTTGGGCAGGTCTCATTTCTTCATCAGCAGAGGGAAGGGGGACCTACTACCCAAACCCCAGCAGGCTGTTTGTTATGAGAGAGAAATGAAGTTCTAGATGCAAACTATAGAGTATTATGGGCTAGTGAAGGGCACCTTGGGCCCTTAGAGTCTAATTTGCATAGTGGTCACTGGTGTGGGACTCTGATCTCTTCTCCATGATTATAAGTTCCTTGCACATAAAAGACCACATCAAAATCAGCTGTCCTTCCACAGGCCCTGGTCCGGAATGACCACAGGACACAGAGGACCATGCTGGCTAGAAGTGCAGTGATCGACTGATGCAAGCACTTTCAAAATGCTTTCAGTAGGGGCACCTGGGTGCCTCAGTGAGTTAAGCCTCTGCCTTCAGCTCAGGTCATCATCCCAGGGTCCTGGGATCCAGCCCTGCATCAGGCTCTCTGCTCAGCGGGGAACCTGCTTCCTCCTCTCTCCTCTTTCTCTGCCTGCCTCTCTGCCTACTTGTGATCTCCGTCTGTCAAATAAATAAATAAAATAAAATCTTAAAAGAAAAAAAAAAAAGCTTTCAGGAGAACATCTACAACTAAACAGATGTGCGCCCGGCAACGGAGTCATTCTGCTCCCAGCCATCAACCCAACAGAAACAGGCACTTAACGTCCACCAAGAGAAACGTACAAAAATGTTCACTGCAGCTTTATTTATATGGCCAAGAACTGGAGACAGGAATGGGGTCATTCACACCGTACTATGTTCACACGCCCGTGCACACTGGACATTAAAAAAACAGCTGACTGATCAGTGCAGTGAGGAGCTCAGAGACACGGTGAGCGCAAGGAGCCGAACACATGCTATAGGGACCCAGGGGTGAAAACTTCCAGAAGAGGCAAGTGACAAGACCAGCTGCTGCTGCTGGCGGATGAGGGTGTCATGCGGGTGGGGGCCTGCCAGGCTGCCCGATGTGCTCTGGGAGGTGGTGCAGGCAGCCGTCACGCAAGTATGTGTATGTGTTCCGTGAGCTCTGTGCTCTGGATTTATGCACTGGGTGGCATGGAAGTTATAGGACATATTCTTCTAAATGGTGAATTTCTATGAAAGAAGCAACACCGGCTTTGGAGCCTAGCCTAAATCTTGCTGTTCCTTCTGAGCTGGGTGGCCGTGGTTAGGCAGACCCCTTTCCTGCCTCGCTGGGCCATCCTCGCCCAGTACCAGAAGACCACCGCTACTGTGGAGCTCTTGGGGGAGGGGGGCAAAATGGGGCATAAAGCCCTGAGCGCCGTGCCTGGCCCCAAGGAAGTGTTCAATCCCTGGTAGCTGTTATCAATAATGAAGGATTTACACCACAAGTCTTGAGACATTTATTCCACAAATATTGACCAAGTGCTCCACGTGCCAGACGCCAGGCCGGGCTGTGCAGATAGAGCAGGGAACAATAGACTTAGCCCTTTCTGCCATGAGTTGACATTCTGGTTGGTTCGCCCAGTCAACACACATGGATCGTGACTTGCTCAACATAACGCAGCCGATAAATGCTTGGGCCAGGACTCACGTTCGGCAGCTCGGGCTGTTCCCCAGGTTCCTGCCCAGCCCCCGGCCCTGGGTGCCTGTCACCACGAGAGGGCAAGTGGAGGTTCTGCGAGTTTTTACCAATGAGGGGTGAGCGAGCAGGTGAGTGAGTCCCCAGCTTCCGTACCTCACCGTGGGAGAACTGAGGTACGCCCCACCTCTTCAGCGCCCCGCGGGGACTGGGACGAGCGGCAATCTCCTCACTACTGCGCAAGGTTTTGGCCTCCCTCCCTCCCCAGTCGACTTCCTCACCCTCCCCCTGGTACTTTCTGGGACCATCTCCCCACAAAACGACTTGTCCTCAAATCCTAGTTTCAGAGTCTGCTTTTCAGGAAGCCCACCCAAGAGAGCTGGGTGTTGGCCATGTGGTGGGGAGCCAGAGGGAGGAAGACGGCCCCTGGCTGGGAGGGTTGGGTCCAGCTGCCCTCCAGGACAGCTGACCATGAAGCCTTCTCTCCTTCAGGAAGGTCTTACAGAGAGCAGAGAGGCTTGCTCTAACCTTGGCCGTGACCTAGCTGCCCTCCCCAGTCCTGAGCTTGTCGGTGGCCTCAGCCTTGTAGGGGGCAGGGCTAGCTTTCAGTAAGACCACTCGTCTAGGGTACTTCTTGGAGAAGACAGTGGCTCGGGTGCCCCTGCTGCCCTTTCCTGCTCCAAGCACCCGTGACACATGGCTCTGGCCCCATGGGGCTCGGGCCTCTGCTCTCGGCCAACTGACAAGCTCTGAGGCCAAGTGGCCTCCCCTGATGGTCTCCGAGGCTGGGTTTTTATTTTTCTCCCCTGCCCCCATGCTTCCTACCTGTGTTCCGTTCCTGTGGCCTCTGGGGCTTTGGGACCTTTGCAGGGCCGGCCAGGCTCTTCTAGAGGTTGTTGCTGGGACCATAGGGCACAGGGTGATTTCTAATCAAGGGTCTGGGATGTGGGTGGCCGAGCCTTGTGGAGGGCCAGGGGATGCTGCAGGCCTGGATCCTGGGGTCAGGGAGCCTCAAGTCCATCCTTCTTGCCCTGCACCTTCCCAAACTCCATGTCAATAGCCGTGGCGACAAGAACGATAATCACGTCTCCTTATTTGGAGACGGGGTCTTCACAGGGGCGATCGAGTCAAAATGAGCGCATTATTCAGGTGAGCCAACTCCAGCACCACTGGAGTGCTTACATAAAGGGGAAATATGGACACAGAGACAGGCATGCACAGAGACCAGAGAGCCATCTGCATGCTGAGGAGACGGGCCTGGGACAGATCCTTCCCTCACAGCCCTGGCGATACTGTCATTGGACTTGTGGCCTCCAGGACTGTGACACAGGAAATTCCTATCAAGGTCTCCGTGTGTGGGGCTTTGTAAGAGCAGCCCTCACAAACTAATATACATCTCAAATGAGATGTAATTCACATATCCCCAGGTTCACGGATTTAAATCGTACAATTCAGGGGTGCCTCAGTGGCTCAGTTAGTTAAGCGTCAGCCTTTGGATCAGATCGTGATCCGGAGTCCTGGGTTCGAGCCCCACGTGAGGCTCCCTGCTCAAGGGGAGCCTGCTTCTCCCTCTCTCCCCACTCCCTGCTCGTGCTCTCTCTCTCTGTCTCTCTCAAATACATAAATAAGATCTTAAAAAAGATAATAAAGTGCACAATTCAGTGCTTTTTATTGTCGCATAGACTTATGCAATTCTCACCACGATCTCAATGTAGAGCATTTTCTTCGCCCCAAAAGGACACCTGGTATCCACGAAGCAGCCACACCTCATCTTCTCTACACCCCTCCACCCCCTACTGCCCTGACAACCGCTATATCCACTCTGCCTCTTCTGGACATTTCATACATGTGGACTCCTACAACGCGTGGTCTTTTGTGACGGGCTTCCTTCACCGAGTGTAATGTGTTCCACAGTCATCCACGCTGTGGCCTGGAGCACTACTTCCTTACTTTTTAAGGCTGAATAATGTTCCACTATATGGGTATACCATATTTTATTTGCCCATCCATCTGCTGATGTGTAATCCAATTTTATTTTTATTTTTTTAATTTATGTATTTAAGTAAACTCTACGCCCATCGTGGGGCTTGAACTCAGGACTCCGAGATCAAGAGCCGCGTGCTCTAACCACTAAGCCAGCCAGGCACGCCTAATTTTATTTTACAAGGAGGATTTGAAGTATGGCAAAATGTTTACATTTGTTAACTCCGAGTGTTGAAAACTTGAATATCTGCTGTTTCTTTTTCTTTAAAGATTTTATTTTTTGAGGGGTTCCTGGGTGGCTCAGTCGTTGGGCATCTGCCTTTGGCTCAGGTCATGATCCCAGGGTCCTAGGATCAAGCCCAGCAATGGGCTCCCTGCTCAGTGGAGAGTCTGCTTCTCCGTCTCCCTCTCCCCCAGCTTGTGCTCTCTCTCTCTCTCATTGTGTGTCTCTCTCTGTCAAATAAAGAAAATCTTAACAACAACAAAGAAAGATTTTATTTATTTGAGAGAGAGAGAGTGAGAGAGCACAAGCTGGGGGTGGGCAAAGGGAAAGGTAGAAGCAGGCTCCCTGCTGAGCAAGGAGCCAGATGTGGGGCTCCATCCCAGGATCCCAGGATCATGACCTGAGCCGAAGGCAGACGCTTAACTGACTGAGCCACCCAGGCACCCCCTGTTATGTTTCTTTATACTTTTCTGAATATCTGAAAGGATTCATCATTTTTTAATGCTCATCAATATATTTTAAAAATGTATACTGGAAGGGACAGAGAATGAGTCTCCAGCCATCGAAGCGCGATAGCAGTTGCTGACATTGGAAAGGAAAATATGGGTTGAATATTAAGGAGAAAGAAAAAGTGTTCCTGAGACTTCTTGCTCAATTCCTGCTTCCCTGCTGACCCCCAGTTTCCCAGGGACAGGGACCATGTCTGCTGCATTCCCTACTGCCTTCCCTGCAGGGCCCAGCCCAGGATCAGTGCTCAGAGCAACTGTGAACAAGCCCTTGAGTGGGACGGGCTGGGCTGTCGTGGCCCTGCCTAGGTTTCCAGTCCCTACAGCCTTCTTCTCTCTCCATCCAAAGGCTCATTCCAGCCAGACTTTGGTAACCTGCCTCCTGTACTGATGGGGAGCTCACTCCCTCATGAGGTACTCACCCCAATGCCATCCACTAGGAACGGGCACCCCAGGATCTCCCCCCTTTGGAGAGAGAGTCTGGCAGCAGGCCGTAAGGTAGAGGGGCTCAAAGGTCAAACGTGCTTGGGGCTCTCCGTGTGATGTGATGCATCACCACTGTTTACTGACCAGTGTATGCCAGGCGCTGGCTCTGGGTGTTATGTTCATTCCTTCCTCCCAACAGAGAGGAGGACTAGGACCACCCTTATCTGAAAAATAGTCCTCAGAGAGGCAAAGCCCTGGCCAAGGTCCCAGGACTGGTGAGGGGCCCTATCACGGCTCAGGTTTATCCTGTGCCCCGTACCCTTCTTGTTAACTCAGCACCAGCAGCAGACCAAAGCCCGGGACTCTCCAGCTTAGCTGATGGTGGGGTCCCCCCTCCCCTAATCCACAGGGGCAGCCTGCAGGTCCTCTTGTTTACAGACGCTTTCTCTGGGCATTTGTGACCATGCATGAAAACAAAGCTGTCTGTGCTTCCTCCCGCTTATAATTTGCCTCAGAGAAACTGACATTTTTCACCCAAGGTGATGCCGTAATTGTAAAGGACTGGGCCGTGATGGTGGAACTTTAGGCGTGGTGGCTAAAATGCGGTGCTGGGCCTAGAGGAGAGGCTGTTTCAGATTCTCCTGTGGGCTGGAGGTGGTCAGGAGGGCAGTGGTCTTGGTCGTCCCAGGCTAAAGAAAGGGCCATGCTGCCAGCCCTCCCTCCCCCCCCACCCTGGCCTCGCCCCACCCGCTGACTAGGAGAAGGTGCAAGAGTGTTTCCTGGGAATGAGCCTTGAAGGGAGCCAAGATAGGGGTGGGAGGGAGGCCAGACCCAGTGTCCCCTCCCACAGGACTGGCATTCTTTCCTCGAAATCTTGCAAGATGACTGCATGGCTCCCTGCTGTGGCCCGGGGTTCCGTGGCATCCCTGAAATGCCGGGATGCCGGGAAGGGCAGGCATGTTGGCTGTCTGTGGCCAACATGGCTGCTGCCCCCATTGCCCTGAATTATGTGCAGCTGAATGGGTGGGCCCCGCCCACTTCATCTGAGTCCCAAGAATGTTGTCATCTGGCCACCCACAGCCTTATCAGCCTGGCCTTTCTCAGGATTGCTGGGACAAGGGGCGTGGGCGTTCTCAGGACTCCAGGGGATTCTGGGAATGTGTCTTCACCTCCCCAGATCGCTGGCTCTCAAAGCGACACAGGACCCTCATCTCCGTCCTCACTGAAGGGGAAACTGAGGCCCACAAGGGAAAGGGGCTTGCTTGAGGTCATGAGAGATTTTTTTAGCACAAGGGACCTTGGTTTCTCAAACTTCTCCCTAGAGAAGAACAAGAACCACAGCACTTGGGGCCCATATCAGGGAGCATGGACCCTCGGAGGCCCCAGTCTTAGCATCGGAGGCTGCTGGTGATGGGGTTTCAGTTGGAAGCACCAGCTGGAGTCGACTGAGCACTGGGCGAGGAGCCAGAGGGCTGGGCTTACCCTTCCTTGCTGGAGGGATCACAGAGGAACTTCTCTTTCCAGCTTAGGAGCCTGAAGACCAGAGGGGTTAAGCAGGAGGAGGTGAGGTCAGTGCAGTGGGTGTCAGATCCAAGGTCAGATCACATTGGGCCTCGTGGGTGGAGATGGGGCCGTATGGAGCCGATAAGCAGAGGAAGGCGAGATCTGACTTTATTCCTTCACTTGCCTCTTAATTCTGGTGCACAGTTCACGGTCCTTGCTTCCTGGCCAGGGATACAAGCACGTTAAACAAATCCAAACCCATGAGAATATAGCGGGGTGAGGCAAGGCCACAAGGCCTTGTGCCCCTGAACCGGGACCACCAGGCACGTGGGGGGTAAGTCCTTTCCCTTCCTTCCATTTTCCTCCCATCTTCCCTTCCAATCTTCCTTCTCAGAGGGACCAAACATTCTCATTGACAGGAAGGGTACCCCAGCAGCCACTTTGAGGTGTGTGGGATGGTGAGAAGCACACTGTGGGGTCAAATTTAGCTCTGGCCACACACCCAGAAGTCACTTGGTCACCCGTGGCTTCCTGGCCCTACAATGTGGCCCTGCTTCCTTCTCCTGCCCTGTTTTTCTCCCCCACCAGCCTCCCTTTTGGAGTTTCAAAGTGTCTGCTCTTTCCTGCCTCGGGACCTTTGCACTAACTGTCCCCTGATGGAACTAGTGTTGGCAGGCCACCCTCTCTGAGCCACCTTCCCCATCTACCCCTAAACCTCTGCCCTTGGCCCTCAGAGCTGCCCGCTTGTTCCCTGCCCAGAACTCAAGGCTTTGAAGATGGGAACATGGGCTTCACGTCTGGCCCCCAGACTAAGCCAAAAGTCCCATCCAATTAGGCAGGAGATCCGCACTGCCTGTCACTGTATCATCAGCTCTGGCCTGGCTGGACACGGAACGCTGGAAGTGTTCAGGGAGGAAAATCAGATTCTGGACTCCCTTCCTGGTTTTTAGAAGAGCTAACAACTAAACCAGGGTGTGGCACTAGGGCAGATCTGGAGTGGGCCCTGTCCAGGGAGGGGCCTGGAACCGAGAATGCCTCCATGGCCCTGTCTGAGCCACCTGCCCCGAATGGGTGGACCAGGGTCCCAGGGGCCTTGCACCCAGCCAGACAGGTTCCCCAGCCAGTTTGGCAGGATTGCTGTGGACAGCAAGGAGCCCTGCAAAGCGGCCCATGCTGACACCTTTGGCCCAGTTACCTAGTAAAAGGTCTTGGACTCTGGGCCCAGGAGAGCTCACCCAGTCTCTCCCTGGCCTCAGTCCCTCTGGCTCCCTGGCCTTCTCTGCATGAGCCTCCCACTTGTAGGCGCTCTGCTTGCACTCAGCAATGAGTTCAGTGGTAAGGATGGGCCCCCAGCCACTTGTGGAATTTACAGGGTGGGAATCCCAAGTCACACTCAGTGGGGTGTGGGAATAGAACAGAATTAGATCTCTTGCAAGAGCTGTGCCTTAGGTCCCCCACCCCAAGACAAGATTCTGAGTACAGGTGGCCTGTGTGGAGGTGATCCAGAAAACCCCCATAGGTGCGTGGTGAGGTGAGATGGGGGGTGGCAGGGAGGAGAGCCCAGATGGGCGCCTTGGTGGACAGGCCTCCCCTGTGGGCACCTGGGGCTCCCTGTCCTGCAGAACTCCCCAGAGTGAGCCCAGTCCCATGGCCAGCCTGCTGGGTGCTGAGCCACCAACTCCCCCCAGGCATTGGCTGCTCCGGGGCTGGGGATGATAAGCTCCATTCTGAGGCTCCCCGGGGGTGCAGCGTGTCACTGAGAACGCACTTCCTGGGTGCAGCCTGGGATGGGGTTCAATGACAGCTTCTGCTACAATTTTTTTAAGAGCCTTTCTGAAGCCATCTGAGGAGTGGAATTTCCTACAAGTCCCCCCTCTTCCCGTCATCCCTCATCATGACAACACACGCAGGTAAAACTTGAACGGACGCCCAGGTATCCTCGGGAATACTCAGAATGAAATCTCGTCTCCATGGTCCGTGCAGCGAGCCATGACCCAAGCCTTAGGAGACTTGGATCCCGCCCGAGTGCAGCCTCACCAGCCTGACTCCCCGCCCACTCTCGCTTCCAGCCAGGCTGACTTCCAGCAGTTTCCTGCACCTTGGTGGCCTCCTCCAGCTTCAATGCCTTTTGCATGCCATTCCCACTGCCTAGCATCCACTTTGCCCTGTGGTTTCAGTTCTTCCCTGGTCTGGCTCAGGGAACAGTCTCCTGACCAACACCCCTTTACACTGGGACGCTCTCCCTGTGGCCTCTCTGTCCCCCATACTTCAGATGGGGTTCGGTGTCCCCTGGTTGAACAGCCCTGTCTGCGTGCCACGGTACCCAGCCGTTCAGGAATGTTTGCCGACAGGATGAACAAACACTCAACAGCAATCCAGAATGAATGTTCCGGGCCGGTGGGTGTCCCTAACTCAGAGCACAACCTGGCGACCGTCTGCTCTGAGCCACGTCTCTCTCCACGGAAGTGACAGTTCCGAAACATAATTGTCAAGGAAGATCTGTTCGTATTCCCAGGACCGGAAGCTCGGGCCAGCTCTCTTTAGATCAATCAGTGCTATCATCTTCCAAATGAAGAGAGCGGGACCCGTGACCTAGACGTAAGGACAGGGTAGAGGAGCATACAAATGCTTGCTGGGGTCCCTAGTGACCTTGGACCTGGTAGTGAGACATGCTGCATAGAAGGCAGACAGTCCTGGGTGGAGGAAGGAGACCTCAACTCTCACTCTTCTCCCTGGAACCCTGATCTGGTAAGGGAGGGAATATACATCAGTTTTCCTTAAACCACTGAAATCTACTCTGGTAAGTTAAGCCGAAGCAAAACAAGCAAGGAATGTGTTGAGAGAATATGAACTAGCTCACAGAAGTAAGTGTAGAACCAGACATTGGAAAGAGCTTTGGAAAGGCCATGAGATTTAAATAACAGAATTCATGGGCAGCCTTTGGGATGAATATACTTCTGCTTCCACCTTTGAGTCATGTTTCTCAAGACTCAAATTTCCTGAATATGTAAAGAGCTCCAGTAAGTCAATAAGACAAATAAAACTGCAATAGGGAAATGAACAAGAATATGAATGGACAGTCCATGGAATAGGAGACACAAATGACTCTTCAACTTATGAAAAGATGTTTAGTCTTATTCAAAATAGAAGTGCAAATTGAAACTACGGCCCAATGCCATTTTTCATGTATCAGATTGGCAATGACCCAAAGCTTCAATAATACTGTGTTGGCGTGGGTGTGGGAGACAAGTCCTCTCGCACATTACTGGTGGGAGTGTAAACTGGTACAGCCACTATCAAAAATTTTAAAATGCACGTGCCTTTTGCCCTGAAAACTCCCTCCTAGGAACTTATCCTGCAAGAACATTTGCCTATGTACAGATGATACTACCACAAGGATATTTACCGTAGTTTTTTTTGTTTGTTTGTTTTGTTTTGGTAATAGCAGGAGATTGGAAACAACTTACATACCCGTCAATAGAAGACAGTGAGCTCCATGATAATATATCCACTCCGTGAACACTGAGGCTGTTAAAAAGAGAACAGGGCAGTGGTCTACACTCTGGGTTGAACTCCTGGACAAGCTATTCAGTGAGAAGAACAGGATTCAAGGTCGGAGTACTGGGAATGAACACGCGCATCTCTTTTGAAGCCTGTTCACTATCTCTGAATTCTGGATCCACACATCTGTCCTGGAGCAGCTCCTGTTTCTGTGCTGTGCCCCGGTCCCATCTCAAAATAGGTGCTATTTCCATGCACCTCTGCCCTGGGCTGAGTGTGCTTTGGCTTCTAACTATCCCTGCCTGATATTCTTCAGAGGGGCCTGTTTTCAAAGGACTAGAGCTATTTGTCCCTTCTTGCAGAGAGCTGGAATTGTCCCTACCCCGGGATGGCCCTTCGCTGGTGACTAACACATTGGAGAGCTTGAAAGCCTAACATCTTAGCTCAGGTGAGGAAACGTTGGAATGCGTGGCTCAGTCCCCTGAGGGGTCATGGGGGAGCTGCCCTGGGGAGATCTCTCCCCGGGCTTGCAGCCTTACCTGGATTTTTTGCCTCCTCTGTCTGCATTCCCCCCTTCCTTTACCAGTCTCCCGGGATCTGCCTCCTTTGTACAGTGTTGCCACCTAAATCAGTACCTGCTTCTGGGAACTGTGATTAAGACACTCCTCTCTTCACATGCCCTTATTTTTTCCCTGCCTTCCCTCACGTGCAGAGGGTTTATAATATGCTAGCTCTCTCCTTACAGTGGTGTTGGGAATAATATTTAAAAAATTACTAAAAAATAATATTAGCAAAAATCAGCTAATGGTATTGAATGGTGTCTCTGTACCAGGACTGGATTTGAGCACCGTGCACGCATTACCCCGTCCAGTCCCCACAATAAGCCTTATGACGTAGGTATCGTGATTATTCCCGTTTTACAGGCCGGGGGAACTGAGGCTCCCAGAGCTCAGCAACTTGTCCCAGGTCCTGTGTGGAAAGTGCAAGTGGCTTCGAAGTCTTTGTTTTGAAGTCCATCTCCACTGCCAAACTCAGATCCCCTATTAAATTGAAATCAGCGGGATGTGGTGAGTGCGGAAGTTCCACGTGTAAGAGAAATCTGCTTTGCAGTCTTTCCTTCAAAAACACACATCCCGGGGCACCTGGGCGGCTCAGAGTGTTAAGCCTCTGCTTTCAGCTCAGGTCATGATCTCAGGGTCCTGGGATCGAGCCCCACATGGGGCTCTCTCTCTGCCTGCCTCTCTGCCTACTTGTGATCTCTCTCTGTCAAATAAATAAATAAAAATCTTAAAAAAAAAACACACATACATCCCATCTGAGGATGAGAAATGGGACATTCAAAGTAGGCAGAGCCTCTGGGATCAGCCACTTTGGCAGGGGTGGGAAGGGAGCCCCCGACTGGGAAAGGTGCCCCCAGCCCCACTGCAGCGAGCTCTGGCCTTCAGATTACCCAGGGACCACGGGCAGGGTGTGGGACAGAGCGACAGACTGCGGGTACATTTTGCATACTTTGTGAGTGAGACTCCTTGCATTTCAAACCTGCTTTTCATCCCTAACCCACGTGCCACCTGGAGCCACAGGATTCCATCCTTGGTCCTTAACCTCCTTGTACTGCCACCTGCCAGGTGAGTCTGTCCTGGGAGGAAGGAGGATTCCTGGAAACCGATCCCACCCACACTGAGATGGCTAGAAACAATTTACCTATACAAGGAAGCACCTGTAAACCGTGTCAGTATAACCCACTTGGCCCAAAAATACCCTAGCTCCAGCTTGTCTCCCTGTGGTGTCCGTAGTTCTCCGATGCCTGGGGCCACTCTAACACCACCCTGTGCCAGGGCAAGAATGAAAGGGAAGTCAGAGGGCCTGGAGACAGTGGTCTTAACACACTGTGGTTAAAGATCTTTCTTGTGCAAAGTTTCACATAGCATATGCCCAGGCCAGGGGTGGAGTCCATAGACAGAGCAGCCAGAGGCCCCCAGCAAACTCTAGACACTGTGGCCTGAGAGTTCTGCCTGAGGAACCCTCCCCATTGGATGAAGGAGCACTTCTGTCTGCCGGGCTGGAAGAACCAACGCCACCTCAGAGGAAGTGGAGGGCCCCAGGGAGAGGTGGAGAAATCCAGAAATATGTCGTTGTGTTTTGGCAGGGGCCCTAAAGGGACACTAGCTCCCAAGGGGACAAGAGGATAGCGTTGTCCTGCACTTGACCCTCTCATTCTCCTGGAGGCCCTGTTGTGTGGCTCCTAGAAGGAATCTGGGATCCTTTCCCCCTGAGCGTCCCTGCAAGAAGGCACCCAGGTTCTGGCACCTGACAGGATCTGAACAGACGCTCCTTGCCCTTTCCACTGATTTCACTGCTTTTCTACGTCCAGGGTCTTATATTCAACCCCAGAACCTCTGAGTAAGTCAAGGGCTTTTGACCACATGAACTGTTAATAAAAATCACCGGATTGTAAACTGCAAAAGAGTGTTGTTCCCCACTGTTTCTCTGTCTAGAAGCATAGCTGCCACATAGGAGACTTCGGATGAGTGAAGGGCAGTGATTGACTATGGAGCCCTCTGCAGAAGCCACGGCACACCTCTGTTGTGGGTTATCTCCTTCACGGCTCAGGATAGCCCCATTTTCCAGATGAGTCCATAAAAGCTCAGAAAGGAGAAAATGCATGTCCAGGCTCACAAGGGAGTGGTGAGACTGGGATTTGCATTCACCTGTTGGACTCCATACTGGTACTGCCTTGCTGTAAGACAGGAAGAGGGAGGGGCCTGACCCCTGTCTCAGGAACCAGGCAGCTGAGAGGCCCAGAGCTCTGGCCAGGAGCTGCGTCTCCCTCCTCTGCTGCACAGATATGTCCACAGGATCCTCCTCTCCCTTTTTGCTCTTTTCTTCTCCACAAGTCCCACTCTCCCTGACCAGACTCTCTTCTGGGAGTGCAGGGCAGGAAGTAGAAGAAGGAATGGGGAGCACAAAGGACCCCAAAGGGGGGCCTTGCAAGTTGAGTGTCAGCTCACTAAGAAGTGACATGGGCATCTGGAAAAGGGACTGAGGGACGAAGGCAGGAGCCGTTCCTCCTGAAAGGGGCTCCTCCTGAGGAACCCTCAGTGTTTCTGCCTGCAGAGGCCAGCCCTAAGCTTGCCAGAGCCCTGCACCCTCCCGCAAGGACAGCCCCTTGCTTGGGGGCAGATCCCCTGGGCCGCCACCTCTTAGCACTGGGAATTCCTAAGCATTGAATATAAACATAAAAAACAAAGTAACTTGTGTTCTTTGTCTTGGTTCTTGATTTTAAAGACACAGACACAGACAACAGAAAGATGAAATAACTTGCCACTCTTCCCAACATTCTTTGATGGCCCCTTACAAACACCCAGAGCTGCTGTGAGAATTATGCAGAGAACTCCCACACACGCTACCATCTAGACGTTGCAGCTCCCGTCTCGTGTCCTTGGTTCCTGTGCTCTCGGCTCCGTCTCTTCCCTGGCCTCTATTTATACAGCCATTTCTCTGAGTTTGGGATGCATTTCACATTCAGCTGAAGACAACACTGTGGTCTCCTGAAACCCTGCAGGAGAAAATACATTTACAGCGCTGTGCTGGATTTATTTTTTAAAATCTGAAAATAGGGGTGCCTGGGTGGCTCAGTGGGTTAAGCCTCTACCTTCAGCTCAGGTCATGATCTCAGGGTCCTGGGATCGAGACCCACATCAGGATCTCCGCTCAGCGGGGAGCCTGCTTCCCCTTCTCTCTCTGCCTGCCTCTCTGTCTACTTGTGATCTCTGTCTGTCAAATAAATAAATAAAATATTAAAAAAAAAATCTGAAATAGGGGCGCCTGAGCCACTAGGTGGCTCAGTGGGTTAAAGCCTCTGCCCTCGGCTCAGGTCATGATCCCAGGGTCCTGGGATCGAGTCTGACATCAGGCTCTCTGCTCAGCAGGGAGCCTGCTTCCTCCTCTCTTTCTCTGCCTGCCTCTCTGTCTACTTGTGATCTCTGTCAAATAAATAAATAAAATATTAAAAATCTGAAAATAAGTGGACCTGCACAGTTTAAATCCGTTTTGTTCGAGGGTCAGCTGTAGTTCAATATTCCTCAACCAGCTCACTGGCAAGCATGTCACTTTCTTTCAAAATACAGTTTATAAGGGTGCCTGGGTGGCTCAGTCATTAAGCAACTGCCTTCAGCTCAGGTCATGATCCTGGGGTCCTGGGATCGATCCCCACATCAGGCTCTCTGCTCAGCGGGGAGCCTGCTTCTTCCTCTCTCTCTGCCTGCCTCTCTGCCTGCTTGTGATCTCTGTCTGTCAAATAAACAAATAAAATCTTTAAAAAAAATCTTTAAAAAAAATACAGTCTTATATCCTGCCGTTTTTGTGTGTCATTACAACACGTTTAAAAAATCACTCCCTAGGCGCCTGAGTGGCTCAGTGGGTTAAAGCCTCTGCCTTCTGCTCAGGTCATGTTCTCGGAGTCCTGGGATCCAGCCCCGCATCGGGCTCTCTGCTCAGCGGGGAGCCTGTTTCCCTTCCTCTCTCTCTGCCTGCCTCTCTGCCTACTTGTGATCTCTGTCTGTCAAATAAATAAATAAAATCTTTAAGAAAAAAAATTTAAAAGAAATCACTCCCTAGTAAATCTGTCCATAATCTCTTTAGTTATTCTCCTTTGTTGGAGTTTGCATATTTTTTTCTGCCTTTTCACCAATGTGAATAGTGCCCTGAACTGCTTTAAGTTTCAATTTATTTAAGTAACCTCTATATCCCACATGGGGCTTGAACTCAGGACCCTAAAAATCAAGAGTTGCATGCTCTTGTGACTGAGCTGGCCAGGCACCCCTGGACAGCTTTATATGTTCCTGTCTGCTGTGCCTCTGATCAGTCTCTTCAGGAGGATTCCCCGGAGGGAGAACGGCTGGGCAGAGGGGTAGGGGTTGGGGGGAGGGGAACTGCTGGCTTTTAAAGGCATTTGGTAGGTCCTGCCAAGCAGCCTTCCAGCATTCCCGAAAGGTTGTACAAATGGACACGCCCACCAGCAGCGGGGCACCTGCTCAAAACCATTCTGGCAAGCTCGGAAGTATTATAAATTATTACAACGTTTACCAATTGAAGTCATCCCCAATGGATAGCATTGATTTCTTTGATTGTGAATATAGTTTGTTTTTGTTTTTTTCCCTTCTGTGCATCCTCTGTTTGTATCCTTTGCTCTTTCTCTGTCTGTCCTTGTCCTGCCTGGGTCAAGTTCTGGTTCTGCTGGATGGCTGGGCTGCTTATCCTCAGCGTGCCTCAGCGTCATCCTCTGCGAAAGGGTTTATTTGCACACAAAGTGTTCAGAACTGCTTCCCTCCTGTACCGAGCAAGCAACGGATGCCCCCATTATTTGTATATGAAGGAAATCAGCCCTTTGTCTTCTTTGCTGCCAATCACTTCCTTTTCAAATTTGAAACCTTGTCAGTGTGGCTGAGCCGGCTGCCCCAGGGAAGAGGGAGGGGGGAGGGGCCGAGGAGTTTCGTGTTCGCTGAGCAATGTCTTGGAAGGAATGTCTACTACTTGAAAACATTCTCAGAGCCATAAAGATAGGCTGGTTGGCCCCAAACCAAAACCCAAATTAGTCCCAAGGAAGATTTCGCAACTTCCTTTGAGAGATGCCTCCCAGCACCCCAGGCTTGGACCAGAGAGTCCTGCTTGATAGCTAACCCAATTTCTTCCTGCTCTCCCAGCTCCCCTCCACCCTCCCTGGGTGGAGGCAGCAGGGACTTTTACCCCCAAAGAGAGAGCCGTCCCAGGGTTTGGCAGGTGGGACTCACCTCTGAGCCAGGTGAGGCCCTAAGAGGGCGAGACTGGGCCCTGTCAGCTTCAGCCCACGCCCTGTTTCCATTCCCTTCCGGTGAGTCAGTGGGGGCAGGGCCCTGGTGCCACTCATCCCCTCTTTCTCAACCTGGTTCTCCTTCCTGGATTCCTGGGGACCTCTTTGGTCGGTGTGGAGGAGCCGGGGAAGCTTGAGCCAGAAGCAGAATTCCAAGTTGGGGTGGCTTGAAGAGGCCACACCCACTCTGATGGCCCAGTTGGAGCTGTTCACCTCCTGGCCTCTGGAACATGGCCTGGAACTTGAAGCTGTGTCTTGGTCCTACCTCTGTCCTCCATCACCTGACCTCCAGGATGACCCTCCTGTTGGCACAAAGACAGCTCCTCTCACTGTTTCACACAAACCTCTGCCTACCTCTGCTTGAAAATCAGCCAGCTATGCAATGTTTTAGAAACTTTCCCCAGGTTTGAAAACCATCGCAGGGCGGGGGGGGGGGGGGGGGTCCCACACTGTCATGGGAGAAAGCATTCTTTTTTTTTTTTAAGATTTTTATTTTATTTATTTGACAGACAGAGATCACAAGTAGGCAGAGAGGCAGGCAGAGAGAGAGGAAGGGAAGCAGGCTCCCCGCTGAGAAGGGAGCCCGACGTGGGGCTCGATCCCAGGACCCTGGGATCATGACCTGAGCCGAAGGCAGAGGCTTTAACCCACTGAGCCACCCAGGTGCCCCGAGAAAGCATTCTTTACTCCGCTGTGAGCAGAACAGGGGGTCCCCACGCCAGGGCCCCCAGCCCCCAGGAGATGATGGCAACAGAATGCCATCAGCCTCAGTACCCAGCCCACTAAAACCACATGCCTGAGGCCTTCTGGGTCACAGCACCCAGAGCTCTGGCCTGGCTTGGTCCCAGCAGACAGGACTAACCAACTCCCAGCTGAGCTGGCAGAACAGCTCCCTCCGCTGGGCGGGCCCCAGCCCTGCTGGGACTTGGGCTCCAAGTAAGGGCTACACAGCAGGGCCCAGAGATGGACAGAGGAAAACGCCTCACCCTTAGCTTAGCAGGAGTCAGAAAGCTCTGGAAGGGGTCCGGCACTCAAGAGAAGCAAGTGCTTAAGTCCACCCCAGGAGCTACTGCATTCTATAAACACTGGAAAGGAATGTTCTCCAACAGCTAACTTGATAAAGTGTGGTGGGTTCATACCATGGCAGATGTGCGAAGAGAAGAAAACGAGCAAACTCTTCTTGCATGCCACTCCTTAGACAAATTGCACTAAGTAGGACCAGAGAATCCAGACCCAGAAAGAGCGCAAACTGCATGGTTCCCCTTACATGAAGTTCCCCCAGGCAGGCAAAACTCATCAGTGGTGAGGGGCTCAGGGCGGTGGTCTCCCTGGAGGAGGGGGCATTGTTGACTGGGAGGAGGCACAAGGGAGCCTTCCTAGCCCCACTGGAAACTGTCTGTATCTCCACCGAGGGTGTGGCTGAAGAGTGGTCCAGCTACATTGGTTCACTTTGCTCTAAGTTGCCCCTCAATTTCAATAAGAAGAGAGAGTTAGAATGTGGGACCCATCAGAGCCTGGGGCTGCCCAGCTTTGAGCGCCAGTCCCCTGCAGCCTTCCGGTAGCCCGGAGAGGTCAGAGCTGGAACTATCGAGGCCAGTGCAGCAGATCGCTGGCTCCGTCCCAGGGTTTCTGCATCAGCAGGTCTGGGGTGAGGCCCGGGAATTTGCATTTCAGACACTTCCGTCTGTCCATCCACAGGCTCCTGACAATGGCCGGTCGGTGGGTGAGAACAGAAGGTGCTTCGGAGACTGCTGCAGGAGCACCCCCAAGCTGAGAAGTTTCCAGGCACATTCAGGAGGAAGTGCCCTTGTATGATACAGAAGATCTGCAAATGCTAACCAAGCAGGAGCTGGGAACTCAGTGGGAGCACAGCAAGGAGGAAGGCAGCACTCCCTTCCCCGGGGGGGTGCAGGCTGGGTGGTGGGGACTTTTAGCTTCTGTTCGTGTTTCGTTTTGTTTTGTTTTTGAGTGATAAGGGTTGAAATTAGGAGGAAGGGCACCACTCTTCTGGAAAACATCCCCCACACAGGGACTCCTACTGTGGGTTTATGTTCCAAAGTCAGAGGGTGAAGCAAGTCACCTGTGGTCATTCACCTGTGACAACCCTGTAAATGCCCCGTGGCTGGGCAGAGCGGAGCCGGGCTCTGTAACAACAGGTGTCGTTTCACTGTTGGGCTCCAGATGACATCAGCCATTGTGCGGGGTGGGCACACTGCCTGACAAACTGGGCAGAGAGGACCCGGCGCTGTCCTGTAACCTGTGAGGGTTGGGGAGGGGGTCATGGGTGGGGAAAGGCACGTGGGGCTGGGGCGAGGGTCTGCCCCTATTGGTAGATGAAAGTGAGCGCATTGTAAAGGAGCTGCCCTTGACTATCTTCTGTACAGGTCTAATGGCCTTGCTCCCAGCATTTCCCCAGTACTGTTGTTTTTTCAATTTATTAGTATTAGTATTAGTATTAAGTAGGATCCACACCCAGTGCAGAGCCTAAGGCAGGGTTCGAACTCACAACCATGACATCATGACCTGAGGCGAGATCAAGGGTCAGATGTTCAAACGACCGGACCACCCAGGCGCCCCATCTTTTCAGTTTGGTCTTAGAGCTATCATGCTGGGATGTGATGTCAAAAAATTGTGAAGAAGTCACCTGTGCAATTAACCTGTTCTCCAGTAATTCCACTTCCAGGTACATAAATACCGAAAAAGAATTAAAAGCAGGGACTCGAATGTATCCGTATTCCCAAGTTCATAGCAGCATTATCCACCCTAGCCAAAGACAGACACCACTGAGTGTCCTGGACAGACAAATGGATAGACAAAATGTGGTCTGTCCATGCAGTGAAATATATTTAGCCTTAAAAAGGATGGAAATTCTGGGATGCCTGGCCGGGCTGGTCTGCGGAGCCTGTGACTCTTGATCTTGGGGTTGTAGGTTCATGCCCCATGTTGGGTGTGGAGGTTACTTAAAAATAAAATCTTTAAAAAGTTTTTTTTTTTTTTTTAAAGGAAGGAAATTGTGATGCATGTTACAACGTGGGTGAACCTTGTGGACTTTCTGCCAAGTAAAATAAGCCAGGCGCAGAAGAAGAAATACGGTATGATTCAATGGACATGAGGTACCCAGAATCATCAGACTCCTAGAGACAGAAAGTTGGACTAGAACTGGGGGGAGGGGGAGGGGCAGTTAGTGTGGAATAGATACAAAGTTTCCGTTTTGGAAGATGAAAACGTTCTGGGGATGGATGGTGGAGAGGATCCTGAATGCCACTTGGGCTACACACTTAAAATGGTTAATATGGTAAATTTTGTGCTATGTGTATTTTACCAGGGGAAAAGTTGCTGTGTGCCCCCAAGGAGGTCCCCCCCCCCCCCCGCCTCACTGCCCCACCCCACGTGGTCCCAGCTAAGCTCTGTGCTGAGGGCTGGGGCTCGCGGGCTGATGAAATCTTTTTCCTGGCACTATTTGTCAGACAGTCTTACTGTGAACAGAAAGAATGGAACCTGGCATTGAGGGTGTACTCTGAGCTGCGTGTGACAGCAGGGACTTGGACAGAAGGGACCCCGTGTCTCCCACATCCAGTCTGGAGGCAGGCTGTGCGGGGCTGGCGTGGTAACTCTGCTCTGCGCAGTCCTTCAGGGTCCCAGGCTCCTCTCCGGCCATCCCTGGGGCACTCCTCCTGCCCTTGGCTCAGGATGGCTTACTACCATGTCCATGTCCTTGACCACAGGGGGAAGAGAGCAGAGAAGAAGAGGCACGTTTCCTTCCTTTAAGACACTGTCTCTGGGCCTCTCTCCGGGAAATGGCGTGCGATGGCTGCTCGGTGGATCGGCCGTCCCCTGCATCGCCCGTCCCCTGCATCGCCCAACAGGTTGTCAGCAGCATCCCACCTTGCTGTGGCCGCTGTCGGGGCGCGCCGCTGCAATCGCCCCTCCGGACAGATGCTGACAGCCTCCAGTTCGGGCACTTTTAGGACCCTCCACCCCTGCAGGCCTTGATCTGGAACACCCAGCACCCTGGCCAAGGTTCCCTGCGGATCCTGCCACCTGCCTCCTTTGCGCGCGCCGGAGCCTTTCCTTCTTGCGCATGCTCCCTCTCCACTCATTACAGGTATCCCCCCACCCCTCCACCCCCACCCCTAAAGGTTTCTTGCATTTCTAACTCTTGCTGCCGGTTTCTCAGAGGACACGAAATGACACCTTTGCTCAAGGCTGCGTCCCCAGCGCACAGAAGAGAGCCTCACTCACGGGAGGCACCCGGCGAACTGTCGCAGGTGGACAGGACCATACAGTAGGCATTCAGTACATGTGTGCTGACCTGAGCAGACTGCAAAGCAGCTAGGAACCAGCCGCCCGACGGGTCACCTGAGAGCGGAGTTCCCCCGTCCCATTAGCTGGAGCCCTTTGCCAATGAAAACAGGAATGGAAAGTTAGAACCAGACCTGCCCCAGCCACAGGGGCCCCCTTCCTGCCACCTGCAGGGTGGGGTCTTCCTGAGCCCATGGAGGGCACAGAGGGAAACATCTGCTCCCTGCCACGCGGGCCTCCCTGGCACGGACATCCTGCGAGTCCCAGTCGGGGGAGCCAGGAATAACAAGGAGGCTCTGAGGGATGGAGACCCAGGATGTGGGCCTGGGGCAGAGTGTGGCCCCGTCGAAGCCTGCTGGGCAGGATGGGGTTTGTTGACAGTGACTTTTTTCCCCTACAGCAGCTCCCTCTGTGGAGATATTTTCAAAGCCGTTCATGTCCCCTAGTCTTCCTGCTGTTGGCCAGGAGGCAAGGACAGTGGCCTCCTAATGGCGTGTTTGTTTATAACAGAATGACAGAGTCTGCTGTACAAGGTTGTGTGGTGTCCTTCTCTGGACTCCTGGTCTCTGAGGGCTGTACTAGCCTATCACAAACAGTCTGTAGGTGATATGCCCACTGGTGGGCAGTGGACAGGCCAGTGCAGAGCTGCGAGTGGTTTAGGCCCCAGGGATAGACATGAGGGAGTTTGGTGTGAGAGGACAAGAAAGAGGCCCAAGCAGAAGGAGAGCTGGGGGAAGCCACAGATGATTCTAGATCATTCCAGAATCACCTGGATGATTCCAGAATCATCAGGATGACTGGCTGATTCCCTCCTGGTAGAAATGATGACCTTGTATGCTGAACTGGGATGGGGGCGGGGGCTGAGCTGGGAGTGTGCCCCACTTGGCAAGGGATGGTGAAAAGCAGCTGTGTTGATTGGGCTTAAGAAAGGTGTTGCTGGGACGCCTGGGTGGCTCAGTGGGTTAAAGCCTCTGCCTTCAGCTCAGGTCGTGATCTCAGGGTCCTGGGATCGAGCCCTGCATCGGGCTCTCTGCTCAGCAGGGAGCCTGCTTCCCCACCCCGCCCCCGCCTGCCTCTCTGCCTCCTTTTGATCTCTGTCTGTCAAATAAATAAATAAAACCTTTAAAAAAAAGAAAGAAAGAAAGAAAGGTGTTGCTGTCAGATCAAAGAGGTACCACTGGGCCACATTCCTGAGGTTTCAGAAAGGAGGAAAGTGAGAGGGAGACCTCGAGGCGGGTCAGGGAAGTGGATGGGGAGAGTGGAGGTGGGGGTTCTGGATGGGGTAGTAAGCAAGGCAAAGGGGTACTTGGAGTTTGCTCTTAAGGAGTCAGTGGTAGGTGGTGGCCACTTGGGTTTACATGAAGGACCAGAGAGAGCGGGACAGAAGGAGAGTCAAATCTAGAGAGAATGGCAGGTCAGTCTGAAGAGGGAGGCCAAGCAGCGGAGCCTAAGAGGGGGAATTCCTGACATAGAAACCAGAAACGACAAAGGAAAAGAATGACAGATTTGATTACATGAACATGAAAACCTTCCAAATACCAACACCAAGCAAAACAAACACCCAAATCCCCCTCCACAGGGCCGAAAGTAAAATGATCAGCTGAGAAAGTATTTACAACCTATCACCCATGATGAAGGGTTAAAATCCATTATGTAAAAAGACCTTCCAAATCAGCAAGAGGAAAGCAAACACACAGCGATTTGGAAAAGAACAAAAAGGCCACATGCAGAAGCGCCAACAGCCATCTGCATAATGTCAAACACGCAATCTTCCATCAAAGAGGTGGGAAGAAAAATGGCAAGGTACCACTTGGCCCTTTTAAAAGTGAATATTCCGTATCACCATGAATGTGGGGAAAGAGCCCTATGGGCGAGAGTATAAATTGGCTCAGTGTTTTCCGTGCACGGTTTGGCAATATGTATCAGGTTATGGAAATGTCATATGTGACTTTCCCTTTGATCCAAGAGTCCTTATTCTCTGCAATATCAGGAAGTACCCAGGTGTTACCTGTCCCCACTCTGGTCCTGTGCCAGAAGCTGGAAACTCTCCAATTGTCCTAAGTAGATCTGGGCCCCAAAGCTAGTGTGATTTTCTCGGTAATGTGAGAGGGTTACCTGCTCCTTGCAGTCAAGTATCTGTGAGCAGGACCAGATGGTCCCATTGAGGGAGAGGCTGGGAAGAGAGAATCCTGTTGTTACACTTAGGACCCAAAACTTGTAGACCTGGGTTACACCTATATTAGTTAGAAATGGTACCGACTGCAACTGACAGAGACCTGGAAAACAGTGGTTTATTTTTACAGGTCACAGAAGTCAGGAACTCCCTCATACATAGCGTAGTTCTAGAGTATCAAGGAACCCACAGTCCTTCTGTCTTCCTGCTCCATTATATTTAGCGCTTGACTCCATCCTCAAGGTCACAAAATAGCCACAGGAGTGCCAGCCATCACGTACATATTCCAGGCAGGAAGAAGAAGGAAGAAAACAAAAAGAGCACACACTGGCTTTTCGGGTGTTTTCCTAGAAGACCTGCCCAGCAACTTCTGCTTATATCTCATCAGCCACCTTTATTTGCTTGGAAATGGGAAATGAAGTCTCTTGGCTGCTCACCTGGTCACTTCGAGCAGGCTCTTGCTCAACATCCAATCCCAGTTTTCTTTTACCTTATTTGGGATACTGAGGGATAAGAACCTCTCTGAGTTCTTACAATGGGTAAAAGCAAGTCGGCTTGATTTCTGAAACAAAATGCTTTAAAAACAGGGGCTTTGCTAATGTTTCTGGTTCTCCTCCTTCCTCATAGACGTGCAGTGTACTATTGGGAAGCGGGCACAGGCCTTTCCTTAGGAACATGAGAGCCTATTAACTGCAGGTGTTTGCCGAGATAAGGAAAGGTTCTATTACATGGTAAGGTCAGGTGGTCCCACGCTCTGTGGGGTGGGGCGGGGGGAGGTGCATGAATCTTAGGCTGATTCTGGAAGCGAGGCCCAGAGACAAATATTTGTGTGTAAGTGGTTTGTTCAGAAGCTCCAGCCTGAGAGAAAGTCCCCTCAGGGCAGGGGAGCTGGGCTTTCAGACTTCTGCACTAATCGGTCATTAGTTGAGGGTCACTGGGGCAAAGGATGGAGGTGAGGTATCTCCCAGGCATGCCTGGCTCTGCCTGTAGGGAGAAATGGCTCCTGGAGCCCCAGGGTGTCCTATGGGGAAGGGTGTAGGAGTCTGGTGGCCTCCAGGAAGCTGGGCGGGGGTGGGGGAACAGCTGCCCTGTGTACCTGATTTGCATGCACAATCCCTGAGAGGTCAGGTGGGGAGCCCGAGGCTCAGGGAAGGAAAGTGACCTGCTCAAGAGCCAGAGGTGGGACTCTTACCCAGACCTGAGTACCACCAAACACCCAGGTTGCTGCTAAAACTTACATTCCTCCCTTGGTTCTTTACTAAGTCCACAGACATTGGGTGAGTGGCTTGTTCCGGCAAGGCCTGCACCCTGGGCCTCCGGATGGGAGGCTGCCTGCTCCCAGGGCTCCTACATGTCACCTTCTTCCCAGGCTGAGCCTCGGACCCTCTGGTCATTTTCCTCTGTGGTGTCGCCAGGAAGCAGGCCATCTACAAGGTAATCAAGGTAGCTGGGTGTGTAAACTCAGGGCCTCCTGAGGAGTGGGCTTCTGGAAAGGCAAATGGTTGAGGTCCCGCCCAGGGAGGTCCTGCCCAGGGAGGTCCAGGCAAAGATGCGCCGAGGAGGTCTGTGGTTTGACCCCCGGCATTCGCCAGGAGGGAGCTGCTTCTCCTTGGAGGGAAGTAGGTGACTCATCGACTGACACGGCCTGCAGCTCCCCTGACACAGGGGGCTCTGGCACAGGCCTCTGGGAGCGGTGGGCTCCGTCACAGCAAGCTGGGAGCTCAGGGGGTGGCTGGCTGGTGCACAGGTCCCTGGGGCTCCGAGCCCCCACGCAGTCCAGCTTAACTGGGGTTATGCCGTTTGCAGCCTGTGCAACCTTCGCCAAGGTAACGATCCTCTCCGGCTTCTGCTTCCTTTCCGTAAAATGCAAGAAGGCGTCATGGAAGAGGTGGGGGGCACCCTGAGTTGTTCAAGTGGGTCCTGGCACATAGGAAACGCTCCGCAGGGTGGATGGCGGCGGGTGACTGTGCCAGCATCGACGGGGAGGTCTGGAGGTGGACGGCTCTTCCTTCCTGGCCTTGGAGAGAGTTCACAGATGCCTCCGTGGAGACTTCCCCCCGTGGGTCCTGCTCCCACCACGCTCCGCTCTCCTGCCTCGCTGGCGGCCACAAGCACCCACGTGGCTGCCTCCGTGGCAGACGGCTTGGGCCTCCTTGCACGTTACTAAGGATAGTAACACGGGTAGCTCACGGTTCTCTGCTGTGCGGGACAAGCATCTTCTACAGATTTTCTCAGCTCATCTCCCACCCTAGCCACGTCGCTCATCCACCCGGCCCCGGGCCAGTGGTCCAGAGGGCTCTGGGGCCCTGCTGTCTGTCCTGCCCGCGTGCCCCGGGCTGTGTGCTGGTCGGGGGCGCGGGAGAGGCATGGTGCCGAGCCTCGGGCCCAGCACATAGTACGGGCAGAGCACGATGGCCGAGCAAAGGAAAGCAGGAATGAACAAACGCGCGAGGTAATACTCTTTCTGCGCGAGTGCTCAGTCCGCTCCATGGCCAGTGCCTCACTGTTCTTGGAGGTTTGCTTCCAAGTGTTCTGAGCGATGTCCAGCCGGGGAGACTCATGGTAGCCCAGCTGGCATGGGAGGGGACAGGGGCATGAGGGGTGTGTAGCTCGACTCTGAGATGGGGGGATGGACTGGGTGGGAGGGGCGCTCATCAGGCTCTCAGTGCCCCCCTCCCCGCCACTGCAGGTCTCTTCCTCTTCCTGCCCACAGCTGGCAGCGCCCCATGGGCTGCCAAGGGGAGCCCAACCCAGCACTGGTGTCACGGGGGGAGCTTCAAGGGCTTCTGGAAGGCCCCGAGAGGGTCAAGGATGCAGGTTGGTGCTACAGTCAGAGATGAGGGACCCTGCTGGATATGGTGGGGGGCAGGCAGTGGAGAGCAGGAGGGAGGTGCTCTCGGAGGCCAGCTGCTGCCTTGATCCACCGCCAGGTCAGCCCCTGATGGGAGTCCTGTGAGCACGGACTCCGGGTCAGACGGACCCACTTCTGCCCCTGCAGTGTAGTGGTGCCCTGGAGGCCTGGCCGCTCCGACCTTGGTTTCCTCCTCTGTGAAATGGGAGGTAGCAGGGCTCCTTTGTGGACCCCTCGGATTCCTGCATGCCTGACTCTGTGTCGGCCACTTCTCAGCCCTCCCACTTCACTGAGCTCAGGGAGGCTTCCTGATGGGTGTGGCTGCAGGCGCACCAAGAGGCAGAGTAACGGCCTGAGGTCACACAGCTACTAGGTGGCAGCGGGGCACACTGTTGGTGCCCTGCCCCCGCCTCCCCCATAGGACCCATCTCTTCATGCCACAGGCTGGGGACACCTGGGACTGCTCCTCAGGGCTTTCTCCAGCTGCTGCCCAGAGCAGGTGGGTTAAAGCAGCTGGACGGGGGCGGGGTGGGGAGGTGGTTACAGATTCACTGCTCGGGAAACCGTTCTTAGCCCACATGGGTGTGGGGTCGGTGGAGAGCTCCCCTGGCTCTGGCCTTCCCTTTGGAGACATCCTCCACGCTCTCTCCCAGGGCTCCACAGCAGGACCGAGTGCCAGGGACTGGGTGGTGACAGCCTTGATAACACACCCTTCACTGGTTCCTCCTTGTCCTGCCCCGTGCGTCCACTCTCCCAACAGCGCCTCCTAAGTCAAGTCCTTGCCCTTGACTCCTTGTTCCAGGATGTGACTCTGAGGTTTTCGCCCCCCAGGTCAGGAGGTGGGGCCCCATGGTCAGGCTGCACAACCCACGTTCTTCAGCACAACTGTGATATTTCCCATTGAGAGGGTGTGACCTATCCCGCCTACCCATGAGCCGAGCCCCGGGGAACAGCCTAACACCGGGCAGAATCTCGAATTCCCTGTGTGTTGTCGTCTGGGGCTTGGAAACAATACTTTGGGAGGTCCCTCCCGGCTCCTGCCTTCCAACACTCATAGCTGTGGGCAGCCTGGCGAGTGGCATTCCCTCAATGAGAGTGAAATGTTTCAAGAGGTTGAAGATACAAGATTCCTAAGCCTCCGAGATCCCCAGAGAGACCTTCCTTCTAGCTTCTCACCCTCTGCCTATCTCATAGTCTCCCTCCCTGATGAGAGCCTGATGAGAGACTTTTAGTCTGCGCTTGCATACCTTCAGGGACAGGGGGCTCACCACCTAGCAACATTACTTCTTTAATCATTTGAAAATTTGTCCCTCTCCTGAGCCTGCCTCCCCACGGGCCTGGCTTTGCCACCTGGATGGCAACAAAAATCCTGTTGGCATGGAAGACCGAGGTCTGGGCACTGTGAGCTGTCACCATCCTTCCCTCGGCTCTTCTCAGACTGTTGAGCTGCAGACAGACCAAGCCCAGCGAGTCTTCACATCTTCCTCTTCCTCCTCAACACGAGCACATCCTCTGCCCCTAAATGCACTGGGGGCATTCAAGTATTCACCTGTCACATGAACACAGTTACATAAATATTACGTGTGCATGATCTTAAGGATCATAAGTATGGAGCGTTCAAGGTGAAAAGATTCTTTGTCTCTCTCTCTCTCTCTTTTTGGAAAAGATATTTGAACGTGGGACATTTTCAGAAGAGTGACAGGCGTAGGTGGTTTTGTTTCAGAATCCTGCCTTCCCTGGCTTCTCGGCTCAGCTGGACCACTGCAGGATTAATTGGTTGCAAATCTGATTATTCTCTCCCTGCTCTGGGTGTAGAGCTCATGTTGCAGGCACAAGCCCACATTCCTGATGTCAGAGAGTGGGCTTATGCTACGATGATGAGTACCCACGCTCAGAGAGGGTCGTTAAGAAACAGGCGCTGGCGGACAGAGAAACCTCCCACGCCACGCTTCTGACGCTTCTGGTCCAGCGGGGAAGCCGGCTGCTGGCATCACCTGCCACAGCAGTGGCCAGAGCCCTGAGGGAGAGCTGCACGGGACTCTGACGGCTCATAACGGGGACGTTTGTTCTAGTCGGGGCAAAGGGTTCTGAGAAAAGAACTGGTTTTATTTTTATTTTTTGTTATTCCACAGATGACGCACCTTTACTCAGATAGCTTGGGGAACCCATTACCAGTGTGTACCGCCATGCAACCAGCATAGAGACCAAGATAGAACATTTCCAGCCCCTCGAAGTCTCCCTGCGCCCCTCCTGCCCCCTCTAACACCCCCCCCCGACAAGAGGAACCATTCTTCTAGGTTGTTTTGCCAAGAAGACTCCTGCTTCTTTCTGAGCTCCTATGAATGGAAGCACGTGGAATGAGCTCTCCCATGTCTGGCTTCTTCCTTAGACCATGACGTCTGCGAGATGCAGGCTCGTCGTGACACGTGGTAGTGAGCCATGCTTTTTCGTGGTGGTAGAACACCCCATCGCACGAGGACACCGTTGATACGTTCTCTTGTTGATGGATATTCGGGTTGTTCCAGTTTTTACCTACTAAGTAGAAGTTAACGGGATATGTGGAAGTAGAGGGGGTAGGGAGGAACATTCAAGAAGGAGGGAATGGCCTCTGCAAAGGCTGTCAGCAGGAGGGACCCTGCAGGTAGGTGTGGATGATGGGGAGCCTCTCCCCAGACTCACATTTGCGGGAGATACTAATGACAGCGATGGGGTCCCGAGCAACTGCTGAGCCTGCACGGTGTGGGGCCCTCGGCGTCTGTTCCCACTCTAGGTGCCTTCCCAGCCTGCAGAGGCTGGGACGCAGAAAGACTGCATTTGCCAGGCTCCCTTGCCGCTCGGCTCCAGCTGTGAGCAAGGGCCCATCAAACAAATGTGCGGAGTGTGGTGAAGGAGGCAGAGGGAGGAGGGGCCCTCTGCTTGCTGTTTTGGCCGTGCTGTGCTGGCTGACAGGGTCACTGGGTTGTGGGATTTTCTGCAGCAGCATCCCAGCCTCTGATCCTGGGCTGCTGAGCTTGGGACAGCTCCCTGCACCCAGGGGAGATGTGCCTGAGTGAGGCCCCTGACAGTCCACCTGGCCTTGGGGGAGGGGCAGCGCCTCCCCCCTCTCCGCCGCCCTGTAGGCAGGTTCTGTAGGGATCTGGGAGGCGCCCCCAGAGGCCCAGCCTGCTCAGTGATTTCGGAACTACCCATCCCTACATCAAGTCCAGTGTGCTCCAAACAGCTGGAGCTATCAACTCTGCCCCACCGGCTTGGCCACAGTCACAAAGCCAGAAGGTAAGAAATGTCGGCGAGGACTTGGAGGCATTGGAAGCCTTGTACAGGGCTGGTGGGAACGGAAAATGGAGCAGCTGCTGTGGAAAGCAGTTGGCAGCTCCTCAAAAATTAAAAATAGAATCACCGTAGGATCCAGCAATCCCACTTCTGGGGATCTATCTACAGAATGGAGAGCACGTTCTCGAGGAGGTACTCACACCACCCTGAGCACTGCGGAGTAACTCACGGTAGCCAAGAGGCAGGCGCCGCCCCAGCATCCGTCCACAGGCGACTGGAGAAACCAAGTGTGATCTGTGCACAGAATGAAATGCTATTCAGCCTTACTAAGCAAGGAATTCCCGTCACGGGCTCCAACACAGACCAGCCTGTGGACACGACACCAAGTGAAAGAAGCCAGTCCCCAAGAGGCACATCCTGTCCGATTCCGTTAAATGCAGCTCCTAGAGTCGTCAGGTACACGGAGAAGGAAAGTAGGATGGTGGTTGCCAGGGACCGGGGGAAAGGGAATGGGGAATTCGTGTCGAATGGGGACAGTTTCGGTTTTACAAGATGAAAGGAGTTCTTTTCATTACAGTGGTACATTTTGTTTTGTGTCTGTTTCACCACAAGCGGCCACCGCCACCGCCAGAAAACCTCCGAGACACCTGGAGAAGTTTCTGGACTCCGAGTTTCACCCTGCGGTCAGAGCCTTTCTGTGTGATGTCCTGAAAGGTTTACACAATCTCCGTGAAAGACAGGTGCACGATTTGGGGCCCATTTTACAAAAAAGAAACTTAAGATCAGGTGAGAAGTGTGATCGCAGTGGCTGGTGAACGGTGCCGCTGGGACAGGTTTCGGATCTGACTCCAGATTCTGGGCTCTTTCTACTGCAAAACGTTTGCCTTTCCCAGCCCCTCAGGCCACCCACCGACCCCATAAAGAACAGGATGAGGCCTTCGGGGAGGCAGCATTTCCCACGTCTCTGGGGCCTGCCCAGAAGGAAGAGGAAGAGGAAATCCACTGCCCGGTGATTCAATAGGAGGAGGGGGGCTGCTTTGCCTGCCCAGCCTCTGCCCTCCTGACCTCCCTGGGGGCAGACCCCTTTCCTCATTCTCAGTGTTTGTGGATCAGGTGAAGTTGGGGGTGGGGTGCGCCCCCAAAGCAGACTTCAGAAATGGGGGATTGGCTCCGGGACCAAGGCTGAGCCTCCGAACTGCTGCATCCAGGCGATCCCGATTATTTAGGATCCCCGACGTCCCTGTGGACATTTCCCGTGAGGTCACACATCCCGATGCACACTGGGGCATTTCTAAGCAAGGACACTGACGGGGACCATGGGGGGACCCGTTGCCCTCCTGTGCCTTGGCTGAGAGGCCTGCGTCCCTGGGAAGTGTCCTTCGCTGCCGGTCATTACATTCACTACATTGTTACAGCAACAGCATGAACTCTTTGGAGCTCACACTGACCCTTGGAAGGGAAAAAGAGCTCATCCCTCTCTGGCTGTGGGGACCAGTGCCCTGCAGAGGGAGGGCAGCCCAGGCCTGGCGTGAGGCCTTGAGAGGGAGGCAAAGGAGTTGGGCACAGTGGCATTTGGCCACCTGCTGTCCCTGCCTCTCACCTGGAGGCAGCAAGCCCAGGGCAGGCCCCCAGGCTCCCTCTCAGCCTGACTCAGGACCAGGGAGAAGTGCTGGAGTGTAAGCCAGGGGTGCCACCTACTGGTGACAAGCGGGAGAGCCTGCGCCCCTTCCGAGAGGGGCCCATCTGCAAGGCAGGAACAAGGTGTCCCTCAAGGCTTCTTCAGTGGCTTGCTGGGACTGCTGTAAGCAAGTACCTCAAATGGGGGCCTAAAGCAACAGAATTTGATTCTATTGATTCTGGAGGTCAGCCTCCGAAATCATAGTGTCAGCCAGGCCACTTGCCAGGCCACTAGGAGCACACTATCCTATAGTTCTATGGGAGGGTCCTTCCTTGCCTCTTCTCCAGCTTTTGGTGGTGGCCAGTGTGTCTTGCCATTCCTCCATTGCAAACACGCCCCTCCAATCTCTGCCTTCATGTTCAGGTACTCTCCCTTCCTGGGTATCCTCATCCGGATTTTCCTTTTCCTGTAAGGACATGAATCAGTATGACTTTATCTTTACTCGATCACATCTGCAAAGACCCTCTTTCCAAATATGGCCACATTCCCAGGTCCAGGTGGGTATGAATCTGAGGGGCACACTATCGAGCTTACCAAAGGGACCCAACTCAAATGCTGCCTCCTCCAGGCAGCCCTTCCCAATCCACGAGGACCACCTCTTGTTCTGAGCCCCAGCAAGGCATGCGGGGCCTCTGGATAAGGTCTACACTACATTGCACTGGACATGCGAGTTGTGTAGCTGTTTCTCCCCAACGTCTGTCTCTCAGCACCCAGCTGAGGCATTGTCTCCTCTGGGAAGCGTGGTCTGCCCCCAGCCCCTCTCCTGTCCTGGGCTTAGGCGGTATGAGTGGGACAGTTGCCAGGTCAGTGCTCACACTGCAGCAGGATTCCTGTTTCCTCTCAAGTCACCATCGTTGACATCTAGCCTCGGAGTCCTCAAAATGGAAGTCGGCTTTTATAAGATGAACCCTGGAACGAGCTCTCGGATTTCCATGGAGAAGCATCTGCTTCATAAAATGAGTCTCCAGAAAGCCTGCTTCTGTCAAAGTTGTTTAGTGAAAGGGCCACAGTTGGCATGACTTAAAGCAGCAGCACAGTGAATACTGTTGTCCATGGTGCTTAATTCTGGAAGGGGTACGGGGCCCTGCCAGCCAGCAGTGCCAAAAACCATGTTCAAGATAGTTTTGATTCAAGTGCTTATGAAGAATAGGGTTGCTTTGGGTAGGGGAGCGGCTTTCTGCCCAAAGCAGTTCCTACCTATGACAGACAGGACAAACCAGCATGGCCCATGGACGCAGCAAAAGGGAAATTGGTATATGGAAACGCGCCTTTGAGATTGAAATGTTTGAAAATGTGAATCAAATGTGGAGAATGCCAAAAAGGAAAAAGGAAGTCACATAAGCACATTATGCCAAATTTGGAAACCAGACGAAGGGGGTGGGGGTGTGTGTTGGGGAGAGATGGGCAGATGATCTGTTGTTGAGACAACCTAACCCAGCTGGTGGGGAGGCCTTGGGGATCCTGTCTGCTTCCTGTCGTAAGAAAAGAAAGCATATTTTCATAGAAAATAGCAATTATGATTATATTGAATGACAAGCAGTAGTGTTCTATTCCCTGTATCTGTTGATGGCATTCCACGGTTTTCAGTAAATCCATTGTAAGTGGCCGCACTACATTTCTTTTGGCCCTTAATCTACCTCTATTGCTGGATACTCAGGAGCTTCCCAGCTTTGAGCTTTAAAAACTTAAGTATATTATTTCTTTTGGATGGATCCCTGGAAGTGGAATTCCTAAGTCAACAAAGAGAAGAATGATTCTTAAGTTTCTTTATCAGAGATTTCAAACTCTTGGCCATGGAGCCAATTTGGCTCTTAGCTGAGTTGGACTTGGCCCATGCAAATTTTTTTTAATGTATGTCAACGTTTGAAAGTAAGACTATTTCCCATGAGAATTCAGATTTCCACTAATCTTGGAAAATCAGAGCTGCCTAATCAATCAATGTAAGACTCCACAGTAATAGAATAAAGGGAAAAAGCCACATAATCATCCCAATTAATACAGAAAAGGCATTTGACAAGAAACAACATCTCGTATGATAAAACACCAAACTGGGAACAGAGGAAACTTCAGTGTGATAAAGGACGTTGTGAAAAGTCCACGGCTGACATCATACTCACTGGTGAAAGATGAGAGCTTTCCCCCTAAGACAGAAACAGGACAAGGACGTCCGCTTTCACCACTACTACTCAACAGAGTGCTGGAATTCTAGCCAGAATAATTAGGCAAGAAAAAGAAACAAAAGACATCCAGATTGGAAAGAAAGAAATAACTATCTGCATGCACAGATGACATGATCTTATATGTAGAAAATTCAGAGAATCTACTGAATAGTGCTAATAAGTGAATCCAGCAAGGTTGCCAGGTGGAGGGACCGCACACAAAAATTAGTTGTTTTCCTAGACTAGCAATGAACAACCCCAAAAGGAAACTAAGAAAACAATTCCACTCATAATGGCATCTGAAAGAATACAATACTTGGGAATAAATTTAAGCAGAGAGGTTAAAGGTTTGTATACAGAGAATTACAAAATATTGCTACGAGAAATTAAAGAAGGTCTAAATGCATGGAAAGACAGCCCACGTGTATGGACTGGAAGGCTTAGTATTGGTAGATGCAATCCTACCCACCCAAAGCAATCTACAGATTCAAGGCAATCCCCACCAAAATCCCGATGGCTTTTTTTTTTTTTTTTTTTTTTTTTTGGTAGAAATGGAAAATCTCATCCTAAAATTCATATGGAACTGCAAGGGACCCTCCATAGACTAAAAAATCTTAAGAAAGAAAAACATAGTTACAAGAATCACACTTCCTGGTTTTAGAACTCACTACAGGGATGCCTGTGTGTCTCCGTCGGCTAAGTGTCCGAGTCTTTATTTCAGCTCGGGTGATCTCAGGGTCGTGGGATCAAGCCCTGTGTTGGGCTCCATGCTCAGCGCAGAGTCTGCTTGGGAATTCTTTCTCCATCTACCTCTGCCCCTCCCTCTCATGCTATCTCTCTCAAATAAATAAATAAAAATCTTTTTAAAAAACTTCCTTCAGAGCTACAGTAATCCAAACAGTAAGGTACTGGCATATGGTTTGACATAAAAATAAGTGAAATAGCTTGAGAGTCCACTAGTAAATCCGTATATACATGGTCAGTTGATTTTTTGACAGGGGTGGCCTGACCATTTAATGTGGAAAAAAAAAGTCTCTTCAACAGATGGTGCTGAGACGATGGAATTTTCACACAGAAGAATGAAGTTGGACCCCTACCTCACACCATGTATGAAAACCAGTTTAAAATGGATCAAGGACTCTCTCATGCTCTCTCTCACTCATTCTCTCTCAAATAAATAAATAAATAACATCTTAATTTTTTTTTTAAAAAACAAAATGGATCAAGGACCTAAATGTAAGAGTAAAAATTATAAAGCTCTTTGAAGAAGACCAGAGGGGCAATAGTGTCTTCCAAGAAATAAAGATTTTTTGGATATGACACCAAAAGCACAGGCAACAAAAGAATATGTAGATAACTTGGACTTCATTAAAATAAAAAATGGGCAACCAAAGACACTATCAAGAGAGAGGCTGCCCATGGAATGGGAGAAAATATTTAAAAGCATATAGCTAACACAGGTCTAGAATAAACAAAGAACTTAACAGTCAACAACAAAAAGGCAAATAATTCAATTTTTAAATGGGCAAAGGACTTGAATAGACCAGTCTCAAAGAAGACATGCACATGGCTAACAAGCCCAGAAAAAGATGGGTAATGTCATTAAGAAAATGTAAATTGGGGCACCTGGGTGGCTCAGTGGGTTAAAGCCTCTGCCTTTGGCTCAGGTCATGATCCCAGTGTCCTGGGATCGAGCCCTGCGTCAGGCTTTCTGCTCAGCAGGGAGCCTACTTCCCTTCCTCTCTCTCTCTCTGCCTACCTCTCTGCCTACTTGTGATCTCTGTCTGTCAAATAATTAATAGATAAAATATTTTTTAAAAATGTAAATTAAAACCACAGTGAGCTACCACTTCAAACCCACGGGGGGAATAATGAAAAAACAAAAACAAAAAACAAAAAACAAACCTTGGCATGGATATGAAGAAATTTGAACATGGGGAATGTGGATGGTGCAACTACCATGGAAAACAGCTGGACCGTTTCCTAAAAATGTAAACATGAAGTTACCCTATGACCCTATGTTCCCATTCTTAGGTATAACCCCAGAAGAACCAAAAACAAACAATTATACACAAATTTTCAGCATTATTCGCAATGGCCGAAAGGAGGAAACAACTTGTATGTCCATCAGTTGACAAAGGGATATACAAAATGTGGTCCTAAAAGGGAATGAGCTGCTGATACAGGCTACCCCAGGTATATGTCTTACAAACATTCTCTTAGGGAAAAAAGCCAGACACAAAAGATCATATGTTGTATGATTCCATATTAATGAAGTTTCCAGAATACGTGATAGAGACAGAAAGCCGATTAGTGGTTGCCGGGGCCAGAGGGGAGGATAGAATGGGGAGTGACAGCTAACAGGGATAAGGTTTTCTTTTGAGGTGATGGAAATGTTCTGGAACTAGCTAGTGCTGATGGTAGCTCACTGTGAACTCTCAGCCGGGTGAGACACTGCTCAGGCCTCTGTAAGCTGGTGTCAGTTAGTTTCACCGTGGGGCCATTTTCTTCCAACACTCTGTGCAGTAGGACCCGCCATAGGGCTTGTGCATAGAAAAATTACAGTGGGTTTTGCCAGTGGCATTTTCCTCAGTCTGAGTAAGTGCGAACGGCTTATCTCTTCTCTTTGCAAATAAATATCTTGGTATCTTCCACAGCCTCTAGGAAATGCCTTGCACTATAGCCGCCCAATATAGTTGTGTTCATTTCCATGATTTAGATCTTCTCGTTGTCCCCCCCCACCCCATGGAGGGATAACAACCAGTAGCCAGCATGTGGGGCGAACCCAAAAGAGAACTGTCATTCATTCATGTGTTCACCCGACATTCATCAAACATGCGGTAAGTACTAGCCTCTGTGGGCGGGTAAGAGCTGGAAGAATGTCGCTGTGCATTTATCAGAGTCCAATGAAGAGACAGAAGCCAGGGGCGCCTGGGTGGCTCGGTTGCTGAATGTCTGCCTTTGGCTCACGTCATGGTCCCAGGGTCCTGGGATCAGGCCCTGCACCGGGTTCCCCGCTCAGTGGAGAGTCTGCTTCTCCCTCTCCCATTCCCCCTGCTTGTGTACCCCCTCTCTCTGTCGCCCTCTCCCTGTGTCAGATAAATAAATAAAATCTTAAAGGAGACACACCATCACTGGAATAGAGAATTTTTAATACAAAGGACTACTAACAAAGGATTGGTGTAAAAAGGATTCAGTATCAAGAAGTAAAGATAATTCTAAACCACACAGAGAGCAGAACAGGGAGCAGCCCCTACACCCGCGGCCGAGATGGAGCACCCGAGGGAGAGCCCCCCGCGGTCCCCCCCCCCCAGAGCCAGGGCTGAGCCCCGACCTCATTGGATGAGGCATGGATGTGGTCCCCTGCACGGCAGGAGGAATGGGGTGTCTGCAGGTCTTGCTGGATGGAAATCCACCCTCCAGAGTGCTAGGGAAAGCTGCCCACAGGGGGGCGCCATGCCTCAGAATTTGGGGAAAGGCTAAGCCAGAAGGTGCCTCGGGAAGCTAAATTACTGCCTCCGTGTTAGCGCACTATGGGGGATAGGATGGTCAGGAAGGACCTTTCTGATAAAATGGCATTTGAACAGAGACCTGAAGGAAGAGAGGCGATGCCGATGTGGCTGTTGGGTGGAAGAGCGTTCTGAGCAGAGGAACAGCCCCCGAGGAGCTGCCTGACGCCTTCAGGGAACTGCGGGGGGGGGGGGGGGGGGGGGGGGGGGGGGGGGGGGGCGTGGTGAGGAGGGGAAGGTGGGGGCATGCTGCTGGAGCTGCGGAGAGGGCAAACAGGGAGGTAGGAGATGTGTGCAGAGATGACGCAGGGCCTTGAGGCCAACATGGGAACGTTAGTTTTCGTTCTGAGTAATGTGTATGCAATTCAAAGTAATAAATTCACAAGTACCCGTAAGGGATCATGGGAGTTTGGAGGAAGGAAAGATCGCCTCTGGTTTGGGTGGGGCTGAGAGGAGCAGGGGATTCTAGAAAGAGTGTGGATGAGCCAGGAGGAGGGAAAACAGAGTTTGGAGGGGCATAGGCACGGCCTCCCCCAGCCCCGGAGAAGGGGCTCCCTGTTAGCACAGGCGTTCCCTGAAGACCTGCCCTGCCTTGGCAGCCCTGCATCAGGGAGAGGAGACACAGATCCGTGCCTTCCGATAGACCTTCCTGGGATGTCTGCGGTTGGTCTATGTCCGCACTGCCCAGCATGCTAAGCACTAGCCACTGTGGCTACTGAGCTCTTGAAACTGGGGTCAAGTCCAGACTCTGGGTGCGTCTACATGCACTGCATAAAGGGATTCCAGCTGACGCCTGCTCCCCGCCTGCCCGCTCCCCTGCCTTAACCGAATAGAACTCACGCGGGTGCTACTGCCGCCAGGCCCTGCCTTGCTGCCCTCCTCCCCCTGTCCTGGCCAGCTGTTTGGTCTGGACCACACCGGTCAAGATCAGCTCATCACCACATCTCATTCTGAGTTAGCAGCGGCAGATCTTTCCATTAGACTCAGAACACTGTTTTCCGTTTGCATGTAAACCTCGTTCTCTGGCTGCACAGTTCGTCATCTGGTCTCCCAAACTGCGCGTCTTGTAACAGGCGCGGGAAGGAGCCGGACAGAACAAAACCGCGGGGCCGCAGCAGGTGGCCGCGACTGGCGCTGGCGCACACCTTTTCTACCGGGAGCCAAGAATACGCAGGTTGCTAATTTGGACCCAAACAGTGAAGTTCTCTCCCTCTCTCCTTTCTGGGTTCTTATTCTGTAATTTCAGTTTTCAAAAACAAAACGCTTCCGTATGCAAAGTTCTTAGAACGGTTGTGGTCTCTAGTATGTTCCTTGTAAAAAAAAAAAAAAAAAGAAGAAGAAGAAGAAGCATCTTGCTTGTGGTTTTAGAGTTTCCTAATCATCCCATGTAGGAGTCGGGCCCTTTGGAAGGAAGGGTGGAGCAAAGCTGAACGGGAAGGGGATCAGATGTGGAGCACTTTTTTTTTTTTTTTAAAGATTTTATTTATTTATTTGACAGACAGAGATCGCAAGTAGGCAGAGAAGCAGGCAGAGAGAGAGAGGAAGGGAAGTAGGCTCCCTGCTGAGCAGAAAGCCTGACTCGGGGCTCGATCCCAGGACACTGGGATCATGACCTGAGCCAAAGGCAGAGGCTTTAACCCACAGAGCCACCCAGGCGCCCCAATGTGAAGCATTTTCGCTCAGCGACCCTTGCAAAGCAGGGCTTCCCCCTATCAGCACTATCGACATTTTGGGCCAGGTAACTCTTTGCTGTGGGGCTGTTATGTGTAATGTAGGATGTCTGGCAACATCCTGGGCCTCTACCCACTGGACGCCAGTGCATAGCTGCCGTGACCCCATGTCACTATTGGGATGACCAGAAAGGTCTCCCAACATTGCCCCGTGTCCTCTGGGAGGCAGAGCTGCCTGGGTTGGGAACCATGGGGGCAGATAAAACCTGAATGAGGAGAGGGATGTTTAAGACTCCGGAGTCACCCCCCTCCTCCTTGGGGAGGAAAGCGTGAAGACTCTGGCCTCCCAGCATGTGAGCATTTCATCAGACAGTGTTACCTCTGGGTTTCGAAGCCACAAACAGGAAGGGTACATTCTGTGAGAGACTCATGCCAGCCTTCTTCATTCATTGCCTCTGAGTGTCATGTCCTGGGGATGTGGTAATGAATTTAACAGACAGACTTATTAATTCAATCAACAAATATTTATGCCTGCAAGGGGCCAGGCATTGTTCTAGGCACTTGGTATATTAGACTACTCCAGAGAAACAGATTTATACATATTTGCATAAAAGAAAATACATATATTTTTATATAGACTGTATGGAATACCATACCATGTTTCCAAATACCATCGATCATACAATATTTGCAATTCATTCTGCCTTTCGTTTTGAGTCTCTCCACTTGAGTCCTTCAGCTGGTCTTAGCACTTAGCCTCTGCTGGCTCTGGCCTGAAACAATTTTGTATATATATAACTTTAGTGTATAGATATATTTGTATTTCTGTATATCGATATATAGTTAAAGAGATGTACGCATAGATATGTATATGGTTATATAGCTCTGCTTCTCTTTCTCCAGAGAAGTCTGTAGACTTATATGATATATTTAGAAATACAAGGAGCCTAGAATATCCAAAGCACCTTTGAAAAAGAACGAACCTGGGGAGCTGACCCTGGCAGGTAGTGTGGTAAGGCTAGGGAGCGTAGGACACTAAAACCATCCATAGCTACATGGGATAATTGCATAGGCTGACCACGGAACAGAGATCAGAGGAACAGGATAGAGAGTTCATTCACCATGTATAGAATTAATCCCGAATGGATCATAGACCAAAGTGTAAAACCTGAAAGTATAGAAGTTCTAGAAGAAAACGTACCAGAAAACCTTGCTTAGGCAAAGATTTGTTAGATGCAGTAGGAAAAGCACAATCCACAAAAGACAAAGCAGATCAGTTGGCTTCATTCAAATTAAACTCTTCTGCTCTTCCACAGATGGTAGTTAAGAGAACGAAAATACAAGCCACAGACTGGGAGAAAATCTTTGTAAGTCATTTAGTGACAAACGACTGGTATCAGAACATACGAAGAACTCTCAAAAACCCGACAGTGAGAAAACAAACAACTCAATTTTTAAACATGGGCAAGGGCCCCTGGGTGGCTCAGTGGGTTAAACGTCTGGCTCTTGATTTCAGCTCGGGTCATGATCTCACGGTCCTGAGATCGAGACCTGCATCAGGCTCGGCAGTGGGATTCTCTCTCTCCCTCTACCCCCTACCCGCTTGCACACACTCTCTCTCCAAAATAAATAAATAAATAATAAAAACAAGAAATAAGGGGCGCCATGGGTGGCTCAGTCAGGGTGCCTTTGGCTCAGGTCATGATCCCAGGGTCCTGGGACTGAGTCCCACATCTGGCTCTCTGCTCAGCAGGGAGCCTGCTTCCCCTTCTCTCTCTCTGCCTGCCTCTCTACCTACTTGTGATCTCTGCCTGTCAAATAAATAAATAAAAATCTTTAAAAAAAAACAAATAAAAATGGACAAAAGATGTGAACAGATACTTCATCAAGGAAGGTATATGGATGGCAAGTAAGCCTACAGGAAGAGGCTGAACATTATTCATTAGTCATGAGAGAAATAAAAATTAAAACCATAACAAGATACTGCTGCACACCTGTTAGAATGGTTAAAAAATTTTTTTAAAGATTTTTTATTTATTTGACACAGAGAGACACGGCAAGAGAGGGAACACAAGCAGGGGGAGAGGGAGAAGGAGAGGCAGACTCCCCACTGAGCAGGGAACCCGATGTAGGGCTTGGACCCAGGACCCTGGGATCGAGTCCCACATCGGGCTCCTTGCTCAGCAGGGAGCCTGCTTCTCCCTCTGCCTCTGCCTGCCATTCTGTCTGCTTGTGCACACTCTCGCTCTCTCTCTCTCTCTCTCTCTCTGACAAATAAATAGATGAAATCTTTAAAAAAAAAAAAAAAAGATTGACCCATCCCATGTTGACCCATGTTGATGAGGATACGGAGCTATAGAAACTCTCATCCCTGCTGGTCAGAATGTAGTCTGTAGGACTATTTTTTATATTAATTTGGTAGGTTTTAGAAATTTTAAACATATACCTACGGTACGATTCAGCCATTCGACTCCTAGACGTGAACCCAAGGGGAATGACACATGTCCATACAAACGTGTTTACACTTTCTGCCGGCTTTGTCGGTGAATCGCCAAAAACTGGAAACAATGGAGGTGTCCATCCCTGGTGAGCGGATATATCCAAAGGAGGATATATACAAAGGAGTAGGACTTGGCAATAAAAAGGGACAAGGATGTCCTGGAAGGCTGTGTCCTCCAGAAGCTGGGGGCCAGAGTTTTAGAGACGAAGTCAGACCCCTCGTGGGGACGGCCCACGGCTGCCGTCTCACATGGGGAGAACTGACTTCCACCCACTGCCCAGGCCTTCTGGACTCCGAAGCCGTTCCCTCGGCTGCCTCCCTCCCTCACTGAGCTGAAGTCCCCGGGCTCCCCTGCTGTTCCCTGTGCCTAGAATACTCTTCCACAGAGACTGTGGCTCCCTTTTCTCCTCCTGCAGGCCTCCATTTAAAAGTCAGTCTGTGAGGCACCTGGGTGGCTCAGTGGGTTAAAGCCTCTGCCTTCGGCTCAGGTCATAATCTCAGGGTCCTGGGATCGAGCCCCGCATCGGACTCTCTGATCAGCGGGGAGCCTGCTTGCCTCCCACTGCCTGCCTCCCTGCCTCCTTGTGATCTCTGTCAAATAAATAGATAAAATCTTTAAAAATAAATAAATAAATAAATAAAAGTCAGTCTGTCATGAGGTCTCCTTTCTGACCCATGGGAGCTTCAACACTGACCCCAGGACATGCAGGGCCTCATGTCTGGACACTGTGAAGGTTCCCTCATCTGGCAAAGGGACCTCGCAGATGTGGCTAAGGTAAGGACCTTGAGATGGGGAGAGGACCCTGGATTGTCCAGGGGGCGCCCTCAGTGTGACCTCAAGTGTCCTCTGAGAGGGAGACGGACGGAGATCCGACGCAGAAGCAGCAGGCATGTGACCGAAGCCCGATGCTTAGACTCCTGCCTTCGAAGAGGGAGGAAGGCGTCACGAGCCAAGGAATGCGAGGGGAGCGGCTCTGGAAGCTGAGAGAGGCCACCATGACTTCTCCCCTGGAGGTTCCAGAAGGAGCCAACCTGCCCACGCTTTGACGTCAGCCCAGTGAGACTGACTTGGCACTTTTGAACTTCAGAATTCTAAATGGAGGAAGGGGGTATGAATAAATAAGGGAAAAAAATGTGTGTTGGTTAAGTCACCAAGTTCATGGTGGCTTGCTGACCACGGCAGCCTCTGTGCCCACAACACCTACCCTGCTTCCTCCCTGCGGTGGCCCTTACCAGCACCTGACAGGCTGTATGCTTTGCTCATCTATCTTGTGCATTGTGTGTGTGCATTGTGTGTGTCTCTCAAGTGGGCATCAACGCCAAGAAGGCACGGATATTTCACCTGTTTTGTCTGCGCTGGCATGGAGGAGGGCTCAGCAAACTCTGTGTGGAAATCCAGCAGGTGAACAAGTACACCCGAGATTTCACTATTCAGAACGTCACGAGGAATGACTCAACGGCGCCACGTGGGTCTTGTTGACAACCGGTCAGGTCTGCGCCATGTTTCTCTTTCTTAAGATACGAAGTCCCGCACGTATGGTCATAGGCCCTTTGGACCTGGGCCAGCAGGGGTGTCCCCTCCCCTGGAAGGAAGCATTCCCGTGAGCTGGCAGAGACCCACAGGCTTCCTTCTGCTGGAGGGCCTGGCTTCCTCTGTTTTCCTGCTATAGCAGGTGCCACGGTAGGAACACATTCATCCACTGACGTTTCAGGCAGAGTCTGGGCAGGAAACAGACGAACTGCTCAAAACAAGAAGGAACTCAGTGAAGAGGCTCTTTAGAAAGGTCTGGGCAGGGCTGGGGAAGGCAGCTCACTTCACCATCTTTGCCTCTGTCTGCTGTTTCCAGTGGTGCCACCGCGGAAGGCTTTGTCCTCGTGCCCACCTGCCAGAGCTCCTCCTGAGTCCCCTGGGCAGGGCCTGGCGTGGCTGGGCTGTTCTCAGACACTCAGCCCCCTGGAAGCTAGTGTCACGGAAGAAGGCAGGGGATGGCCCTTTTGGTCTGTGAGTGTGTGCACCTCGCAGAGGAATTTGCCCCCTGAGCCGCCCCCTCCTAGAGTTGCCCCAGAGGACTTCCCGTGGGTTTTCCTTATACAGCGATGTCCCCTAGGGTTTTGTCTGCGTGTCCCTGTTGAACAAACTGCCATCCACAGCAAGATGTAGGGCAAGGAATCCCGGGTCCGGCTCAGCCCCCTTGCTTGTCCGCTATGACTTTGCCCTTGTCTCTTTGTCCGTCAGGGTCAGCGACAGCTGACGGACGAAGCCCCGCTTTTTTGGAGCCCCGCTTTGCCGAGCCCATGGAGAGAAACGGTGGCTGGTGGGGGCCGCGTCGGCCCCGGGCCCTGGGAGTGGCTGGCAGTTCTTTTCTGCACGAAGAACCAAAGTGCCCGCCTTTCTCTCACTTCCTTTTTGGGGCCTGGGAGGGTCGGCTTGTGAGCGGACGGCTGCTATTTCTGGCCCTTGGCTGCTCTGTGTGAAACCCCAGGCCCTCCCGAGAGGAAAGAGTGGAGGAAGGAGGGAGGTGCCAGGTGACCTTGTCCTTGGTCTGCGGTGCAATGGGCCCAGGTGTGGTGGTTAGAGTCTTGAGTGAAACCTACCCCAGGAGGTCAGGCTGAGTCCGGCGTAGCAGGTTTCCTAGCAGATAAGCACGAGGCCCACTGTATTTATAGAAACTCAGAGTAGAGTGGGCGGCTTGCTGGAGGGTGGTGTCCACTCTCCCTACTTTTGACAGGCAGGAAACTGAGGCCCAGGACATCAAGTGCCAAGTCTGAGGTCACCCACTGGGCTTGGGACATCAGCAGGACAAGAGCCCCATGTCTGGACTCTCTCCTCAGACAGTGGCTGGGTTCCCTATTTAGAGCAGAAAAGAGATCAGATTTGAGGGTCATGGAGCATCTTCCCCCCACCCCCGCCCCTCCCCGAGTCCTGGGCCTCCTGGTATTGTCCAGAGTCCGGAGTGGCTGGGTGAGGCTGAGAGGTGAGGGACGGACGGCAGAGAGAATCCTCTACGCACCTCGAGTCTCCAAACCTGCATCCCTCCCTCTCCTGTCCCCGTTCGTGATTCACGTCAGCCTTTTAGAATCTTTGTTTCTGCACCACTGGGTTGCTCTTTGGCATTCATTGTGACCCAGTTTCACTGGGATGACATGGCTACATGGTATTCCTTCCCTCATCCTTCCTCCCTCCCTTTCTTTCCTGCTCCCCCCCTTCTCTTCTTTCTTATACTTGTTGAGCATATACTATGCCCTGGATACCTTTCCTGGCATGCTCAGTGATCTCCTCATCGATAAGGCAAGATTGGAGCATAGATTAGTAGGAAGTGATGGGCTAAGCAGTGGTCTGGGCCAGGAGTGTTCCAGGCAGAGGGAACAGCAAGTGCCAAGGCCCTGAGGCAGGGAAGTGATTGACATGTTTGAAGCCCAGAGGAGAAGTCCCCTGTATGAGGTGGAGGGAGAGAGCCGCAGACAGCTCAGAGAGAAAGAAAGGCCCAGGTTCAGTGGTCTGAGTCTGTTGTAAAGATTTCGGCTGTCACTCAGAGTAAGCCGGCAGCCAGCAGAGGGCTCTGAGACAGGAGCGCTAAGCTCCTCTTGGGCTTAACAGGTCCCATGGGTCCTGGATGGGGATTGCATTGAGGAGGGACATGGGCAGAAGGACGGAGGCCAGTGAAGAGGCCACCTGGCTAGTCCAGGTGAGTGACTACGGTGGCTCAAACTAGGTAGGGAGCAGGGAGGCGGTGAGAAGGGGTGTTCTGAGGATCCCTCTGAAGGCAGTGCCTGCATGATGTGCTGCTGCGCTGGATGGAAACGGGGTGTGGAGGGCTCGTGGCAGTGACCCTGTGCGGTGCAGGGGGCCAGACTGAGCAGGCTTCGGTGTGGGCTCTGCCAGCAGCTGGCTGTGGGACTGCCCTGGCCGGGCCTCCCACCTTGATTTCTGCCCCCGCCATCTGCATCCCCTGGCTCCAGACCACCCGTGTCAGCGTCCGCTCAGCCACCGCATGCTGAGGTTGTCAGGAAGTGGCCGCTCTGATGATGACGGTCCCAGGAGGAGCCACGCACAGCGACCTCACCCACATGTCCCTTCCTCTCCCACTTGTCATCTTTGTGGGGAGCATGAGGCCACAGGACGAACACCGATCGCGCTCCTCCTCCTCTCTACCTGGGATGCATCGCTGAACTGAACGTGTCCCAGCCCTCGGGCTGCATTCGCCTGACCAGGCGGACAGATGCTCCTCAGTGGCTGACACGTGAAGTCATCGTAAGCTCCAAGGAAGACGAGCAAGGTCTGGGCCGGGGGCCTGAGTGAGCCCCACTTAACTGGTGGGGGCGCGGACAGACCTCCGCCCATGGGGATGTTAGAATGAGGCACAAAGGCCGGGAGAGTGTCAGGCAAGTGGAGGATGGGAGGGAAGAGTCTTTCCAGCAGAAGGAACGGCATGTGCAAAGACTCTGAGCCGGCATAAGGTGTGGCATGTGTGAGGAACTGTAAGAAGGGTGTTGGTTACTGTTGGATAAAGGCACCCAAAGGAGTGTGTAGGCAGAGGGGTGCTGCCTGGGTGGGCCTGGTAGTTGTGGCACAGGTGTGGTGGCTGTGACACAGATGTGGGAGGGGGACACAGGTGTGAGTAGTGGGGGTGACACAAGTGTGGGAGGTGGTTGTGACACAGGTGTGCTGGTAGTGACATAGGTGGGGTAGATGGTGGTGACACAGGTGTGGGAGGTGTGGGTTGTAGTAGGGACACAGGTGTAAGCGGTGGTGGGAACACAGGTGTGGGAGGTGATTGTGACACAGGTGGGGGAGGTGGTTGTGACACAGGTGGGGAAGGTGTTTTTGACACAGGTGGGGGGAGGTGATTGTGACACAGGTGGGGGAGGTGTGAGTGGTGATAGGGACACAGGTGTAAGTGGTGGTGGTAACACAGGTGGGGGAGGTGGTTGTGACACAGATGGGGGAGGTGGTGGTGACACAGGTGGGGAGGTGGTGGTGACACAGGTGAGGGTGATTGGTGGTGATGACACAGGTGTGGGAGGTGGTGGTGACACAGGTGGGGAGGTGGTGGTGACACAGGTGAGGGTGATTGGT